>NW_015542547.1:20298-68712 GCF_001515605.1 Sinocyclocheilus anshuiensis
GTGTGTGTGTGTTTAACTAGCTTCACTGTATAGGCCCCATCTAAATTAGGTTGGGTTTTTTTTGTTTTTTTTTAAACCCAACCTAATTTAGATGGGGCCTGTACCATGAAGCTACTTAAACAAACTCAGGGTTACAGGATTGACAAAACCAAAATCCAATCAGGCTTTGTCGGTACCATTACTCTAATCATCAGCTTTTTTTTTTTTGTCAACTCAGGTTTTGATCCTAGAAAATATCTGGAAGTTCCCTAGGAAACTGGTGTCTGAAGCATGTGTGCAAACACGCCAGTTCAGTTGGCTAATGGTAATCACATGACAGAGCATGACGTTAGCAGTGCCATAAAAGAGCACCTACGGAATCACCAGTTTCTTTGTCTTCAGGAAGCCGTGTGTGTGTGTGTGTTTGTTTGAAATAGAAATATTGTCTTTTTCAAAGCAAAATGGAAAGGAGATTGAGATGATATTTGTATCATGTGCATAAAAGTTTAACACGTTCAGTCAGCTCTCAAGGCAGCTGGATATGTTCACTGTGATTAGCTCACAGTGAGAAAGTTTTGCTCTTGCCTGGTTCTCTTTAAGGAGGACGGATGGCGAATTCGTTCATGGGCTCAAAGATGGAGCTGGCAAAGGAACTTGAGACAGGCTTGGCCCTTTCTCAGGCATTCCTCGCTAGCTTCGCTGTTCTCTTGTCTGATCTGGAAGCCCACTCGGTGGCCTCTATGATCTGGCAAAGAGCATGCTATTGGCCCAGTCTAGCTCTAAGGAGCTAGATGTTCTGGGAGTAGAGGCGATGTATGCAGGGAGCCTGCCTCTTCCATCGATCCTGTTTATAACAAGTTGGTGGAGGTTATGGCCCACTCCTAGGCCAGGCTTAAGTTATACTGGTTGGCGGAGAGCAACAGCTCCCACCAGACAGGATGAGCTTCCTCACAAGCCGTAAATGTTCCCCCCAGAGAGCCATTTCTCCCCAGTCTTCACCAGAAAGTGGTACAATTGTGGGAGAAACTGTACTCAGCCAGTGTTCTTGCCACTTCTATGTCTAGCTGTGCTAGCGTTAAAGGGTTGGTGGAAGATAGGTATGCGAGAATACCCCAGGTTGAGGATTTGCTTCCAAGCTACCTCTCTCCTCGTTTGGCATCCTTGTGGAAGGCTCCCACCTTGCCCTCAAAGCCCTGTCAGACTACATCAAAGCTTGTGGGCAAGACTTATTTGGCAGCGTGCAGGGATTGGATCCGGATGCACTCCTGGAGTGCCGCTGCATCACAGACTTTGCCCTCCGTGCCACCAAGTAGGTGGCCCGGGCTATTGGCTGCTCTCTTTCTGGCATGGTTGCCACAGAGCAGCATCTGTGGCTTAACCTTTTAGGACTCAAGGAAAAATAAATATTGTTGCTCCTTGATGCCCCATTCACATCTTCTTGGCTTTTTGGCACCGCCATTGGTACTGTGGGCCAGAAATTTAGGGAAGTAAAGGTTGAGTCGGTGGCATTTTAGCGGTACATCTCTTGCCATGGTCAGGGGCATTTAACCCTCTCCTCTGACCCTGCTCCTAACCCAGCTGGTTAGAAAACGACTATCTCTGCCAAAGCCCTGTCTCCAAGGAGTCAGGTTCAAGGCGGGGATCTCGTAAGAAGCCCAGGAAGGATCAAAAGACAACAAAAGCAAAAGCCCTATGATCCTTCCAGTCTTCTGATTCTGATCATGCAACAACTTATTTTATCGTGTTGTATGCCTGCTACATAATGCTTCTGTTTTTTTGCAGGTGAAGCAGGTGAGAAAGGAGATCCTGGAGAGAAGGGAGACATTGGCCCTGCTGGACCAAGAGGCTTTCCTGGGAACCCAGGTCTGAAAGGGGCCCATGGTCAAAGTGCCTTGTCTTACCATTCAGTCTTTAGCGTAGATCTGAATGAGCTTGTTCCCACCACCAATGTGCCAATCCGCTTCAACAAGTTCTTCTACAATTATCAGCACCACTACGATGACGTTTCAGGGAAGTTCCGCTGCGTTCTGCCAGGAGTGTACTTCTTTACTTATCATCTCACGGTACACACTAAAGATGCTAAAGTCAGTCTCTACATGAATAACAAGGCCATCATGTTCACCTATGACCAGTACCAGGATACCAATGTGGATCCGGCATCAGGTTCTGTTATCTTGCATTTGGTGGCAGGAGATGAGGTATGGCTGCAGGTCTATGGAGTTGAGGTGTTTTGGGGGAGTGTATGCAGATAACACCAATAACTCCACCTTCTCTGGTTTCCTCCTGTATCCTGCTATTCCTGTTTCGGCACAGAGATGTTAACAATACCTAAATTAATTCATTTTGGCATTTTTTAGCAAGGGAAGATGTGATTCAGTTTTGCACCAACCTATAGTTATTCACAGTATTGCATGTAATTTGAAATCCATTTGTATTTGTTATTTTTACAGAGCTTCAGACATGATGAATCTGTTTTCTTCTTCTTGTTAAAGACTTGTTTGATGATGATGTGAATGATAAATTGTATCTGCTTCACTATAATAACTGAGTGTCAAGTATTTTCTTGTTGTAATTTACCGCTATGCATGCAGCTGCATATTGGACAGTGGTTTCAATTAATATATTGGTATCTCTATTATGTTTGGCTTTTTTCATTTATTTATATTTTTGAACCCTATAAAACTCTTTCTGCCATGGTTGCCTCAGAGCAGCATCTGTTGCTAAACCTTTTAGGGCTCAAGGAGAAAGAAATATTGTTGGTCCTTGATGCCCCAATCACGTCTTCTTGGCTTTTTGGCACCGCCGATGGGACTGTGGTCCAGAAATTTAGTGAAGTGAAGGTTGAGTCGGCGGCATTTGAGCTGTACATCTCTTGCCATGGTCAGGGACCTTTAACCCCCTCCTCTGACCCTGCCTCTAGATTATCTAGCCTCTAGATTATCAACATGAAAAGGCTTCTAGATTAGGCCTCTAGATTATCAACATGAAGAATTTAGCCTATTTGCCTTCTGTCGTCTGACTGATAGTTCAAACTTTTTAGCAAGTAAAAGTTTTTTATAATAACATAAACATCTCCCCTTTGGTCGTGGAACATGTCTTTTTGCTGTGAAATCTTTATTTATTTTTTATTATTAAACATATGATTAACTTTTATATTGTTATTCATATTTCAAGATGAACATTTCCATTTCCATTTACAATATATATTTTAAACCATATTAAAATATAAGTATCAAATATGATACATCTGGCTTTTGAGAAATGTTTATTTTTATTTTCCTCCTTGAGTGCGAACTCCATATCTTCACAATATTACACTTTATGATGCATATATGCATATTACTCTGTCCCACAGGCAGCTTGGGAGCTCTCTGATCACTGTTTATCTTGTACAGACTTACAGGCAGAAACTGAAATCAGCTAAACCTGTAATAAGGACTGTAAAAAGATGGACTAATGAAGCAATGTGGGATTTACAGGCCTGCTTCGAATGCACTGATTGGAATGTTTTTTTAAGCTCCTGCCAACGATCTGGACGAGCTCACGGATTCTGTAACATCATATAACAGTTTACGTGAGGATATGTGCATCCCTACCAGGACTCATTTAACTTTCAACAACGACAAACCGTGGTTCACTGCAAAACTCATACAGCTCCGTCATGCCAAAGAAGATTCCTACAGGAATGAGGACAGTGTCTTGTATAAACAGGCCAAAAACACACTGACAAAGGAGATCAGTGTCACGTCATGCTGTTGAGGAAGCACACAGGAGACACGGACACGTCTTTAATGATGAAAACATGGCATAATCCTCAATAGGAGCTGGGCAAACACACGTAGAAACAAGTAGACCTGACAAACACAAACTGAAAGACTAGGACTTTTAAACACAGGGCAATCAGGGGAACACAGGTGACATCAATGGAACATAATCAAACTAAACGAGGACAGGAACATGACCTAATAAGGAAATGCAGGAAGGACTACGGGGGCAGAACAGGTCCAAAAGTCTGACAATTAGAGTGTCTAAGAGAATTATTTCTGCCAATGACCCTGCATTAGTGTGGAAAGGACTGGAAGACATCACCAATTACAAGACACCCTTCCCCAGCACTATGGAAAATCAACAACTGGCCAACAATTTGAATAAGTTTTATTGCATGTTTGAAAAACCCTGTCTCACACCCCACAACCATTCTGACCTTTTCTCCATGGATCTATTAACACCTCCAACAACTCCCTTCTCCCCTTTAATTAGAGAATCACAGGGGTAAATCCACAACAGGAACAGTGGTAAACACACGTAATCCAACATGTAGACCCGACAAACACAGACTGAACAGACTGGGTCTTAAATACACAGGAAAACGAGGGGCTAATGACAAGACACGCCTGAAATCCATGAACAATCAACACGAGGGAGAAACTGGGTCACGGAGCACATGGGGATGGAAAACACAACAAAGACAGTCCAGGGGCGTGACATTACTCCCCCCTCCTGGAAGGCGCGTCTCGCGCCGTAACAACAACAGAAGAAGGGATGGGTGAGAACTTGGGAGGAGGCTCAGAAGGAGGACGGACACCTGGGAGGGGGCCGGCAG
This sequence comes from Sinocyclocheilus anshuiensis, assembly GCF_001515605.1. Lineage (NCBI taxonomy): Eukaryota > Metazoa > Chordata > Actinopteri > Cypriniformes > Cyprinidae > Sinocyclocheilus > Sinocyclocheilus anshuiensis. The sequence continues at coordinate 24,881 of NW_015542547.1, forward strand.
ACAGAGACCAGGGAGGTGATGAAGGAGGGAGAAGACAGGAGGGACTTGGAGCAGGCAGTGCCAGGTGGGACACAGGCCACAGCCGAAATTTCGACCCACGGTGGAGCCGATGGAGGGAGGAGACATGGTGGAGGAAGGGCTGACCACTCCAGGGGGCCGACCAATGGCGGCAGAGCAGGTGGCGGAGGAGTCCGAGGCACAGACGGAGAGCCAATGGGCTAGGGTGACGAGGAGGATCCGGAGGGCCGAGGTAGAACTAATGGCCCCGGCGACCGACGTGGAGTTGGGGATCTGAAAGGCTGCGGTGGAGCCAGAGCGACAGAGGACCAAGGAGGACCCGACGGGATGGAGGAGCCTGACAGAGCCGGAGGAACGAGGCACAGCCGGAGGAGTGGAGTCCCGAGGCGACGGATGGTCGATGACAGACCAAGGCGGAGCCGGAAGGACGAGGGAGCCCGGTGGAGCCAGTGGACTGATGGACCACAGTGTAGAGGAGGGAGCTAGGAGCCATGGTGGAGCCGCTGGGTCGAAGGGCCGAGTCCGGGGCTTAGAGACTGGAAGCAGAGGCAAGGGATTCTCCAGCCACGGTGACAATGGAGGATGGCAGACCCGCGGAGCTCACACCGTACCGATGGTGGGCTGAGGGCGAGCAGAGGGTCTGCCAGATGACAGCAGAGGAGGAGGAAGGAGCGAGAGGGAGGGCGGGCATTTGTGAGCCTCCGGACTTACAGGGCTTAACTCAGGAACAGGAGCCCTCTCTGGGCTAGACATTGGAACAGGAACTTTCTCTGGGCTAGACATGGGAACAGGAACTTTCTCTGGGCTAAACTCAGGAACGGGAGGGACAGAGTTCACCGATGGAGGAGGAAGGAAAGGGGGCAGGTCGGTAAACAAGTCAATTAAGTTTTCCTCAGCTTTGCATTCCCCCAAATCCTTACTCACCCTCCGCGCTCTCTCTGTCCACCACTTTCTCCCTCGTGGCGAGCTCTGTTGCCGGCTCTCGCACCTGGACTGACGTCATGAGCAGCTCCGACTCCGTGGCAATCCTCAGCTCTGTCGCTCCATGCGGCGATGGCTCGTCGGCCGCGTCGGTTTCGGGCTCTCTGTCAACGGTGGGCTCGGGCTTGAGCTCCGCATAGCGGGTGGAGGGCCTGGGAGGGGGCCGGCAGACAGAGACCAGGGAGGTGATGAAGGAGGGAGAAGACAGGAGGGACTTGGAGCAGGCAGTGCCAGGTGGGACACAGGCCACAGCCGAAATTTCGACCCACGGTGGAGCCGATGGAGGGAGGAGACATGGTGGAGGAAGGGCTGACCACTCCAGGGGGCCGACCAATGGCGGCAGAGCAGGTGGCGGAGGAGTCCGAGGCACAGACGGAGAGCCAATGGGCTAGGGTGACGAGGAGGATCCGGAGGGCCGAGGTAGAACTAATGGCCCCGGCGACCGACGTGGAGTTGGGGATCTGAAAGGCTGCGGTGGAGCCAGAGCGACAGAGGACCAAGGAGGACCCGACGGGATGGAGGAGCCTGACAGAGCCGGAGGAACGAGGCACAGCCGGAGGAGTGGAGTCCCGAGGCGACGGATGGTCGATGACAGACCAAGGCGGAGCCGGAAGGACGAGGGAGCCCGGTGGAGCCAGTGGACTGATGGACCACAGTGTAGAGGAGGGAGCTAGGAGCCATGGTGGAGCCGCTGGGTCGAAGGGCCGAGTCCGGGGCTTAGAGACTGGAAGCAGAGGCAAGGGATTCTCCAGCCACGGTGACAATGGAGGATGGCAGACCCGCGGAGCTCACACCGTACCGATGGTGGGCTGAGGGCGAGCAGAGGGTCTGCCAGATGACAGCAGAGGAGGAGGAAGGAGCGAGAGGGAGGGCGGGCATTTGTGAGCCTCCGGACTTACAGGGCTTAACTCAGGAACAGGAGCCCTCTCTGGGCTAGACGTGGAAACCGGAGCCGTCTCTCCTTCGGAGTTGCACAGTCCCAGATCCGTAATTAGCTCACCCTCGGCCACGGTGCAGGGGGCGGAGCTCCTCTCCACACTCTCACTGTCCGCGGCTTTCTCCCTCGCGGCAGGCGTTGTAGCCGGCTCTCGCACCTGGTCTGACGATTCGAGAGGCTCTGGCAACGTGGCGATCCTCAGCTCTGTCGCACTCCTTAGCAATGGCTTGTCGGTCGTGACGGGCTCAGGCTCTCCATCATCGGTGGGCTCGGGCTTGCGCTCCGCGCAGCAGGGAGATGGTGGGCTGGGCTCTGGGTCTGGCTGTGCTCTGGATCGGGGATAGACGCTCTCCAGACACCGGATAATGGCTTCCCTCCAGCTCAGTCCAGAGGTGTCTGGGAGGTCGATGGGACGATAGTAATTTGCCCCGATCCAGAACAGTGAGTTTAGCGCAGTGTCGTCGAACGCCGTTAAAACGGCGTGCTGGCTGAACTCAACCGCATACTCCAATAGGGAAAGGTCTTTACGAGCGAGGGAGATGAACTTTACAGCGAGGGAATCCATGGGGAAAACAGGGAAAAACAGAAAACAAACCCTGTAGAAAACACGGAAAACAAACAAAGGGGAAAACGCAAATAAAGTTACTTTTGAAGGTCGGGTCTTCTGTCACGATTCGCTGCTGGAAGGAACGATGGAGACGTGGATAACTTAAAACAGTATTTAATTAGAGAATCACAGGGGTAAATCCACAACAGGAACAGGGGTAAACACACGTAATCCAACATGTAGACCCGACAAACACAGACTGAACAGACTGGGGCTTAAATACACAGGAAAACGAGGGGCTCCTGACAAGACACACCTGAAATCCATGAACAATCAACACGAGGGAGAAACTGGGACACGGAGCACATGGGGAGGGAAAATACAACAAAGACAGTCCAGGGGTGTGACAATTATACACATCAGAAGGATTTTCATGAGAAAGCAATTATGTAACATTCAATATTCAATCACTATTTTCCAGACATGGAAAATTGTTTGCCCACTATGCTGAGGAGTCCAAAGCCTTCCTGAGAGATGATCTGCAGGCTGTATATAGGTTGTAAAAAAGGAGTTTTGAAGACATTTCTCAGGTAAAAGCATATACTTGGGAATCAGAAGGTTAAAACTGGTATGATACACTAGGTAAACTTGTGCTGTATTTTTTTTTCCACTAACAGGAAGTGCCTTTCCATCACATACAGTTAACTTGTACATGTTACTTTGTAGCAGCTCCTTGGGAAAAGTGCCAGTTCCCTTAAAAAGGTAATGCTAAAGGCAGGCTCAAACTCAAAATTTATATTTGTTTTTTAGGCAGATGAAACCAATTTTTTCACCCTTGAGCTTGCACCAGAGAAGCAAGTGGTTCAGTCTCCACGAAAAGTAGGTTTTGTTAGAGGGGTTGCAGCCATTATTATTCAGCATATTTTTATTTATCCTTTTTTTGTGTTGTTATTTCTTATGTGTGTTTCATGACTGATCTTAAAGGGGTCATGCTAAATGATGCTGCTAAAAAGAACATTATTTTGTGTATTTGGTAGGGATGCACCGATACTGGTCTCCTGTACTCGTACTCGTACTCGTTAAAATGCCCCGATACCAAACGCCGATACCACACATAATGTGATAAGCGCCATATTCAAACAAAGAAACACCAACAACAGAACAACAGACAGCAGAAAGGAGTTAAGGATGTCTACTACGAAGTATATGTATGCAATGAATATAATGTTTGCCAGTCAGTGGTGTATAGAGAACTCTGGGGATCTTGTTTGCTGTGCTGCCTTGTGTTGAATTATTTTCTGATATGTGAGTTTTGGAAGCATATTAACATTGAATATGACAGTAGCAGACATTGGGTTGTTAATCAATGATTTAATAATTCATTATAAAGTATATATATATATATATATATATATATATATATATACCTGAGCGTGCATGTCTGCAAAGAGCATGCGTGATTGTCTGCAGCGCATTGTCTGCAGCCAGACCCTTCTCAGTTTCTGGCACAGACTGATCGTTTTACTTCATAAGACCACAATATCGTCAGGAGCCACGGGTGTTAAATTTTGTGCCCCCTGATGTTCCCTGTTGACATTTTATGAATCACCAAGGACCACTGTTTCAGCTAAAAATCTTCTTTACTGTTCTACTGTAGAAATAAAATGTCACCTACGTCATGGATGGCCTGAGGGTGAGCAAATCAAGAGCAAATGTATGTTTGCATGAACTATCTCTCTAACAGGTTTCAATAGTAGTGAGGCCATGTTTAAACAGTGATTTACATCTATAATCAAACCTGTATACTTTTTGCACAGACAAATCAGCCTTTTCATTTCCTCTATTGGAGACCTACCAAAACACTTTTCATGAAACTACAACCAAATGAATTTTGGTGTGTGTTAATCTGCCAGTCAAATACACATACATAACTTTGCTTAATAAAGTATGTGTATTTTTTTCTATGGCAGGAAATTATTTAAAGTTTTGGGGTTTTTTTGGAAATCCCAGCTGTAGATTAATGAAGTAAATATGTCCATTTGTATCAATTTCAGTGTAAGCACACATATCCTACTGTAGATGGCAGCATTAATCTGCTTTGAATGTAAACTGACAATTGATTCAAGATTTGGCTGTTTAGCATGGGCAAGTAAGCCCCTGCTGGTATGTGTCCCAACTACACTATTCTGTGTGCAAAAGCATATTTCTCAATTGACAGGATTTTTGTAATTTTTTTTGCTAGCAATATATATTTCATTATATGGCAACACTTTAAGCACACTTTTTTTCATAAGGGGGTGACAGCTTGACATGATATATTAGCTGTTGAGGTCAGCATTAAGTAGAAATAATATCACACCCACACAGTACTATTTCCTGTCCAGCAGGATGTTTGTTGAACGTTGGACTGTTCAGTGTTTAAAAGGGTCACTCGGTTGTAGAAATGTTTATATATGAAAGTCTTTGTGGCTTTCAAAGAGTAACTTATTAAATGCTCTATTCTCTCAACGATAACCATCTACTGTAAGACCATTAGCCCAATGTAGTGTGTGTTCTCACCCTTCCCCCAACGTCTTTCCCTCATATAACTACTCTTTCGTCATTGCCAAGGCACTTTGTTTTGTCAAAAAACACCCGGTTTGAGATTGGGAGGTTCCTCTGAACTAGTGCTGAACCTGTGCTGATGAGGTAGAGGTGAAAATCCAGTAATAAGTAAAGTGCATTCGCTGTTTCCTAAAACACAACATGGCTGCGATCCTTCTAGCCATTCTTGGATCTAACGCCAGCTGGAACTTTCTAAAGGAAAGGAACTCTTGATACAGCATGTCTCCTTGCTCGGGTTAAAAGCAACAGTCCCTTCCCGGGTATGTTATTATGACTGCAGTTGTGAGGAAATGTTATCTCTTCAACTTCGGCTTGTGTACATTTTCTTCTATCAACCAGTGACATATGTTCAACCCAGAAACAAATGCAGATAGCAAATAATTCCTTTGGCAAACATGAAAGAAACTTCCAAAACACTCTTATATGAAATTAATCAACAAAGTTACCCTTCTAGCCTTGGCTGCCATACATTTTCAAAGCAAAGCAGTCTCTTGTTTGTGAAATAGTTTAATCAGTGGAAACAATGCTGCTTATATTTTGTGCTATATTATGATCCTTCAACTCATGCTCAACATATTTGAGTCATTTCCAGGATTGCTGTAGATATGGATCAGTGTGAGGCTGTTACATGATCCACATGCCCCTCTGACTTCCTTCTCCAAACTGTGCTTTGAAAGGGGAAATAAAACCAATGCAGTCTCAAGAATCAAGAATGCCCAGAGCAGTGGTGGGCATATTGAGAATCAGGCTTAGGTTTCAGTGCATGGTTTTTGTCTGTTCATACTCCATTTTGTATACTTGGCTGTGTATTGATTTGATGGATTTGACTCAAAGAAAGTTCTGCAAACTAAGGTTTAGTTGACTAAATAACTTTTTTGCAATGTTTGTCATAAATCAACAGTATGAAAAGGAAATGCATTCTTATTAATGCTTATCTTTTGTTATTGAAATAATGTCTATGATCTTGCACGTTTTCATTTCTTCCACCATAGGACATGGTTAAACATAGTTCAGTAAAAATCCACTTCTGATGAGCTTGGTTTCATTACACTGAATTATGACCATCGTGACGTAAATGTGGTTCCCAATTCCTGAGGCTTGTGAAGATAATCATAGACTTCAGGACATGAACGCTTCAGGGCAAGAAAATATTTTCAACCAAGCAAAAATGCATGCTTACCCACACTCTGTTCTGTTATTTGTTTCTTCATGGGTTATCTGAGAAATATAACTAGCTCATTTGTAGGGTTGTGTTTTAACTGTAACTATAACGTCTAGAAACAAAGCCTGTACTGAAATAACTCCCAATGATTTATTTCTCTTGATTTGATTCTATAGACAAGGGCAAATGTAACACATCCCTCAGTTAAGACACTAAGAATGTTTTGCTAAAGTATCATCAGGTACAGCAAACCAGTTCCAGTATCACCAATTTCATCTGTGTAAATTACCTCCAGGCCCTCTCTGCAAACTAAAACCAGTCTTGGTCCAATCGTCAAAGCTAATGTGACACTGAAGTAAATACAATTAAGCCCAGCCAGAGGAAAGCCTGGCTTATTATTGTTTATCTTTAAATCTGACTCCATGTCTCCTCCTTGCCCTGTGCCATGAGACATCTGATACCGCTTTTCCACCGGGGATGGTGCTGGAGCTGGAGCCCAATTGGAAACTGAGCTGTGCTTTTCTGTGTGATGCTGACTCCGAACCAGCCCCCAAACCTTGCTGGTCTCAAACAAGGGAACCTATGATGTCAGTATGCGGAGTTCCAACTACAGACTAAGTTTGAAAGGCACCATTTTTAAAAGCTGTCTGAGTTTAGGTAAATTAACAACAATTAAATATGTCAGTTCAGCAGTAGTCGGCAGAAGAGACTAACGCTATATATTTATAGTATAGTATAGTATAGTAGGAGTGCGATATTCAAGTGATATCGGAACTCCAACCGTTTCACCGTTTTTATCACTCCTCTTCCAATATTCCTCACAGCGAGTGTCACAGTGGATGCTCAAATCCACTATAATTTTATAAATAATACTGTTTTCGTATCAAGGACTGTAGTTTTAAGAGTTTGTTTAGGCGAGAATGTACTTGCTTAGACTTCAAATATGCAGTTTGTTAATAAAGATAATGTCTATATGAAAATTTGCTTTGATGTTTTCAGAGATGTGAGCTTCTGGAATTTGCCGCTTGCTCTGATGTCTCTAAAGTGGTTAAACATGAGATATAATTCATCTTGGGTACCATGTGCCAAGATGTCCATGTCATTATGAAAATATCAATATATTTAAATGCTCAGGTGAAGATATAAAATTAGAAGAGCCTGTTGTGCCCTCTTGGCTTCATTGATTGCTTGCTTTCATCACTAGCCAATCACAGTTATCTGTCTCACCGACTATCTGACGACAATTCAACATGCGTAATAGGCCAAAAAGCTGCCAAAGAGGCCAGACTACTGCTGACAGTGCAGAACACCCTGCAAAAACTTGAGCTGACAGACACTCAACAATGGCTTGACATTTGCGACGGGCGCCCGTCACCTTGGTGTGTCACGGTCTTGATAAAGGCATGAAGCAGGCATTATTCTGAGATCACATTTTATTTCAGTAACTGTGCTATTAACAGACAATTTCACATGGTTGACTGTAGTGCAATTACATTGTAACAGAAAACTATTGTTTTGCATGGTGCTGCATCCATGTCACTAGGTGTCAGTATAACTAAAACAAACTGCCATTCTGGTCAACACAGCATAAACAGAAATGATTCAAGTGCACATTTAGGGTGATTTTACAACAAGCCATAAAGCTAACACTTTTTATATCAGCATGGAAACTTTTCTAGACGTAACACCCATCAGTTAGCCGTTGAGCAGTCCTGATGTAACATATCAAATTTTATACGTTATGTGGAAAGGATCACATTTGATATGTTTGTGGAATAAAAAATAAATAAATCTATGAGCCATTGTAAAAAATGTGACTCAGCCAGGTCTTATTGAGGAACTGCTGAACTCTGATATGATGCTTATCAGGTAGACATATTTTCATTGCTATCTCAAGGACCAGTTAATCATGTCTCCAGACATCAGATTACTTCAGAAAGAGGGGCTGAAACTCATCCTTTTATCACAGCCTCATTACTCTGACAAATAGAAAACTATCAAAGAATGCAATCCAAGAAATTACCTCAGTGAGAAGTGTGCAGTTCGCAATGCATTAGGAAAGCAATAGTTGGGTTTCTCTCAAACTGAAAGTCTGCTTTATAGTCCCTTTCATTCTCCATCTGGTTTGGCTTATTCAGTCACTGGTACTTCAAGCCCCTCTGGATTTTACCTCTGCTGAGGTCTGATGCATATGCGGAGCTTTAAGATAGATTAACTTTGGCTCAGTATGTCAGGCATCTTTGGAGAAAGATATGATCTTCTAGTCTTGCAATATTTTTCATAGCGAGAGAACATAGTATTAGCTACACAAATCATTTAAATGGAAATAATATATTAAAATCCAGAAATTAAATATATACTTTTTTCAGTTTATTTGCATAAAGGCATTATAACTGTCTTCCACCCAAACAAGGAAATCATTTACACTCCACTAGCCTTGTGTGACAATAAATGTCATTTACAATCTCTTTCCTGTTTCTGAGAGTTCTCCTCAAATACATCAGCAAGCATCATTGCACGGCACAAGGCAAAATCTACAAGTTGGCTGTGCGATGGCAGACATATCAGTATGATATATACTCTGCAGATAAGACCCATACCTTTGTCTGTCACAGTTTATTTTTTGAGAAACAAGGCCCTAACACTGTATGTGCTGGGCCCCATGCGGCCTGATTGGACTGCTGGTTTGGAATGTGTGCTGGGTAGTGTGCTGGATCTGATAAATACTGTAGGTGTGTTTGTGTTTCGTAAGATACAATCGTGTGCTCTTGTGTAGGCAAACTACAAGAATTCTTCAAAATATCTTTATAAAAGAGACACATGGAATTTTTCTTAATTAGGGGCCAAGCACCGAAGGTGCGTAAGCACCTACTGAAACTGTTAGTTTTCTTCTTCTTCTTCTTCTTCTTCTTATTCTTCCGCTCTTGAGTCTGTGTCAGCCCATAGAACCACTTGCGGGAAAGTTGTGAAATTTGGCACACTGATAGAGGACAGTCTCATCATTAACCACAGCAAATTTGGGGTCTCTAACTCAAACTCTCTAGCACCACCACTTGTCCAAAAATGTCACTCATGTTTATGCTAATAACTTTTGAACCGTAAGGTCTAGAAGAAAAATTATGTTTTTCCTCTGAATCCTTGGCTCATGCCGAGTCAAATGGACACAAAAAACGTAAGGGAAATTTTTTTCGCTATTTCTAATAGTTTGAAAAACCTACTTTTTCGAACTTGTCCTAGACGGTTTGTCTGATTTTCACCAAAATTGGCTCAGATCATCTTCAGACCATGCTGGCAAAAAGTTATGGAATTCAAGTTGATCAGTCCGTTCTCAAATAGGCGCGAACGAATTCACGAAGAGCACGCAAAAAAAGATGTGAGGCTATATCTCGCAACGGTTTGGCGTATTGAGACCAAACTTGGTGTGTGTTATAACAACCATGACCTGAGGCTATCTGCACAGTTTCGGCACTGCGCCACCTAGTGGTGAGGAGATATTAAAAATGGCTATTTTTATTTAAATTACCTTTCATGCAGTGTGTAACACAGCTCTAAGTGAATGAAAACATCCTGCAAAGTTTTAAATCTAAAAGTGCACTGTGTATAAAGTTATTGTCTTTCAAAAGAAAGAGTCGAGTACAAGTCATGAAAACTCCCAACTCATTTTCTCCTCCAACTTCAAAATCATCCTACATCGCTGCAGAAGCACTGACCCAGTGTTTACAAAGTGAACGTGCAAGGAGGGTCAAACACCCTTTACAAAAAATAAATAAATAAATAAATAAATAAATTAAAAAAGGTAAAACAACGATGTAGGACGATTTTGAAGTTGGTGGAGAAAAGTGTTGGGAGTCTTTAGACATACCCTGTCTTGAACCCTTGTACACAGACAGAGTATGCATGCGCCTCGCAGAGCTAGACAAGACGAGCATTTGTGGTTAAAAAGTGTATAAATCTTTTTTTTTTTTTTTAAGAAAATGACTGATCGTTTCTCTAGATAAGACCCTTATTCCTCAACTGGGATCGTGCAGAGCCCTTTGAAGCTGCATTAAAAACTGCATTTTTAACCTCCAATCCGTTGAGCACCACTGAAGTCCACTAACGTTATATGGAAAAAAATACTGGAATGTTTTCCTCAAAAAAACTTAAATTCTTTGTGACTGAAGAAAGAGAGAAATTAACATCTTGGATGACATGGGGGTGAGTATATTATCAGGAAATTTTTATTCTGAAAGTGGAGTAATTATTTTAAAAACTGTTGCTGTCATGTACTCTGTCCTGTAGCATGCAAAATACGTATTTAGTTATTTGTTGTGTTGTTTGTTGTGATAAACTGCAGTGCTTTACAACTATAGGACAGGAAGAGCTAAATAAACTTATCACTGCATCTAAACCAACAACATGCCTGTTAGATCCTGTACCCACTAAATTACTGAAAGAGTTGTTACCTGTAGCAGAAGAACCACTTCTCAATATTATTAACTCGTCGTTGTCTTTAGGTCACGTCCCAAAACCATTCAAGCTGGCGGTTATTAAGCCTCTTATTAAGAAACTAGATTAAAGACACATTTCTTTGGCCAAGCATTCAAATAATGCATCTAAGCGCTGTACAAATAAACTTGACTTGAAATTGCCATTGACTACAATAGAGTGTTATGATATAAAATGCTATATTTTACGAATGCATTGGTGTACCATTACGAAACTTTGTATGTACCATCGAGACCATGATCTGAAAGTACTCAAAAAGTTATAATGAAATTTCAAATAAATGCTAATAGCTTTCTGTGAATTGCCTATTGTAATGAGACTGGTATTAATAGACTACTTGGGTCATGCTGAGAACAGTGATACCAATGTTGTCTCTTTGTGTTTGGTCCTGATTTTTGCCTCTTGTTTTACTAGAGGTTGTATTTAGGATTTTTCAGCCTTTTTGACTAAAATCATCTTAAAATGGCTTCAGTTACTCATTTCTGCAGTTGATCTGATGCTTGCTTCTGTACTGCTTGGCCCCGTAATTGCTGCTTGCAGCTATATTTCAATATTTAATTTTAATATTTTCATCATTCGAAAATGTGTGTTGTGTAATTTCTGCAATTATGTTTCACAACAATTTCAAATTGAAATGTCAGTGCCAGTGAGTGGTGAGTGGTTTGTGTTCAGTTTTATCAGAAAAAGGGGAACATGGCAACATTTTATAACATTGGTTGTTGTATAGATCATGGCAATTCAGAAATGAAATGTCCGTTGAGTGGCACTAAAAAGTTGATGCTCTATCGCATTTCAAAATAAAGCACCACCCACATTAAACACTACCCTAAACTTAACTGATAATGTTAACTAAAGCAAATGTGAAATGAAAACCTTTTCTGAAGCATCCTTGCTATTTCAGCTTGATTCCACAAATATTTAAACTCTTTTATCATGTCTTGTGTTTCACATGACTCGTACCCAAGCATCACAAGTGCAATGCCATGTAAGCTACTGATCAGATATGCCATACATATGGACCTAGTTATGTGATGCAAATGTCAAAATGTATTAGTTTACAAATTGTGCACTATGGTAAAAGTGTTTTGAGGTCATAACATAGTATTGTGCAAGAAACAGCATGAAAATAAATCTATTAATCTATAATCTGTTACTGTAACCATAATTTGTGTGAAAAGGAATAAAAGGTGTCACTAGTGGTCATTTCAGATGGAAACTGCGATGAGTTGTATGATTTGCACTATGAGCTGCTGTTAAAAATAATGATTGTTTTCAAACAGGTCTTCCAAACCGTCCCTCTGACTCTGGTCATTGGTTGTCCTAACAAACAGCCTCACCCCAAGCTCAAGCAATTGGTTGAGCCAAAGTACTAAGTAATAAACAGTGGTGTATAAAGTACCTGAAAGCCATACTTAAGTAAAAGTACAGATATCTTACCAGAAAATGACTTTGGTAGAAGTTGAAGTCACCATTTAGAATATTACTTGCGTAAAAGTCTTAAAGTATGTGATATTTATTGTACTTAAGTACGAAAAATATTTTTAAAATCTTAAACGTACTTAAGTATTGAAAGTAAAAGTCAAGTAAAAAAATGCAAAATGGAAAAGAAGCAAATAAATATATATATATATATATATATATATAAAAAATTTATACACAGCTTGAGTAGCAAGATTGCGTTCAGTTTTAACTCTTTCTTCCATTTTGTATTTTTGGCTAAGAATAAGAAGCACTTCATCTGGTACTTATAGTGTCTTTCATTCCAACATAATAAAACGTTTCTGGAATCTGCTTAAATAGCATTTAGATGTATTCACACAGTTTAATGTATCTCAGAGGGGACATGGATGCATTTAACCTGCAGTTACATGAAATTTCAAATAAATGCTAATAGCTTTCTGTGAATTGCCTATTGTAATGAGACTGGTATTAATAGACTACTTGGGTCATGCTGAGAACAGTGATACCAATGTTGTCTCTTTGTGTTTGGTCCTGATTTTTGCCTCTTGTTTTACTAGAGGTTGTATTTAGGATTTTTCAGCCTTTTTGACTAAAATCATCTTAAAATGGCTTCAGTTACTCATTTCTGCAGTTGATCTGATGCTTGCTTCTGTACTGCTTGGCCCCGTAATTGCTGCTTGCAGCTATATTTCAATATTTAATTTTAATATTTTCATCATTCGAAAATGTGTGTTGTGTAATTTCTGCAATTATGTTTCACAACAATTTCAAATTGAAATGTCAGTGCCAGTGAGTGGTGCTAAACTTGTGTTCAGTTTTATCAGAAAAAGGGGAACATGGCAACATTTTATAACATTGGTTGTTGTATAGATCATGGCAATTCAGAAATGAAATGTCCGTTGAGTGGCACTAAAAAGTTGATGCTCTATCGCATTTCAAAATAAAGCACCACCCACATTAAACACTACCCTAAACTTAACTGATAATGTTAACTAAAGCAAATGTGAAATGAAAACCTTTTCTGAAGCATCCTTGCTATTTCAGCTTGATTCCACAAATATTTAAACTCTTTTATCATGTCTTGTGTTTCACATGACTCGTACCCAAGCATCACAAGTGCAATGCCATGTAAGCTACTGATCAGATATGCCATACATATGGACCTAGTTATGTGATGCAAATGTCAAAATGTATTAGTTTACAAATTGTGCACTATGGTAAAAGTGTTTTGAGGTCATAACATAGTATTGTGCAAGAAACAGCATGAAAATAAATCTATTAATCTATAATCTGTTACTGTAACCATAATTTGTGTGAAAAGGAATAAAAGGTGTCACTAGTGGTCATTTCAGATGGAAACTGCGATGAGTTGTATGATTTGCACTATGAGCTGCTGTTAAAAATAATGATTGTTTTCAAACAGGTCTTCCAAACCGTCCCTCTGACTCTGGTCATTGGTTGTCCTAACAAACAGCCTCACCCCAAGCTCAAGCAATTGGTTGAGCCAAAGTACTAAGTAATAAACAGTGGTGTATAAAGTACCTGAAAGCCATACTTAAGTAAAAGTACAGATATCTTACCAGAAAATGACTTTGGTAGAAGTTGAAGTCACCATTTAGAATATTACTTGCGTAAAAGTCTTAAAGTATGTGATATTTATTGTACTTAAGTACGAAAAATATTTTTAAAATCTTAAACGTACTTAAGTATTGAAAGTAAAAGTCAAGTAAAAAAATGCAAAATGGAAAAGAAGCAAATAAATATATATATATATATATATATATATAAAAAATTTATACACAGCTTGAGTAGCAAGATTGCGTTCAGTTTTAACTCTTTCTTCCATTTTGTATTTTTGGCTAAGAATAAGAAGCACTTCATCTGGTACTTATAGTGTCTTTCATTCCAACATAATAAAACGTTTCTGGAATCTGCTTAAATAGCATTTAGATGTATTCACACAGTTTAATGTATCTCAGAGGGGACATGGATGCATTTAAACTGCAGTTACAGATGCATAAATAGGCCTAATGTTTTGTTTTTAACATAAAACGTTGAATACTGATATTTGAAATAATTTAAAACATTAAAAAATAGTAGAAATGTGAAATTAAAATGGACAGTAGGTGGCAGCAAGTGACTGTTAATGAGTGAGTCATTGAGATTCAACCGATTCATTCAAACGACTGATTCATTCAGGAAGCATTTGACTGTCCCCTTGTCCAAATACCCACACTTGCGGTCTTGGCCACTTGAGAGCGCATGCGCGCGACAGGAAGTATAATGAGTGAATCATTGAATCATTTATTCAACTGATTCGTTCAAAAACCTGATTCATTCAATAAGTAAACACAGACACAAAACAGTGCTGTGATCTTTGTTTGGAACTATTTTCGTTGGCAAAATTGAGCAAAAACAAGCAATATGATGTCTAAAATGTCAGTCACTTATTGCTTTACTGAACTTGTATAAAATGATTATTAAATTTGTTATGCTGATATCTGCAGAAAAATGGTACTCTTTGTGTGATATAGGTTAAGTTAACTATATTAAATTATATAAATATAAAAAGCATACAGAAGCATTTTTGCCGTCTACAATTTAGAATAAACGCGATATCAGCACGTCTCCACACAGTAAACAAAACAAGCGTTTCCTAGCAACGACAACTGCACTACACACTAATGAGACAAGTAAATACACTTTCGAGCTGCTTTTAACTTCCGCTGATAAAGACGTGCGTGTTCTCTGTGTGTGATTTGGTGATACTTGATAATGTCAGATCGCACATCATTAAAACAACACTTACCATATTATCACAGACAATGCTGTATATCACACACACCAGCCTCAAATAGAATGGAAAATGGATCATCCGCGGTTGTGCGCGCACTTGTTTGCACGTGAGCAAAGGTCTTTTAGGAGTCTAGCAGACGCCAGACCACTGATTCGTCAAACCTGCTTTCCTGCAGTCCGTGTTCTCAGGGCCGGATTTACGCCTGGACATTCTAGGCACGTGCCTATGCTCGCTCGTCCAGGGGGGCCCAAACACAATGAAGAGATATATAATATTTTGTTATACTATAGGCTATCTACAGCAATAAAAGAACCAAAACCTCAGAAGACATTGAGCAAATAAATATAACAAACAATAGGGTAAAAATGACTATTTCCACGTCTTCAACCTTTTTTATGTACGGAAATCACTCTTTCTCCGGTTCTCTCTCACAGACGCACACACACACACACTCGCGCACACACGCAGACAGAAACTTGTCGTCAACGCCGCCCCGCCAATTTGTCATTAAAATAGTTTCGCATCTTAAAAGCTACATGACATTTCTCAGTAGGGAAGTTCTTGAAGCAGTTTAACTTAAAGATTCGCTATTAGTAGATGCTGCTGCTGAACACTGCTGAGAGACGCACAGACGCAGGTATTCAGACGTGCTTAATCTCTCTCTCTCTCTCTCTCTCTCTAATAACGGCATTCGACTGCATTATTGTACACCTTTCTGGAGTTTTATTTTAGGTTTTGATGTCCTTAAAAATATATATTTGCGGTATAAGTACCAAAATCCATCTCAATATATTTTTACAGCTCCTCTCTCAGGAGCTCTGCTGAGAAGGGGTCGATTTTGGCCTGTCTAATTAATATTCATGAGCCTTTTTGGAATTTGCAATGGAAGGTTTGGGATGAGGTGCGTAAAAAAATTGTTCAACACATTTCAGGACAGAAACATGTCAAATGTCTTGAAACAAATAATCTGAACAATGTCTTGATGTATGGTTGTGACTCCTGGCCATTAAAATTATTAGAGAACTAACCCCCGAAGTGGTACGCCGCGCCTATTAATGGAATGGTCTTTCTGAGTTCTCAAACAAATTAAGAGCTACATTCGATTTTTATTGACTGAACGCAAGTGCTTATTGTGATAGAAAACACTGTAACGGTTTCACTGATTAAGAAATATTTTTGTTTGCTTGGGTGGTAATATTAGGCCTATTATATTATTAGGGAAGGGGGGCCCAAAAATGTGTTTTGCCTATGTCACGAAAAGAGGTAAATCCAGCCCTGCGTGTTCTTCTGACTTTATTTTGTAGTAAGTAACGAATATGCTTCAGGGAAATGTATCGGAGTAAAAGTATACATTTTAATTAGGAAATGTAGTGGAGTAAAAGTAAAAGTTGCCTGAAATATAAAAACTCAAGTAAAGTACAGATACTCCCAAAAAATACTTAAGTACTGTAACGAAGTATTATTACTTCGTTACATTACACCACTGGTAATATAACATTTGTAACTGAATCATCAATTAAATGACTTTAGCTGGAAAAAATGACTCTTTGTTATTGTCTTCTTGCATTATTGACAAACTATTTTCCTGTTTGACACTGTAAAGCTGCTTTGACACAATCAGTATTGTATAAAGCGCTATACAAATAAAGGAGACTTGACTTGACTTAATAACACTATGTACTTACTATAGGTTTAATGTTAGGTTTAGAGTTTGGTTTAGTGTCAGACGCTTGCAATTATGCATAATCTACTATTATTATATAGTAAATAAATATAACCTGCACAGAGGACACATTAAAATAAAATGTTACCAAATATGTAATTGTCATGCATGACAACCACTCAAATAATAATTTCATATTGTGTAAATAAATAAATAAAATACAATAATAATAATAATAATAATAATAAAAGCATAATTGAAAATCTCTTAAGAATACTGAACATAGTATAAAAACCAATGAAAAGTTTATCAAGAAAAGTCCAAAACCAGATAAGAAACCTGAGGCCCTGAATCATGTTCATTATTTGAAATGTGACCAATGAAAGCCCACAAATAGCTCTTTCTCATTCTACTGAATCTGCTCATATTTCTCCATCTGCACAATGAAGAGGAAGTGTAGAACCACCCACTGTATATTCACTGTCTGTAGGTCTATAACTCCTCTGTGCTCCGGGCCACACAAAGTGTGCTGGGCCTCTTCCTTCACTCAGCAGCCAACAGAAGGTTCAGATACTAACTCAATACACAGAGTGATTTCTGACCTCCCTCACAGGCTCAGGTGGAGATCACCAGGTGAAGAAAACAGAGGAACGTGGGTGGACAGTTGGGGAGACAAATGTCAAAGGGGGGAGCAGTGCTGCAGTTCAGAATAGAATAACAGTTCACAAATATATGTTAGCTTGTTTTGATAGACTTGCAGCTGCAAGGGTAAAACCTGGCATTTAAAAATTACAAAGCTTATTTTTATTGGGGGAGAAAAACATTTTAACACAATATTTATGGTCAATTTATTGTTAAAGTATTCATACTTTGTCCTCATACATTGTGTGTTTTTGTTGCTTGCAACATCTCCTGATCCCATTTCTCTCATTTTCATCTTTTTTCCACTTGCCTCTCAATGAAAATGGTAAATTGCTTAATAAATAAACAAATAGATAAATATGTCATATTATAACAAGTCATCATTCAAGTTGCAATTTTGACAGCTGTAAAATCAATAATTTACTTACCCTCATGCAATTCCAAATGTTTAGACACAAGAA
The DNA here is from genome assembly GCF_001515605.1 of Sinocyclocheilus anshuiensis. Classification (NCBI taxonomy): domain Eukaryota; kingdom Metazoa; phylum Chordata; class Actinopteri; order Cypriniformes; family Cyprinidae; genus Sinocyclocheilus; species Sinocyclocheilus anshuiensis. The sequence continues at coordinate 42,642 of NW_015542547.1, forward strand.
GAAAATTGCAGATTTAACTTTTTTGTTGTTGCAGTTGTTCAAATAAATTAAAATTAACATATTTCCATTTAACATTTACAAGGCATATTGAACACCATTCACACTAACAACAATAAACAATACAATATTTTTTTTATGTTTGTTAACATTCTATATATTAAATCAAATCAAAGTCTCAGTGTTAATGCATTTTTAAACATTCATATTGAATTAAATTATTTATTAAACATTTAAACAAACAAGCAGGTGTACAGTTTACAGAATGAGGATGATGTCTTTGTGTGACAGCTGTTAATATACTCCTCAAGTTTAGCTTACTCTATTAAGTACCAAAGCAAAAAGCTTCAAACTGATGGGTTGTTGGTTTTGCAACAGTCCATCTCCAACACTTTCCAGTAAAAGGGCAGAGAACAGCGGGCATTGGTCAAGCTCAATTTACAGTAGCTGTGTGCATAGACTGCATATGTCCAAACCAAAAAAATAAAAATAAATATGCCACAAATAAACTTTCCTGTATCTGATGTTCTTGTGAACTCCGTGACCTAGGCAATACACTTAAAGGTATGATATACCTGCCATTTGTAGCTCTGTTCTAAACAGAGCCATGTGATAAATTTATCTTTACATGTTCTATATTGAAATAACTATTAACACAATTCACAGGGGACTGTAGCCACTGGCATTATAAATAGTATAAGAATGTATTATTAGACATTATAAATAGAAGATGCAGCAAGTCAGTATGAAGGTTTTGGGATAACTGTGGTAAAAAAGGCATGATGTCATTTTTATATTTTATTTTCCTGCCAATAAGGCTCTAGAGCCAGAAAAAAAAAATACAAGCCATCTATTTATGGCTGTGTTGAGCTACCAAAATGGGCTGATTCAGTAAACAGATGCTGGTGTTTATCCTACTCAGTGACAGGCAGATGTGTGGAAAGATTGAGAATTAGGCAACTGACCTGATGCAAAGTCACTGTTTAGACCCTGTAAGGTCAAAACAACATCTGAGTAGCTCCTTGTGGAGAGACAGACTTTCCAAATTTTGCTTTGAGGAAGGCAAGCATTACTCAATGAATAAAGCATTTTTTTGCAAATCACTTAGAAAGGCCTTTCCGCAAGTGTTTAATGTTTTAGGTGAGCGGTTGGGGTCTGTCATTGTTATGGATTCCCTGGAATAATTTGAGCAGCCTGAGAAAGGTTACACATGTTGAATGTTTAGGATAAAGCAAACGAACTGCAGTAAAAAGGGCCTCACCTCTCTATGACCTCACAAATCCACCCAAAATATACTCCAAGATAATAATACAAGATAGACAACCTCTTAACTTGATTTTAAATACACTGAGACTCCTCACCCCACACTTTAACATATATTGAGTTCCTGTGTGCTTTGAACTGCTGATCCCCATCTTGTACATCCCCATTCTTAAATCCATTTAAAGAACATGATTGACTCAACAAAACAGTCCGGCAATTTAATTGTAACTGTAGTCTAAATGCACTGCACATGTTTAAGATGCTATCACGCCAATGTGGAGTGGGAGGAAAAGATATCCGATGGCTGCTGTTGTTTAAGAGATAATGGAGATATATCTGTATGTGCATTCAAGGTATGCATGCTTGAATGAGGGCTGTGCTTGTATTTGTGTGTTATCTGTCAAAGGTGGAAGTTTATCTTGATTGAGTCGCAGAATATAGTCATATTATTTCTGTAGAGCCTAATTACTGAGCTACAGACTCTAATTGCACTTGCAAATAATGCATTTACACTATTAAAGTATTAAGAAAATATTATTAAAACTGATAAGACTCGAATATCGGATTGCATTAGCTACATTCAAAACGTGTAAGTTAGAAGATATGTTACTTTAATGCACTACTTTGCTTGGCAACTTTTAACAGCCTACCATTATGAAATTAGTATTGGCTAATGAAATATCATATAATCATATGATGTTTTATTTATTTATTTATTTGTTTGGAAAGAAATTAATACTTTTATTTAGCAAGGACAAATTAAACTGATCAAAAGACCGACACAAAAGACATATAAATTACAAAATATTTATATTTCAAATAAATGTTTATTATTATTATTATTATTCATCAAAGTATTGAGAAAAAATGCATCATGGTTTACACAAAAATATTTAGCAGTTTTCCACATTAACAATAAGAAGAAATGTTTCTTTAGCACCAAATCAGCATATTAGAATGATTTCTGATGGATCTTGTGACACTGAAGACTGAAGTAATGGCTAGTAAAAATTCAGCTTTGCCATGTCAGGAATACATTTAATTTTTAAAGTATATTAAAATAGAAAACAATTATTTTAAATACTACTAATAAAATAATAATAATGTTGTGCTCTCGTCTGTAACGTTAGTTTATCAGTGTCCGTGGAGGCATGAAGAGAAGCACACAACAAAGATAATCCGTTGCAGGAACTTTACTTAGTAAAGCATAACTTTGGAACCAATGAGACTTCCTCAGTGCCAGTGTATTTCCGTCGCAGCCGCTGCATCCAGGTAGGGATGTGATCACTTTGATAGGGTTGTAAACGATCATGATGCAGTACTTTCTCACTTCGTCTGTCTTTGACACGGTAGAGCACTGGTCCAAGGCATTCTGCGACAACGAATGGCCCCTGCCATAGAGCTTGAAGTTTTGGACTGTACCCCTTTTTCCTGCTACTGACCCTCACTAAAAGAAGATCACCCACTTGGTAGGACTTCTCTCTGGCTCGTAAGTCATAGACCTTCTTCTGGCGAATCTGAGCAGAGTGTAAGTTCTGACGCGCTACTTGATGAGCAAGCTTTGTGAGAAGGGTCTGAGGCTCTTTTGAGAAAGAGTTGTCGGAGGGTGACGGATTTGACGCTTCTGCTGCAGCGACTACAGGTTCCTGGTCAGTTTTTGGAACCAATGAGACTTCCTCAGTGCCAGTGTATTTCCGTCGCAGCCGCTGCATCCAGGTAGGGATGTGATCACTTTGATAGGGTTGTAAACGATCATGATGCAGTACTTTCTCACTTCGTCTGTCTTTGACACGGTAGAGCACTGGTCCAAGGCATTCTGCGACAACGAATGGCCCCTGCCGTGGAGCTTGAAGTTTTGGACTGTACCCCTTTTTCCTGCTACTGACCCTCACTAAAACAAGATCACCCGCTTGGTAGGACTTCTCTCTGGCTCGTAAGTCATAGACCTTCTTCTGGCGAATCTGAGCAGAGTGTAAGTTCTGACGCGCTACTTGATGAGCAAGCTGCAGGTTAGCTTGCAGTTCATGAACAAACTCAGGTGTTTCTCTAGCTTCCCTGGTAACTTCAGCTGTCCTTAGCCAGATGTCATGTGGTTGGAAAACTTCTCGGCCCAGCATCAGCTGATTTGGTGTGAAACCTGTTGCTGAATGCACAGTGCTCCTGTACGCCGCAGTGAGTAGGGGAAGATGTTCATCCCAATTCCGTTGACTTTGATCCACGTAACACCGTATCATCTGCAATAACGTTCTATTGAATCTTTCCACTTGCCCATTTGAAGCTGGATGGTATGGTGTGGTCCGGGTCTTGGTGACTTGTAACAGGCGACAAACTTCATTGAACAGTGAGCTCTCAAAGTTCCGTCCTTGGTCAGTGTGAATTTCAAGGGGAACTCCAAAGCGGGAAATAAAGTCAAACACCAACCTCTTTGCTGTTGTCTCAGCTCCTTGTTCGGGAATAGGGAATGCCTCTACCCAGCGGGTAAACTGGTCGATTATAACGAGAATGTAACGGTTGCCTGACTTAGATTCTGGAAATGGTCCTAGGACATCAAGGTGGAGTCGGTCCATTGGTGCTCTGGCCTGGTAGTTCTGGAGCTTGGCCCTTCCCATTGGACTGGTGTTCTTACAGGAACTACACTGTGGGCACTTCTTGACAAAAAGGCGTACATCATTTCCCATATTGTACCAGTGGTAATGACTGCGGAGGCGCATGAGGGTCTTTTCCTCCCCTGCATGACCTTCCTTAGCAGGCAAAGAACGATCAGACATCCATTTATGGAGAATTGAAAGGTCTGGTTCAGCTAACTGTTCTTCCTTGAGACTTTTGAGGCCCAGTGGTTGCTGCCAGTTTGCAGAAGGACCTGGGTTGTCAGCACCTACTTCATTCACATGACTGTAGGTGTTAGTGCAACTACTCTCATTCTGACAGTTTACAGAGTGTGTGCGTCTTACCGCCAAGGGGATAACATCATCGACATCTTCCTCGAATCTGGCCCATTGATGGTGCAGTTTTCGACAGAAAGGACAGCCCTTGCACGGCAAGCTACCCAGCTCTTTTCCTGCTTGATAACAGTCACAAGGTCCCTCATCCAGTGCCCTTCGGGAAAGTGCATCAGCGTTGGTGTGGTGCGTGCCCGCCCTATGCTCGATGACAAAGTTGTACTGGCTAAGTTCTTCAAGCCATCTAGCAAGTTGGCCTTCTGGTCTCTTAAACCTGTAAAGCCACGTTAGACTGCTGTGATCCGTCCTCAGTATGAAGTTAGACCCCAGCAAATAGTGGCGGAACTGTCTGGTAAATCTAACAACAGCTAGGAGTTCTTTACGTGTGACACAGTACCGCTGGTGTGCTGGTGTAAGGAGACAGCTGGCGAATGAGATAACCTTCTCTTCCCCCCACTGTAACTGTGAGAGCGCTGCTCCAATGCTTTGGTTGGATGCATCAGTGTCCAAGACAAACTTTCCTGATGTAATTGGGAACACCAAGATGGGTGCAGTCGTGACACGCCTTTTAAGATGTTCGAAAGCCTTTTGCTGCTCCTCTTCCCAGGAGAAGGGAGTCCCCTTTTTGAGTAGCATTGTCAAGGGTGCAGTTATTTCAGCAAATTTGGCAACAAACCTCCTGTAATAATTGCAGAGACCCAGGAAAGACTGGAGTTCCTGGACGCTGGTTGGGGTCTTCCATCCCCTAACATCATTAATGAGGGAAGAATTGGTCTTAATTCCTTCGCCGCTCACAATGTGACCCAGGAACAGAACTTCGTCCTTTAGCAGCTGGCATTTTGAGGGCTTTAGCTTGAGTCCATAATCCTGTAATCCGGATCAGTTTAATCCATTTTGTACAACAATTGAGAGTGACACTGCTCCAACTCTTAATTTTGTTGAGTTAATGTTTTATTTATAATACTTATTTATTAATATGGAAGTATATTCTGCTCTGTGAGTTGAAAAGTAACTTTTCAAGGCTGTATGGTAGTGTCTGTGAAACTAGGCAGGCAGCCAAAAGCAGCGCTTGATTTGGCAGACTTCCAGCCCCACGCAGCTCTGCTGGGGGGAGGGGAATTCCCTGCTGCTTTTATCTCCGCGAAAGAACGGTTAATGCGCCGAATAAACTTGTCAATCAGTCCTTAATACTACGTCACAACGGCGTTTTGCAGATTATAATGTCCATAGAATCACAAGGGATGTCCCAGCTGTTCATAACACTCACAATTCACTGATGATTTTCTCTCGCGCTCAACTTCTGACACCACTGGTTGTGCGCTCGTCTGTAACGTTAGTTTATCAGTGTCCGTGGAGGCATGAAGAGAAGCACACAACAAAGATAATCCGTTGCAGGAACTTTACTTAGTAAAGCATAACTTTACAACAGCGGGGTTTATGCTCTTGCCCAGTGCTGGTGGGTTTGACTACAACCATCTGCACCGGAGCTTGCGAGCATATTGACGCTAAACATAAACAACCAGTAAACTAGTCCCCGTGTAATGACATAACAGCATCTAATTGGACAATACAGAACTCATTATTAGTATATATAACATAACTGTAACTCAGCTTATATTTAGTTAACTAACACTATAACAATAATACAATTCACAATATTACTGTTTTTACTGTATTTTTGATCAAACAAATGCAGCCTTGGTTAGCATAAGATACTTATTTTAAAAACATTAAAAACCGTACTGACCCTAAACTTTTTAATGGTAGTTTGTATATGTATAATATTATAGTAATAATATTAAACTATTTATTGAACATTAGCATCTTAATTCATCAGTGAAATTTAATAAAATTGTTTAGTGAAAATCTTGGTCTTTGTCGTAGCTCTTAAATATCATTGACAAATGCATATATTTAAAACCGGTGTGTGATGATGCCCAACTTAATTGGTTCTTTTGTGTCTCAGAACCAATAACATGTCAAATACACTAATGTTTAAAGGGATAGTTCACTCAAAGATGAAAATTCTGTCATCCTTTACTCATCCTCAAGTTCCTGTCATGGTCCTGGAAGAGAGATGAGGCGAGGACTCAAATGCAGGAAGAATGGGCCTTTATTTAGTAAAAAGTAAAACAAAATAAACAACAAAAACTACCCCGAGGGGGAAAAACAGGTCAGCAGGCAGGCAGGCAGGCAGGCCAGGCCAGGGCACGGCACGGCAAAGGAAAGGAAAGGAAAGGAAAGGAAAGGAAACCAGATAGCAAAATTCTTGAGGCCCAGATCAGGCCCACACCTGACACTTTCATCTGGCCCACATACCATGTGGAATGATGGCACTTGGGCGGTCCGCTCCTATTTGCCAATTTTGGGCCACAAGCAAGCCAAAGGAAGGCCGACTGTCAGTCATGAATAAAACAAACAAACCAGATCTGGCCCAAATTTGGGCCACATTTATTTTAATTCTGGCCCAGATCTGCCCCAGATCCAACACCTTGCTCCGGCCCATATACCGCATGGAGTGATGGCATTTGGGCAGTCTGCTCCTGTTTGCCAGATCTGGGCCACAAGCAAGCCAAAGGAAGGCCAACTGTCAGCCATGAATAAAACAAATAAACCAGAACTGGCCCAAATCTTGGCCACATTTATTTTAATTCTGGCCCAGATCTGACATCTTGCTCTAGCCCACATATTGTGTGGAGTGATGGCATTTGGGCGGTCCGGTCCTGTTTGCCAGATTTGGGCCTCAAGTAAGCCTTAGCATTGCCTCATGTAAGCCAACCAAATAAACCAAAACTAACCCTAAGTTGATTTTTATTCTAACCCTGGTCTTCCCCAAATTCCTCATGTGGCCCACGTGCTGCATGGAATGGTGGCATTTTGGCAGTGGTCTGAAAGCATGTAATGTACATTATCTGGGCTAGGGATGCACCGATAGGATTTTTTGGGGCCGATACCGATTTTAACAAACACTTATTGGCCGATTCCGATACCGATATTTGTCACTTCCTCTCTTATTTGAAATGTTGGCATCAAAATAGATAGTATTTTGATCGTTTTAAATCAGCAAAGTTCAAAAACACCTGCATTAAATTATACTAGCAGTTTTATTGCTGCATCATCAAATAATTTCTAATGAACATGGATTGGATCCATTTAACATTCAGCAGGCCTACATAAATACAGTGCTTTTTAGGTAGGTTTAACAGTTTTCAGGTACATAAATAAAGTAAACAAATGTAAAATAACACTTCACTGTATAAATTAAATACATATTAATCCTTCTTTATTGTAACAGACTTTATTATGATTAATCTTCTAATTTGTTTTTGTATACATTTTCATATTTTTTTGTAAGTTTAAATATGTATGAGATCTCCTTTAATAAGGCGGGACTCTTATTTTGACGGGTTTTCTAGTCTACGAGCTATATGGGTAATGGAAGCACGCTGTTCTTCGGATTTAAAGTTTGTCAGTTTATTAAGCACCCCCCGAAAAGACATGAGATCTGTATATATTTGTTTACTGTTAGTTGTAATAAGTGTTTTGTGTAATTCGCTGTATGTTGATGATAATGCAACTGAGAGAGAGAGTTTAATGTGCACTTCTCGTGCTGTGTTTTGTTTAGCTCTTATATGGTGATTTTTTGGAGTGAAAAAGGACGCAATAAACGTAATAAAACATCAGTAAAGTTTTGGTGATCATTCAGGTGAGGTCCGCTACACTTATGAAAGTTACAAAAGTTATTTAGTCAATAATAGTGTGCGATCTTTTGTCTTTTGTTATTTGATTAGCATTAAAGTGCAGACAGCAGCGCTAGGATTATGCAACAGACATTATACAGCTCAGTGCCTTCAAGCTATATGGGTAATGAAAGCACGCAGTTCTTCGGATTTAAAGTTTGTCAATTTATTAAGCACCCCCCGAAAAGACATGAGATCTGTATATATTTGTTTACTGTTAGTTGTAATAAGTGTTTTGTGTAATTCGCTGTATGTTGATGATAATGCAACTGAGAGAGAGAGTTTAATGTGCACTTCTCGTGCTGTGTTTTGTTTAGCTCTTATATGGTGATTTTTTGGAGTGAAAAAGGACGCAATAAACGTAATAAAACATCAGTAAAGTTTTGGTGATCATTCAGGTGAGGTCCGCTACACTTATGAAAGTTACAAAAGTTATTTAGTCAATAATAGTGTGCGATCTTTTGTCTTTTGTTATTTGATTAGCATTAAAGTGCAGACAGCAGCACTAGGATTATGCAACAGACATTATACAGCTCCGTGCCTTCACACAGTTAATTAATAAACCATCGGTTTGTTATATCGGCCTTTTTCCTTATATATCCGATATGCCGATGGTTGTAAATTGAGGAAAAATCGGCCGATAAATATCGGCGGCCGATACATCGGTGCATCCCTAATCTGGGCCACACTAAGACTTATGTGAGTTATGCATCAACAATATTCAACATATTGTAAAGAGAAATTTAACAATGGCCTCCCTAAATGTTCAAATAAGTTACAACAGTTGATCCACAAACATTTTGGAAATATATGCATTGCAATTTATTAATATTGACAATGAAAATCCAGTACATTATACCATTTCCAAAACATTTCCAACCATGGCAAAAAAAAAACACAACAACATTAAGGCCACATCCACACGAAGCCACCCAGTCAGCAAACAAATTTGGCCCAGATTTGGCATGCATCTGGCACAGCCTGGCATTCATCCGGCACTGGCATACAGCATGTGGGCCAAACATGGCCCGGGTATGGCAGAGATGGTACCGGGTTTAAGACGGCACACAAGACATGGGCCAGATGTCAAATATAGATATGTGGGCCACATAAGTATGGCCGATCTTGACCCACATTTAAAATCCATTTCAATTATTTTTGAGTAAAATCCCAAAGTTTTCCCATACAGAAAAGTAATATATTCTCATATATTTGAAACACTGTTAAATATATTGAAATATATTTTGAAAATATATTTTACAAATGCATAGAACATAAAGCTCATGTTGCGTGTTTAATTATGCATTTATGTGAAATTATATTCATGCCTCATATGATGTATTTTTAATCATTGCGTTTTTGCAATGCAGCCTAATTTTATTTCTACACTATAGGTTTACGGTTTAAAGCTATTCTATCTATCTATCTATCTATCTATCTATCTGTCTATTTGTCTGTCTGTCTGTCTGTGTAAAACTGACCAAACAATGTTTTGCAATACTGCTTTCATATTCTCATTGAATTTACAGTTTGATGTAGGGCTATTGGGTCGGACTGTCCGTACAGTATCTGTGACTGGACAAACGACCCAACGGAATGGCCAGAGGTGTTGTTTCCCGACATTTTTTGTTACCTAATTGAGCAAGAGACAGCTTACTACAAGCCTATACGAGACGGCTTGTGAAAGTAAACATTTGTCGTTTTGTTTTGCTTAATTTTAATAAAGTGATAAAGACTTGAGTAAAAGCCTGTCGTACTTTCTTATTGATATATTAAAAATATTTTTAACATTGACAAAACAGGTAACATTATGGTCCACTGAAGTGCCTTGAAATGCGCAGTGTTATTCTATGTGGTGTGTGCTGCGGCTGCCTAATCATTTTCACAAATACATGCCGAAAAATAAAAAGATAACATGAAAATATGTATATAAAATACCAAAAAACATGGTTATTGGTTACTATAGTTAAACCATGGTAAAAACAACATGTTTTACTACACTAACCATAGTTTAACCATGGTATTTGTAGTAAAACTGTGGTTATAGGCTACAATTGGTAATAAAAAATAAAAAACATGGTTAGCCTCCTATACGTTTACTATAGTAATACCATTACATTTATTATTATTTTTAATCATAAATTATTATTTCTATATTTTTTAAATAAATGTTTTAATAGATTATGACATCACAAAATATCAGGGAGTGAGATTTATTTGATTGTGATGCGAAGGAGGGTTACTGTAAGCCCCATCAGAAATGGGTTGCGGTGCGGGGGTACGGGACGGGACGGGACGAATGACAGATCATTGCAGGGTAAGTAGTGTAGCCTATCTGTGCTATGCGCTCAGTGCTACCTCCGGTAGTCCGTCTGTTTATTAGTCATATACATCTTCAGATCAGGTTTTTTAACTTATTAGAGGTACAGAATGCCACGCAGCTACTTTTTGGCATTGCACCAAGCAAAAATCAATCGAAATCATCACAAAAAGTAAAGATCAAGCGCCTAACAAGGTCTCCGCGCGTTAATTTGAATGGTTTGTTTTCCCCCACAGTATAAGCGGTTATGACTTTTTGTGGGCGTTCCCAGCAATGCCGAACAAGTCTATTTAAACTGGAGCGGAAGGAGTTACCATGGAAATCGGTAACGTCACTTACATGAACTAATGGGCTTAAACTATTTCAAACACATTTTGAACTTTCATTCCAAACAAATATTGATAAATTGTACTGTGATTTCAGGAGCATCAGAAAAAACCCTAAAACGGGAAGTTACAAGAAAATTTGTAATGGGAGCTGCTGACTAGATACAGGAAACACAGGTGATCTGAGAAATCTTATTAAATAACTTTATGCATTTTTCACAATATATTTCAACTATATCATCATGCATCTGTAAAACCTAAAAATGTGAATTCTGATATCTTAAGATTTTTTTGTATGTTTCTTTCTTTCTTTTTTGTATGTTTTGTATATTATTATTTCTCTTTTCTGCATTTTACCTCTGCTGTAGTTTGTTTATTTCTAATAAACCTGACATTGTATACTACATATTGTTGGTTATGTGACATATTGTTCCTATATTCTTCCATGCTGATGGCCGTGCTGCAGAGCTGGAGCAGATCTCCTCTCAAAGAACATCTCCAAGGCACTTTGAACCATCTGACTAGTAAGTAAAACCTCAAACATTCAAAAGTTTATCAAATATTCAAAACAAATATATCAAATAAATATAAAATATTTCCTTTATGTCCTACAAGGCCATCTTGTTTAACTGCACTGAGGACACTTCATAAACAACAACCTACAGAGGGGTCCATCATAATTCGAAAAAAGACAGATGATAATAAAAAAATATATTTGAAATTAAAATTAATAATGGTAAGACAGAACCAGAGTACTATGAACGTACCTCACTTCAAACTTTAACGGTCTGTTTGTATATTATTTTCTAAACTTTAGTGAAGTGTTTGTTCAAGTAGACTTTTTTGCTTATGTAAACCTCACGCGCGCCTGAAAGGTACTTAAAATCTTATTTGCACGCTTGAAGACTGTTCACCAAAGACTAAATTTCAGTCCGGCAGAATTTTCTGCACACTTCACCACTGAGGCCAAAATGAGCATTGTGAATGTAAGAGCCTCACACTACGTTGTTTGTTTGAATTGTATTTCAGGGCAGTTCGTGAAGACAGATAACCTGGACAGAAGTTAGTTCCAGATCCAGCCTCCACACCAGACTTCTCACTCACATGAATTGCTGTCTACTGGATATTATGTGTGCTCTTCAGACTTCGGTGCATGCAGATATTATTCAGGGACATGAACACTTGAATATTGCAAAAATAGAGAAAGTACCTTATTTAAGAATTTTGTGTTAATTGCGTAAACATTAAAAATATATATGTATATATTTTTTTACTGTTTTTTGTTTTGTTTTCCAAAGCACCTAAAAGCCAATTCACACTGCCATACTCCAACAGGGTGAACACACTGCCCAAGCAAAACAAATAAGCATGTTAGGTGTGAGATTCATTCAACTTGGTTTGCTGATTAAACATGATTAAATATTTGTTCAGAATACTGTCGTTGTTGTGACTATTCATCTGGGAGGGGTGTGTGGCTCAAGTGGCTTGGTTAAGGTTTTGTTGAGGCTGACATGTGGAACCCATCTGGTCCAGCATATAGGACCAGAATAGGGCCAGCTATGGTCATACAGGTGGCTGAGATATGGATCTGTCATGGCCCATTTGTGGCCCATATTTTGGCTGCCAGGTTTAGTTCACCTGTGGATCAGGCTCAGGTGTGGCTCAGTTTTGGGCTTTCTGGTTAAAGATTGGTGTTGATATGGTTTACTTAAGGTAAGCAAAACAAATAAGCAAACTTGGCCGGAGCTGGGCCACAGAGAAATCGCTATGTGGGCAGAGCTTTCCCTATCCGATCTTTTTTTTCTTCGTTCTAAAAAAAAATTCTGTAAACACGGCGTTATCTCAAGAAATATTTGTGTACACAGGAAACCACTGAAACGGACTTAAAACGATGTAGTATACAGACCAGGGGCCTCATTTATAACCGTTGCGTGCACCCAAACCTGCCCTGCCCTGCCACTTCCTATGCAAAAGGTGAGATTCATAAAAAACAAACTTGACGGGAAAATTTGCGCACCTGCACGCAAACTCTGAGCCATGCGTACGGACTTTTTTTTTCCTGGAGAAAGAAAAGTAATGAAGTAAACAACGATTTTAAACCGTTTTCATTTCATCATATACATTTACATTAAATATTCCACTCTAATTAATGGAGATAAGCACTGAAATTACATAGTCATTACGCAGAAGTTAAACCAAAATTAAATGACTGTAGACATAGCCTATTTGTAGTGGATGCACTTGATTACTTTTCCTGTGGTAAGTTATGTTTTAATGACAGCGAGGAGTGCTATAGGTACACAATAAATTATCTTTAAAGTAAACTGCACATCTCATGTTATGAGAAAATATTTTTGGCGAGAACAATGATCAATGATGTGCACTTACTTCGATATTGTGGCAGACACTGCTGGATTCGGTGGAACGGTCTATTGTCTGGTTTGAATAGGACCAATGATAATAGCTTACTGTACAACCACAGCTGCACGGAAGTGTTGATGTCGTGTGAAGGCATCTCCACAACATTATGAAACATACCACTGTATTTGAAGGATACAACTTGAAGAAAACGGTAAGATTTGCACGTTTCCTGTTTAAAACAATTTGTCAATGACGCGCAGAGTCAGATAATTGTATTTACACTGCAATAAAAATAGGCCTATATTTTTTTTCCACTAAAAATAGCTAAAAGATTTTCACCTTATCAGCAAAACTGCATTAATTTAATTTAATTAGAATTATTTTAAACAATTGAAATATTATTGGGCCAGTGGAAATGAACGAGACCAACTCTATTCAAAATATTTTTTTTCTGAGAACTATTTTAAACAGGTTTTTATGGATATTTTGATATATTTATTCTAAAACATAACAAAGATACCGGATGATTTTTAGCAATAAAAATTAATGTGCATGGCACAAATGGCATTTATAGTCCGTATCTCATATTTCCTTAATGTCTTGTACCTTTGACGGTGTTAAACATGGTGTCACATGGATGGGAATATGCATAGAATTGATATGCAGATGAGGTTATGCATAGTAAAAATAGGTGTTGTAAGCTCCATATATGGTGATTTCGGGGAGGAGTCGGGGTGGAGACGCACGTACGCACAATCTTCCCCTGACTGGGATTTATAAAGGGATTTTTGAGCAGGTTCTGGCGTACGCATGGTTTTATAAATCTGAAAACTTTTGAGCGTACGCAAAATCTAGCTTTTTTGCCTACGTACACTTTTAGGATGAAATCTACGGAGAGTTTTATAAATGAAACCCCAGACCAGTATGTGTCACTGTAATTCTGCCACAGAGATACACAAAAAATTGAGAAGAAGACTTGGAGCATGCACATAAACCTTGCGCGTTGTATACAAACATTTTTGCTTTAGTAATTTTTGATTTTGCTTTAGTAAAGCTAATAGGCTCAGTAGCTTCTGCAGCACGAACACAAGCATGTAGTCCGCCATTGTTGTTGTTGTTGCTGTTACGTGATGTAGCGGTGTCTGACTAGGGTCGAGATGTGGGGTGATAACATCGTTTCACAAAATATATGGATTGGCTGTACACGAAAATGCAAGGGTTTCGTTTTCAGATTTCTCCACTCTGGGACCCGGTTTCAGGCTCCCAAAACGCCGGATCCGTATGGATGAAACAAAATTTTTACATATACAGCTAAATGCATCTCCGTGTGGACGGGCTCTTAGAAACAAAACAAAAACAATGCAAAAGTGAACACTACAGCAACCTTATCAACAAGAACCAACTGAACATATAGGATTTATCGACCTCCTTGACTGGGCCCATCAGCGTTATGGCCATCCTGCAGGCCTATAAGGAAAACACAACTGAATAAACTCTGTTGACTTAACAGAACACAGATTGTGCAATGGTGGTGAAGTGAAAAACATAAAAAACTATTTAAAAGCCAAATTATACATGAGTGTTTCAGAAAACCAACTTACAAAACCCTAAACAAAATTAATTATACTAAATGTGCACTTGTAGTGTATTTCATATCTTAAAAGTGTATTTTAAAATGTACTTGCAGATATATAATATTAATTCAATAAAAGGCCTCATAAGAGTACTTCGAGAGAGAACACTTTCATTACTGTTTCATTACACCCTAAAATACACTTTGCAATGCACTTTGTAATATTAATATCAAATTAATATCAAATTAAAAGTTTTCTCCCCCTGCTTTCCTATCACTATCACACACTTCTTCACTATATAAAAAGTGTATTTTAGTTTACCATAATAGATTAAAGTCCTACTTAAGTATGTCAAAAAAGACACTCAAGTTACATTTAATTTAATAACAAATTACATTTAATATACATTTCAATTATAATACTGTCATGCCCCTGGATCCATTCTGTGTTTTTCCCTCTCCACGTGCTCCATGACCTAGTTATTCCATGTTAATTGTTTATTGAGTTCCAGGTGTGTCTCGTCATCCTCTCTTCAAGTCTTGTGTATTTAAAGTGAGTCCTGTCAATAGTTCCTTCGTCTGGTATTGAATGTTCGTATGTCCCCACTACGTGTGTGTTCCTAGTTCTGTTGGATGTCTATTAAAGTCTGTTAGTTTGAAGTCTGCTCCATGTCTCCTTGTTCCTCGCTCCGTGCTCCTACACAGTAGCCCTCATGACAGAATACCAGACCATAAACAGTTACCTTCGTGTGTTCCCTCCGTTTTTGTTTCCGTTTTTACCCTGTGTTTTTTGTTTGCGTTGTGCCCATGGGTCCTCTCACCCACCTTGAATACCTCCTCCTCCTGCTGGAGCAGGGGGAAAGATCGCTCGAGGGACATACCCGACTGTTTCTGGCCCTCACCGAACTCACCAGCTATCCGGACGATGCGCTGTGGTCCTCGAGCGGATTTCACAGCCCTCGTGGAGTGGATTCTGGCGAGAAATGGATCGCCATCCAGTGCCCAGCCCACCATCTCCCTGCTGCGCGGAGCGCATGCCCGACCCCACCGCTGATGGAGAGCCCGAGCTCGCCGCAGTCAACGATCCGTTGCTCTGTCGCTCCATGTGGACACGAGGAGCCGGAGCTGCAAGTGACGTCAGTCAAGGGGCGAGAGCCGGCAACAGAGCCCGCCACGAGGGAGAATTCCGCGGACAGAGAGGACAGTGGAGCTCCGCCCACTGCACCACAACTGAGGGTGAGCTGATTATACAGCTGGGACTGCTGGACTTCGAGGGGGACCTTATAGACTGGGAAACTGAGCTGGAAGCCGACTTGCCCCCTCTCCTCTCTCCTTCGTCCCCGCTGGTCTCGTCCAGCCCTGAGTGGGCTCCCGTTTCCCAGTCCAGCCCAGAGAGGGCTCCAGTCCCGGAGTTTAACCCAGAAAGTGTTCCAGTCCCCGAGTTTAGCCCAGAGAGGGCTCCAGTCCCCAAGGTTAGCCCAGAGAGAGCTCCAGTTCCTGAGTTTAGCCCCGAGAAAGTTCCTGTTCCCATGTCTAGCCCAGAGAAGGCTCCTGTTCCCACGTCCAGCCCTGAGAGGGCTCCTGGTCCCAAGTTAAACCCACAAATGCCCGCCACCCACCCGCTCCTGCTTCCTCCTCTGCTGTCGTCTGACAGCCCCTCTGCTCGCCCTCAGCCCAACATCAGCACGGTGCGAGCTCCGCGGGACTGCCATCCTCCAGCGTCGCTGTGGCTGGAGTATCCCTTGACTCCGCCTCCAGCCTCTAAGCCCCGGACTCCGCCTCAGCCCATTGATCCATCGGCTCCACCATGGCTCCTAGCTCCCTCCTCTCCGCGGTGGCCCGGCAGGCCACTAGCTCCGCCGGGCTCCCTCGTCCCTCCGGCTACGCCTTGGTCTGGCGTCGACCATCCGTCGCCTCGGGACTCCATTCCTCCTTTCATCCCTCAGGCTCCTTCATCCCTTCCGCTCCTCCTCAGTCCTCTGTCGCTCTGGCTCCACCGCAGCCTTTCGGATCCACGCCTCCGCGTCAGTCGCCGGCGCCATCTGCTCCGGCCTTGGCCCTCCCTGGCTCAATGGCTCCCCATCTCTGCCTCGGGCTCCTCCGCCACCTGCTCCGCCGCCGCTTCCTCCTCCATGGCTCCTTCCTCCGTCGGCTCCACTGTGGGTCGCCATCATGGCTGTGGCATGGGTCCTGCTTAGCCCCTCCTGCTCCAAGTCCTTCCTGTCGTCTCCCTGGCTCCTCCCTCCATCGTCACCTCCCTGGACTCTCTCTGCCGGCCCCCTCCCGGGTGTCTGTCCTCCTCCCGAGCCTCCTCCCAAGTTCCCACCCGTGTCCCCACTCTGTTGTTCTACGGCACGAGGACGCGCCTTCTGGGAGGGGGGCAATATGTCACGCCCCTGGACTCATTCTGTGTATTTTTCCCTCTTCACGTGCTCCAAGACCTAGTTAATTGTTTATTGAGTTCCAGGTGTGTCTCGTCATCCCCTCGGCAAGTCTTGTGTATTTAAAGTGAGTCCTGTCCATAGTTCCTTCGTCTGGTATTGAATATTCATCTGGTATTGAATGTAATTCCCCGCTACGTGTGTGTTCCTAGTTCCGTTGAATGTCTATCAAAGTCTGTTAGTTTGAAGTCTGCTCCAAATCTCCTCATTCCTCGCTCCGTGCTCCTACACAGTAGGCCTCGTGACAAATACCTTTTCAAATAATTGCAAATAGCATGCAATTAAGTGTCCAAAAACCTTATTTTTAGTATGCACTTAAGTATAATCTTTTAAAGTATATTATTGCATAACAAGTAGGCCTGGTGTACTTCTTTTTCACAATGGCCTGACAAAAGGATTTGCATCTTGACTAATGTTTTACATGTTGCTCTATAAACTCATCCAAACCAGCCTTATTAAGTTGTTAGTAGACAAGTAAATGTCAGGTAATTTACCAAAATTACAATGAAACAACAGTAATGTTGCAGTCAGCTCTGCAAGAGGACTTTTATTAGTTTGGACCAGTCATCATCTCCCCTATATTTACTTGTGGGGAACAGAAAAAGGCAAAGTAATACTCACAGTGGCAAACGTATGCAGTGTGTGTGGGATGGAGAGTAGCCTGTTTAGTTATTTCACAAAAGTGCCAGTTCGCCAGAACTTTTCACAGCGCTGTCTCCCCAGACCAATGAAAACAACATTCCTCCGCACTCCGCAAAGAGAAGCAGGAAAATAAATGTTAGACATTTTCTTCATTACTGCGGCAGTGTTTTCAGGATCACTCATGATGTGGAATGGAATAGGAAGAAACTTATTAGGAGAATGAAGAAAAAAAAAGTTGGAAAAAAAGTAAAGCAAAACCATCCTTTTAAGAAAAATGGTGGCAATAACAAGCAATATTATTTAAAATGTATTGAAAATGTATTTGAGTTTATATTAAGTGCAATTAGTTGAACATAAGAGAGCTTTTTTGACCCACCATAGGACATGAGCACATTATTATATATAATTTCATAACTACTTCTATTGTCTGAAATATGATTCAAGTGTACCGATCGCTCGAGGGACATACCCGACTGTTTCTGGCCCTCACCGAACTCACCAGCTATCCGGACGATGCGCTGTGGTCCTCGAGCGGATTTCACAGCCCTCGTGGAGTGGATTCTGGCGAGAAATGGATCGCCATCCAGTGCCCAGCCCACCATCTCCCTGCTGCGCGGAGCGCATGCCCGAGCCCACTGATGACAGAGAGCCCGAGCTTGCCGCGACCGACGAGCCATTGCCGCATGGAGCTACAGAGCAACGGATCGCTGTGGAGCCGGAGCTGCAAGTGACGTCAGTCAAGGTGCGAGAGCCAGCAACAGAGCCCGCCACGAGGAAGAATGCAGAGAGACAGAGACAGAGAGAGCGCGGACTGGAGCTCAGCCCACTGCACACTGAAGGTGAGCTGATTATACAGTCCTCGAGCGGATTTCACAGCCCTCGTGGAGTGGATTCTGGCGAGAAATGGATCGCCATCCAGTGCCCAGCCCACCATCTCCCTGCTGCGCGGAGCGCATGCCCGACCCCACCGCTGATGGAGAGCCCGAGCTCGCCGCAGTCAACGATCCGTTGCTCTGTCGCTCCATGTGGACACGAGGAGCCGGAGCTGCAAGTGACGTCAGTCAAGGGGCGAGAGCCGGCAACAGAGCCCGCCACGAGGGAGAATTCCGCGGACAGAGAGGACAGTGGAGCTCCGCCCACTGCACCACAACTGAGGGTGAGCTGATTATACAGCTGGGACTGCTGGACTTCGAGGGGG
Source organism: Sinocyclocheilus anshuiensis (assembly GCF_001515605.1). NCBI lineage: Eukaryota > Metazoa > Chordata > Actinopteri > Cypriniformes > Cyprinidae > Sinocyclocheilus > Sinocyclocheilus anshuiensis. The sequence goes on from NW_015542547.1 coordinate 61,442, forward strand.
ACCTTATAGACTGGGAAACTGAGCTGGAAGCTGACTTGCCCCCTCCTCTCCTCTCTCCTTCATCCCCGCTGGGAGTTTAACCCAGAAAGTGTTCCAGTCCCCGAGTTTAGCCCAGAGAGGGCTCCAGTCCCCAAGGTTAGCCCAGAGAGAGCTCCAGTTCCTGAGTTTAGCCCCGAGAAAGTTCCTGTTCCCATGTCTAGCCCAGAGAAGGCTCCTGTTCCCACGTCCAGCCCTGAGAGGGCTCCTGGTCCCAAGTTAAACCCACAAATGCCCGCCACCCACCCGCTCCTGCTTCCTCCTCTGCTGTCGTCTGACAGCCCCTCTGCTCGCCCTCAGCCCAACATCAGCACGGTGCGAGCTCCGCGGGACTGCCATCCTCCAGCGTCGCTGTGGCTGGAGTATCCCTTGACTCCGCCTCCAGCCTCTAAGCCCCGGACTCCGCCTCAGCCCATTGATCCATCGGCTCCACCATGGCTCCTAGCTCCCTCCTCTCCGCGGTGGCCCGGCAGGCCACTAGCTCCGCCGGGCTCCCTCGTCCCTCCGGCTACGCCTTGGTCTGGCGTCGACCATCCGTCGCCTCGGGACTCCATTCCTCCTTTCATCCCTCAGGCTCCTTCATCCCTTCCGCTCCTCCTCAGTCCTCTGTCGCTCTGGCTCCACCGCAGCCTTTCGGATCCACGCCTCCGCGTCAGTCGCCGGCGCCATCTGCTCCGGCCTTGGCCCTCCCTGGCTCAATGGCTCCCCATCTCTGCCTCGGGCTCCTCCGCCACCTGCTCCGCCGCCGCTTCCTCCTCCATGGCTCCTTCCTCCGTCGGCTCCACTGTGGGTCGCCATCATGGCTGTGGCATGGGTCCTGCTTAGCCCCTCCTGCTCCAAGTCCTTCCTGTCGTCTCCCTGGCTCCTCCCTCCATCGTCACCTCCCTGGACTCTCTCTGCCGGCCCCCTCCCGGGTGTCTGTCCTCCTCCCGAGCCTCCTCCCAAGTTCCCACCCGTGTCCCCACTCTGTTGTTCTACGGCACGAGGACGCGCCTTCTGGGAGGGGGGCAATATGTCACGCCCCTGGACTCATTCTGTGTATTTTTCCCTCTTCACGTGCTCCAAGACCTAGTTAATTGTTTATTGAGTTCCAGGTGTGTCTCGTCATCCCCTCGGCAAGTCTTGTGTATTTAAAGTGAGTCCTGTCCATAGTTCCTTCGTCTGGTATTGAATATTCATCTGGTATTGAATGTAATTCCCCGCTACGTGTGTGTTCCTAGTTCCGTTGAATGTCTATCAAAGTCTGTTAGTTTGAAGTCTGCTCCAAATCTCCTCATTCCTCGCTCCGTGCTCCTACACAGTAGGCCTCGTGACAAATACCTTTTCAAATAATTGCAAATAGCATGCAATTAAGTGTCCAAAAACCTTATTTTTAGTATGCACTTAAGTATAATCTTTTAAAGTATATTATTGCATAACAAGTAGGCCTGGTGTACTTCTTTTTCACAATGGCCTGACAAAAGGATTTGCATCTTGACTAATGTTTTACATGTTGCTCTATAAACTCATCCAAACCAGCCTTATTAAGTTGTTAGTAGACAAGTAAATGTCAGGTAATTTACCAAAATTACAATGAAACAACAGTAATGTTGCAGTCAGCTCTGCAAGAGGACTTTTATTAGTTTGGACCAGTCATCATCTCCCCTATATTTACTTGTGGGGAACAGAAAAAGGCAAAGTAATACTCACAGTGGCAAACGTATGCAGTGTGTGTGGGATGGAGAGTAGCCTGTTTAGTTATTTCACAAAAGTGCCAGTTCGCCAGAACTTTTCACAGCGCTGTCTCCCCAGACCAATGAAAACAACATTCCTCCGCACTCCGCAAAGAGAAGCAGGAAAATAAATGTTAGACATTTTCTTCATTACTGCGGCAGTGTTTTCAGGATCACTCATGATGTGGAATGGAATAGGAAGAAACTTATTAGGAGAATGAAGAAAAAAAAAGTTGGAAAAAAAGTAAAGCAAAACCATCCTTTTAAGAAAAATGGTGGCAATAACAAGCAATATTATTTAAAATGTATTGAAAATGTATTTGAGTTTATATTAAGTGCAATTAGTTGAACATAAGAGAGCTTTTTTGACCCACCATAGGACATGAGCACATTATTATATATAATTTCATAACTACTTCTATTGTCTGAAATATGATTCAAGTGTACCGCAGAATGTACTGACAAGTATTTATGGTAAACTAAAATGTTAATTTCTATTGATACTTCTATTCTGTCATTTATTTAAATATATTTGTAATTACACATTTGTAAAAATTAAGTTGCAATTTAGCAGGGGTGTGACGTAACGAATTACAAATACTCACGTTACAGTAATTAAGTAGTTTTTATCAGTAATTTACTTTTTTGAGTAGTTTAAAAACTGTGTACTTTTACTTTTACTTGAGTACATTTTAAGTGATGTATCGGTACTTTTACTCTGCTATTTTCCTCCGTTTGTGGTCGTTACATGCTTATTTTAATTTTATTTTTATCCATCAACATGATTGGATAGAGAGATAGTAATAGGTCTCGTGACTTTCGTCAAATCAAATTGTGCATAGAAAACTATAACCGCCAACTGTTTATCATGGCTGCTGGAAGTGCATTCTTCAAGCATCAATTCAGTCGCATCTTCCTCTAACTTAATATGTTAAGGTAAATTTTGGATTTCTGCTTACTAAATGATTTGCTACTGTATATGCTTGCCTATCTACACGGCCTGAAATTTGGTGTGAGATTGCGGGTATTGCATACAGTGTTAACTCCCGCAAGTGCCACGTTCGGTAAATTCCCACTCACTTATGAGACGCGCGATCTGCGCTGCCTCGTCTTTCTCTCGCGTACGTTCTGCAGCAGTCACTTGGATAAGTCGTTGATGCTTGTTGAACTTGTTGACTTTTGATGAGTTTGAGCACGTGATGCGCGCTGTGAAAAAGTGTGTTGGAAACACAAATTGAGGACCAATCTGCACCTTATTGATGACCCGTGGCGTTAATATACTGCATCTGTGCCAGCCCGTGATATAATAAAACTGCAGCTCGTTAATAAACTTTTTTTTTTTTAATTATTTTAAATTTTTTATCCATTTTATACAATCCGCCTTCATTTAGCAAGTGCACTCGCGCATAAACAATTTTCAAGTTCAACACTTTTTGTTCCATTCAGTTGTGGGTGCTGCCGATTCACCGAGACCACCGCGGCTCAGCAAAGAGACATGCGCGTGTGTGTGTTTTCCTTTGAAAAATTTTCCCCAGAAATACTTAGCTGTTTAATGCATTTTTCCTTACAAATTGTATTATCAGCATAGCAATTCGAGTAAATGTGTAAAAGGTATGGCATGATGCCATCCTTCTAGAACAACAATGTGCATTTATGTTAAAATTGTAACATAAATTATCAAGTTTAGTTATTTTTATTTCTTTATTGCAAAACGCTAAAACTGGCACCGTTTTGGAGAGAAATGGGCTCTCATTTTAACCCATATCATGGTGTGTGATGCTGAACTATGAGTTTCTAATGGTGTTTGTATTTGACGGAGAGCCAATTAGCCAGGGCGACACTGAGGATCCGGAGGGCCAAGGTGGAGCAGATGGCGCCGGCGACCGAGGAGGAGACGGGGATCCGGAAGGCCGCGGTGGAGCCGGAGCGACAGAGGACTGAGGTGGAGCCGGAGGGAAGGAGGAGCCTGACAGAGCCTGAGGGACGAGGCGGAGCCAGAGGAGTGGAGTCCTGAGGCGGCGGATGGTCAACGACTGACCAAGGCGGAGCCGGAGGAACGATGGAGCCTGGTGGAGCTGGTGGACTGATGGGCCATGGTGGAGACAAGGGAGCTAGGAGCCATGGTGGAGCCACTGGGTCGCAGGACCGAGGTTGAGCCTGGGCCTCGGAGGCTGAAGGCGGAGTCGAGGGATCCTCCAGACTCAACGCCAATGGAGCTGGAGATAGGCAGACCAGCGGCGAGCCCACGCCACAGATGGTGAGCTGAGAGTGAGCAGAGAGGCTGACAGGATCCAGCGGAGAGGGTGTTGAGGAAGGGAACAGGTCAATGAGAGGAGGCGGGAGAGGGAGGTTGGGTGGGATATTTTCCCAGGTAGACAGGTCGGGTGAAAACTGCAGGATGGGTATCTCTGAGTGCAAGTCTATTAAATCTCTCAGGTCCAGTTTGTGCTCACCCCCAACGATGGTGCCATGGGCGGGGCTCCGCGATCTCCACAGCTCTATCCACCATCGCATGTGCTGTTGGCTCTCGCACCTGGTCAGACATTTGGGGCTCAGGCTCCAGGGTGATCGTCAGCTCTTTAGCTCCTGATGGCGATGGCTCAACGACCACAGCAGGCTCTGGCTCTCCATCTGCGGTGGGCTCAGGCAGCTCCGCGCCGCGGGGTGGTCCTTGACTGGACTCTGGGTCCCGAGTGGGGCTGGTGTCGTTGTCCGCGATGTCCACGATCAGAAGAGACTTGCAGGACACCAGCACCCACTCGATGAAGGCGGCGATGCTCTCTCGGGGACCATCTCCGGACAACTGCGCTCGTGTGATGGCGTTAAGTCCAGCTTGATAGAATGAGCAGAGGTAGTTGTCCGGGTAGTGTGTGAGGTTTGCTAGGAAAACAACATCTTTAGTGTGGTCCTCAAGAGAGCGATCCCCCTTCTCCAGCAGGAGGACGAGGACGGAAGGGTCGTTCATAATAAAAAATAAAAACTGACAAAAACGGAAACAAAACGAGGGGAAGACGCCGCTTAAATAGTTTTTGTTGGTCGAGTATTCTGTCATGAACACGGTGTGTGGAAACAGGCAGGACGACGAAGACGACGGATAATTCCAATAATCACTTTAATAATCCACAATAGGTAATCCAGACAGGTCAGGAACACATACACACAAGGTAACATTCACAATATTCGACAAAACAGAACTGAACAGACTTGACTAAAGTACAGACACAAATGAGGATAATTAATCGAACTCAGGTGAACAGAATGACACAATCAGACACGAGGAGAAATTAAGGTCACACTAAGCACATAGGGAATGAACAATTTAGTAACATACATTGACTAAATGTAGTATCAAATAACACACTACAGTTAAAATATAAACACGTTACATGTTCTTTAATATTGTCACGAACACGGTGTGTGGAAACAAGCAGGACGACGAAGACGACGGATAATTCCAATAATCACTTTAATAATCCACAATAGGTAATCCAGACAGGTCAGGAACACACACACACGGGGTAACATTCACAATACTCGACAAAGCAGAACTGAACAGGCTTGACTTAAGTACAGACACAAATGAGGATAATTAATCGAACTCAGGTGAACAGAATGACACAATCAGACACGAGGAGAAATTAAGGTCACAGTAAGCACATAGGGAATGAAAACCCAACAAGACAGTTCTGTGGTGTGACCGTTCGCCCCCCTCCCGGAAGGCGCGTCCTCGCGCCGTGGAGACAGAGGGAGGGACGGAGGGGGACTTAGGAGGAGGACAAAGGAGTGGATGTGGGATGGTGACAGGGGAAGGCAAAGGGCTGGGAGGAGAAATTAAGGTCACACTAAGCACATAGGGAATGAAAACCCAAAAAGGCAGTTCTGTGGTGTGACAAATATATTAGTCAGCACATCAAACTAAGTATTCTTTAAAGATTATTAAAAATACTTTTTGACATTATTACAAAGTGCACTCTTTAAAGTCTTCTTAAGTGTGTTAAGAAACAGTCATGAAAGTGTTCTCTCTTTAGGTAAAATTACTTTATAAGTGGCCTTTTATTTCATTAATTTTATATCATCTGCATTTTTTAAACATACTTTTAAGATCTGAATTACACTACAAGTGCATATTTAATACAATTAATCACACTGCATTTTTACAATGGTGAGCAATAGTAATTTTGATGTTTGCTGAATGCATTTATTATTGCATATACATGCAGTCCTATACAGTAGGATCTGTATAGACTTAGCAGTGACATATCACCTATACTGTGCAACTGTACTAACATTATTTGAACAAATGTCTAATTGGTGAAGATTTTGCAGAGCAATAGAGGCATGTCCTAAGATAGGCCCAGACATGTCCTGTGCTCACCATAATAAGACACAGCAGGAGTCTGTCATAGATTTACTATATGATATCAAAAGGCAATGGTATTCTAACCATCCCAGCTGTAGTGATTAAATCTCTTGATGGCAATGCTTTCCCCAATCCACCTCCTTTTAATTTTCCTTTTAAACTGTTTTTATGCTAATGTTATTTGCAATAAATTGTTCGTACCACAAATCTTGAAGTGATGATGACTTATTTTTATTAACAATTTATTATTATTATTATTTTAAATATTGAGACTGCTCAAATGGATGTATTCTGCTGATAACACTGGTGAAGTTAGCAAACTAGTTAATCATTCAGTAACACTTTATTTTAAGGTCCAATTCTCACTGTTAACTAGCTGCTGTCACGCCTCTGGACTGTTTGTGTGTGTTTTTCTCCCCATGTGCTCCAGTGACCCAGTTTCTCCCATGTTTAATTGTGTCCATTTGGTTCAGGTGTGTCTAGTTAATTATCCTTGTTTCCCTGTGTACTTAAGTTCTAGTTGGTTTAGTCTGTCTCTGTCGGGCCTTAAACTTCGATGTGCTACGTGTGTGTTCCTGCCTGTTCTGTGTTCCCCGTGGATTGGATAAATAAAGACTGTTTATTGGATTATCCTTTGTCTCCGTGTTCCTTCGCTCCTCACAGTAGGCATCCGTGACAGAAGACCCGACCTACAAACAGTTAAACTGCGTGTTTCCCCTCCATTTTTGTTTCCACGTTTTACCCAGTGTTTTTTGTTTCCGTTGTTCCCTATGGATCCTCTCGCCCGCCCAGAATACCTCCTCCTGCTGGAGCAGGGGGCAGGCCACAGCCATGGTAGCGGCCCATGGTGGAGCCGATGGAGGGAGGAGCCATGGTGGAGGAAGGGCTGATAACTCCAGGGGGCCGACCGATGGCGGCGGAGCAGATGGTGGAGGAGCCCGAGGCGGAGATGGAGAGCCGATGAAGTGACCCAGTTTCTCCCATGTTTAATTGTGTCCATTTGGTTCAGGTGTGTCTAGTTAATTATCCTTGTTTCCCTGTGTACTTAAGTTCTAGTTGGTTTAGTCTGTCTCTGTCGGGCCTTAAACTTCGATGTGCTACGTGTGTGTTCCTGCCTGTTCTGTGTTCCCCGTGGATTGGATAAATAAAGACTGTTTATTGGC
>NW_015542547.1:68722-85714 GCF_001515605.1 Sinocyclocheilus anshuiensis
ATTCCCGAGGCGGCGGATGGTCGACGACAGACCAAGGCGGAGCCGGAGGGACGATGGAGCCCGGTGGAGCTGGTGGACTGACGGGCCATGGTGGAGACGAGGGAGCTAGGATCCATGGTGGAGCCGCTGGGTCGTAGGACCGAGGTTGAGTTTGGGCCTCGGAGGCTGAAGGCGGAGTCGAGGGATCCTTCAGACTCGACGCCAATGGAGCTGGAGATAGGCAGACCAGCGGCGAGCCCACGCCACAGATGGTGAGCTGAGGGTGAGCAGAGAGGCTGACGGGATTCAGTGGCAATGGCGTTGAGCAAGGAAACAAGTCTATGAGAGGTGGTCGGAGAGGGAGGTTGGGTGGGACATCTTGCCAATCCGACAGTACAGATGAAGATGGAGTGAAGAGTATTTCAGTATAATAAAGACTGTTTATTGGATTATCCTTTGTCTCCGTGTTCCTTCGCTCCTCACAGTAGGCATCCGTGACAGAAGACCCGACCTACAAACAGTTAAACTGCGTGTTTCCCCTCCATTTTTGTTTCCACGTTTTACCCAGTGTTTTTTGTTTCCGTTGTTCCCTATGGATCCTCTCGCCCGCCCAGAATACCTCCTCCTGCTGGAGCAGGGGGAGCGATCGCTCGAGGGCCACTTCAGACTCTTGCTGGTCCTCGCGAGTCTCACCAGCTACCCGGACGACGCGCTCTGTGCGTTCTACAACGCCAGTTTGAACATTGCGTGCACAGCGCCGTCGTCCGAGGATGGTCCTTGAGCGAATTTCACCGCCTTTGTTCCCAAGCCAGTTCCACTCCCGACCCAGAGCCCAGCCCACCATCTCCCCGCTGAGCGGAGCTGAAGCCCGAGCCCACCGATGACGGAGAGACCGAGCCCGCCGCGAATGATGAGCCATCGCCTCGAGGAGAATGGAATGGAAAGCGGAGGAACACTATTGATTTGTATACCGACCTGCCCCCTTTCCTCCCTCCTCCGTCAGTGAACTCTGTCCCTCCCATTCCCACATCCAGCCCAAAGAGGGCTCCTGTTCCCAAGTTAAGCCCGGAGGCTCACAAATGCCCACCCACCCAACCACTCCTGCCTCCTCCACCGCTGTCGTTTGGCAGCCCCTCTGCTCGCCCTCAGCCCACCATCTGTACGGTGCAAGCTCTGCAAGTCTGCCATCCTCCATCGTCACCGTGGCAGCAGAATCCCTGGCCTCCGCCTCCAGCCTCTAAGCCCCGGACTCCGCCTCGGCCCATCGAGCCAGCGGCTCCACCATGGCTCCTAGCTCCCTCCTCTCTGCCATGGCCCATCAGTCCACTGGCTCCACCGGGCTCCCTCGTCCCTCCGCCTTGGTCTGTCATCGACCATCCGTCGCCTCGGGACTCCACTCCTCCGGCTGCGCCTCGTCCCTCCATCCCTCCGGCTCTGTCAGGCTCCTCCTTCCCTTCGGCTCCTCCTCAGTCCTCTGTCGCTCTGGCTCCACCGCAGCCTTCTGGATCCCTGCCTCCGCCTCGGTCGCCGGCACCAGTGACCCCGTTTCTCCCTTGTTTGATTGTGTCCATTTGGTTCAGGTGTGTCTACTTGTAGGGATTTCTAGTACATGAACGGACACTGCTATGCTCCTATCAGCCATCAGGAGGTTTGCTAATCATCCCAGCACATGAATCCAATATTCTGGGTCGACTTCCTGGCAGTCGTGTCGTCATCTACTCAGAGGAGTGATTAAAGATTGATCCAATCAAGAGACAACAAAGCTTTCTTTGTATCAAGGACTGAAAAGGTTCGTTCACAAGTATAAAAACCACGATGTCTTGTGACCACCAATGAATAGAACTAGTATATCCAGCAGGAAAAGGATGAGTAAATTAACTAGTGCCCTCAGGCCCGCAACACGGGATCTAGACGTGACTAACACATGACTCCCATCACATCTGCTTCCTGAAACCCCAACGGACCTGCGTCCTTATGTTACAACCAAAGAAACAGAACCGTGCATGACGATTTTAAAAGACAAATCGTTTAAAACTCATAAGTAGAGAAAATGTATCCACTTAATTCCCTTACAAATTTAAGTAGTCAAGTTATCTACAAATTAATTATCCTCGTTTCCCTGTGTACTTAAGTTCTAGTCGGTTTAGTCTGTCTCTGTCGAGTCTTAAACGTCGATGTGCTACGTGTGTGTTCCTGCCTGTTCTGTGTTCCCCGTGGATTGGATAAATGAAGACTGTTTATTGGATTCTCCTTTGCCTCCGTGTTCCTTCGCTCCTCACAGTAGTCATCCGTGACAGCTGCTTATTAGCATGGCTGTTTATTAGTACTTATGAATCACATATTGATGCCTTATTCTGCATGACCACATTTTAGATCCCGTAATCCGGCCTCATACCTAAACTTAACAACTATCTTACTAACTATTAATAAGCAAGAAATTAGAGGAGTTTATTTAGTGAAAACTCTTAATTGTGAATACGTGTTCCGTATTATAAAGTGCTACCAATCATTCTATTGATGACAAAGGTTATTTTTTTATTTGCAAGCAGCTTTTGTTGTTCCTGCTGGAGAGACCACCAGGTTAGCAGGGAGCAGTCAGATCATAGAAGGACAAGAGGGGTCTGATGGCAGGCTGTGATAAGCAGGTAAACTTCTGCCTCTCACCATATTGTCAGCAGGTCCAGACAGATCTGTCAAGAGTGAGAAAGGGAGCCACACATGTGAAAATGACTACAAAGCACTCATCTCCCACTGCAGATAGGAGCACACATAGTCTAACATTGTGCTGTGAACAGTTCTTCCTTGAGATGAAACAAAAATAAAATTTCTGTCATTTACTCACCCTCGTGTTGTTCCATACCCATGTAATTTTCTTATGTGGAACACAAAAAGAAGATTTTTTTTTTTTAAGAATTCTCTTTTACATGTAATTCCAGTGAATGGGGGCAAGAGTAAAAAAGGCAAGAGCACCATAAAAGTATCATACACCATATGTTATTTTCCAAACCTTTTAAAGCTATATCAAGAAAAAAGTGCTCCTCTGTTTCCATTCCTCTCACTACTTCCTTCAAAATTTGTAAGAACACGAGGATTCTTCTTTTTCTTCTTCTTCTTCTTCTTCTTCTTGGAACAGCTATTCCATTAACATTTCTTATAAGTTCTATCCTATTTTAGACAGGATGGATGTTTTTAAGAAAACAACAAAGGTCATATGGTCATAATAATAATAATAATTTTGCTTAGTCAGGTATTTCAGAATAACTTACTTTTTAAGTTTTAGATTCTGTGGTGTTACTTCATAAAATAGAAATAAAAGTCTTTTTTAAGTTATCATTCTATATTAAAGCATGCACAATGCAGATATTTTCCCCTGAGTAAACAAAATTGTATTACCTTATTCTGCCAAAGAGGAAGCAAACCTTTCTTACAGCACTTACAGTAACCACATCCTTGACCCAAAATGAATCTCTTTCAGGTTAGTGACAGAGCCCCAGGCCTCAGACTATTTATGGTGAACCATTCCTGGCCCTAGGGCCAGTCCCATTAGTCTCTATGGCATCAGGCAGTACTGAATGACACGTCAGGCTCTTTTTTGTTTTCACAAGAGGGTCAAGAGTCCTTGTCCTCTACAACTTCGAGGCAGGGAGCAATGGTATGGGCATTTAAGTAAACCCTTCACAGGTCACATTGCTTTTTGGTCCCTGGCTTTTCAATTCATCATGATCACATATTCAACAAACAGATTTAACATTAGGCCTCTTTGTTAAGCTTGGATGTGGATTCAATTTACTCTATGTAAACAGAAAATAAAGGAAGGGCCTTCTTCTGCAGGTCTCCCACAGTCTCAGCTGATAGTATGTGTCTAGAACTTCCTCTTACAAGCTTATGAATCAGTGTTTATAGACGTGGCTAAATCTGGCTGAATTCAGTGTGCTGAAAAGAGATCATCCTGAGGTGTGTCTCATTTGGGCATGGCTCATCTGGGTGGCAGCTGAGAGCTCTCAAGGATGAAGACATTGGAAAAAGGCACATGTAAGGGATATGGCTGTTGGCATTGGTATAAAATGAGCCAATGGTGTTTCCGCTGCTGATTCATTTTTTCCCATAGTGACTTCCAAGCCTTTTTTTATTAAGCCCATTAAAACAGCATAATTACACCAGCATCCTTTGCAAAATTGTTCCTAAACTCCTGTGTGTAAACACACTGAATGAGAACGATTTCTCCAGAAGACCTTGAGGTTTATGACTGATCACTATGCCGGAGATTTGTAATTGTATTCTCAAACAATGCCTTCAAATATATATATATATATATATACTATGCATTTTGTATTATCCCCTGAAGAAATCAACACCTTGACTGCCAAGTGTCTCCAAAAGTGTTTAATTAGGTAACCACAGTAAGAAAACCTTCGTTTTTGATACGATTTGATTCTTTGCCATATATTGTGTATTTTACAGTGCAGGCCTATAATTGTGGTGAATCATCAGGAAGTTGAGTTGACAGTGGTTTACTGTTGATTTAGACTCTAAAGACTTTGGAACAACATTGGAACAAATACCTTCTAAGGACCTTATCTTGATTGTGGCTGTATTTGCAGGCATATTAGATGCATGTAAAACCTTACATTGCACACACAACAGTCCCTAGAGAAATGGTTTCACATGTTTGTTTGTCCATATAATCTTTAAGCTATTAAAGTTAAACATATTTGGCTTGCTGTCCGCAGTGGAGGGACTCGAGGAAGCAGCTTCAACTTGAGCTTAGATATACCCCCTGTGGGACTTCTAATGATTGAAAGATGGGTAGCAACTACATGTCAACTAACTCTAATGGTATTAGTAGGCTGTTAGATTAGGGTTAGGGCTAGTAGAAGAAGTTGACAGGTTCTTACAAAGTTACTTTTAGTCAGTAGAATGTCTTTTAGGGGACCATTAAAATAGTGTTAGCAGACGGTTTACTAATACTCTAATCACTTGTAGTTGACTTGTAGTTGTAAAGATACTTATAGTTAGTACAGTAAAATGTCTAAAATGGAATATCAAAATAAAGTATTACTGTGCAACCTACTTTATCTGCATGCATACAGTATACAAGCAATATATACAACTATATAGCAAATCTCAACTGCGTGATTGTTTATATCGTTGCAAAAATGTAACTATATCATCATCCAGATCTTCATTGAAAGTTGGATATATAAGTATGTCTAACATTATCTGCATAAATACAGCATAACTACGTACAACATTGTATGTACAACTACATTACTGCCCAGCTCTAATCTACTAAATTATAACCATTAAGATAATGACTTTTTGTAATGCTGCTTTGAAACAATGTGTATACTGTACATAAATTTGACTTGAATTGATATAATAGTCCTAAAATAGACTTTATATATAATGGACCTAAAATTGGCTTCATGTCTTTAAGCCAAATAAAAATTCTTATTTTGATTTTGAAGAGAAATATGAAATTCTTGGCAGGCTTGTGAGATTCACGCTTTCAGGGAATTTTCTTCTGATGCTGAAGTGTGTTGTCTCCATGCCAGTTTAAACCATGTTTCAGTTAAAAGCCGTATGAGTGCAGTGTGTTGATCTGGACTTAAAAAGGGAATGAAGTACTGATGGACTAGTTTGAGCAAGAGCTCAGTCCACGTGACTCATTAGATGTGTAGCTTGTGAATGCTTCTGTCTGTGATCTCCCTGACCAGCGTCACAAAACAGACATTCCTGCCGTCAGAGATCTAATCAGGCAGGGAAGTGGCACCTCAGGGTCCTTTCTCTCTCTCTCTCTCTCTCTCTCTGCTGGTATTTTGATTATAAAGTGATATGTTTTAAAGGGCTGCCAAGAAATTGGACAAAAGAATGGGAAGCTCTCCGAGTAGTTAGAAGAGACTTTTCCCTGTGAATTTACTTCAGTGTGCAATTATAACCAAGTAGAAATGGTTCTTGAAGATTTATTGAATGAAGAACACAGAGTAGCTATTCAAGACAAACAACATTTTTATTTTAAGTGAATATCTATCAAAGGTTAAAGGGATAGTTCACACAAAAATGAATATTCTGTCATCATTTACTCACCTTTGTTCTAAACCAATCTTTCTGCCTCCCATGGAACATAAAGACAAAATTTTGAGGGATATCCTGGCCACTCTTTTTCATGAGAAATGAATGATAGCTTGTGCAGTTGTTTCAAAATGCATGGAGAGCTTAGGTAGAGATAATTTTTCAATGATTGTCAAGATTTTTAGTGAATAATGACTTGAGTATGAGTATGACTTGAGATAACTTTGAATATAATGTATAAGTTGTATGGACTTTTGTATGATACCTTTATGGTGCGTTTTGTGATGTTGGCAACAAAGTCCTAATTCAATTTCATCATAGTGTATATGAAAGAGTGGCCAGAATATTCCCCTAAAAATGCATATTTTGTGTCCTAGTTCAATTTCATCATAGTGTATATGAAAGAGTGGCCAGAATATTCCCCTAAAAATGCATATTTTGTGTCCTAGTTCAATTTCATCATAGTGTATATGAAAGAGTGGCCAGAATATTCCCCTAAAAATGCATATTTTGTGTCCTAGTTCAATTTCATCATAGTGTATATGAAAGAGTGGCCAGAATATTCCCCTAAAAATGCATCTTTTGTGTCACATAATTCATACATGTTTGGAATGTTTTGGAATATATCTTCAAATACATTAATTTGCAAAACTGTAGTTCAGCATACTAAGAAAAAGTACTGATCTTGCTGTCTGTGCTTCTGTTTGGTTTTAAGAAAGGTCAAAGAGGCAAAGAAAGATGGGGTGAGTGAGGTTTATCTCTTATGAGTCCTTTGGTGTGACACACTCTGATCATTCATTGATTCAACATAGAACAGGATCCAGACTGTCTTTCTGTCTGCCTGGAGTGAGACTGTTGGTCTTACTGATTAAAGAATAGTCTGGCACTCAGCATGTTTAAACCACAATCTCAAATATCACATGACTAATAAATGATATGACTATTTGAATCTAACCATGTGATGTCAGCATGTGAAAAAGTCAGCCGGCTATTCATTATCATGTTAAATAGTGTGCCTCTTGCTCCAACAATATGGGTTGGGGGAAAAATGCTTATTGAATTACTTTGAACATCATTAAAAATCACTAATAAGACCTTTGTCTCAAAATATATTTGGTAATTTTAACGATTCTCATTTGCTAAATATATACATACATAGTATAGATCAACTAGGCAGGTTCAAAATCTCTCATAGGTGTTTAGTTGAGTTGAAAACTTTTACATCATTTCCATACTCATCAGACTATTTAATGACCCTTCGTGCCATTATCATCCTGGAAAAGACCACTTTTATCAGTATAGAAACGTTTCATCATAAGGTAAATCTGAATACTAAGGGAAAGGGAAAAGTGGACCCAAACCATGAGAGCAAAATGCCCCCCACAGCATAGAAGAGCCTCCACTTAATGTATATACAGGCTGAGTGTCTCAGGTAGGGGCTAATCAGCTGTGCTGATAGTCATTTACATGTATTCATTTAGCAGAAGTAACTTATTCAGTACAGTACAATATAAAAAGTGTACATACTGAGTGAGATTAAGTTTATATAGCACAGTATTACAATCAATTAATATTAAAGAACTTACATGGCATTTATGGTTCTGTGAAGAACCTTCAACATAATGGAAACCTTCTATTGAAAAAAGGTTCTTCATTGTGGAAGAAAATGGTCCCACTTTATATTAAGTGGCCTTAACTACTATGTACTTGTTATTGTGTACATACATGTTTTTACATTGTACTTATATTAAAAAAATTACCTGCATGTAATTACATCTGTAATTAATTTATGTAATTACATTTATAATTACACCATTGACCCATCTCTTACACCTTAACCCACCTTTAAACCTACCCATACCACCAAACCTGTCCCTAACCTTACCCATATCCCACCTCAATAGCAGCAAAAGTGTTTTGCAATACAATATGAACACAATAAGTACATTGTACTTATTTTTTGATGTAAGTACATAGTAGTTAAGGCCACTTAATATAAAGTGGGACCAAAATAATTAGTTAGACTATTAAAATTAAAACAAAATGGAACTGATCGCTTTAAGTTTCTTTGGGTGTCCCAATTGACAGTCGTAGCCCAAGTACTGTTCCAATTCAAAGTTCACATCTAGCCAAGTACAGTTCAAATCCCCAGATGTATTCTTGCTCCGGCCCTTTTATCGAGGATGCATCTAGAGGTGACTTGTGTGAACTTGAGGCAGCAGGTATCCCACAATGCATTACGCACCAACAAGCGAGTGTTAATGGCGGAGGAGAAAGCCCGCATCATTTCTAAATATTACTTTTATTGTGTCATGAAATGTAGTTTTAATAGTTTTCAGGCGAGAATATAGTTGTTTAAAACTCAAATCTGCGGTTTATTTATAAAGATAGCGTCTATTTGAAAATTTGTTTAGCCGATTTCGGAGATGTGCTCTCCAGGCGATTACTGGGCACTCAGCGCTCATATATCCCGCCGAGAGCAGCCCTAGTCATTCTGACATTTGCCGCTGGCTCTGATGTCTCTGTAGTGGTTAAACATGAGATATTATTCGTTTTGGGCATATCTAACAGGCAATCTTTGGTCTCATGAATCTATTATTTGTGTCTAGTCATATCGTTTTGGCTGAGCAAGTTTAATAACTTTATATATTTTTATTTACCATCATGCAGCGCTGATGTAGCATACATTTGCCTGAATTGTTTGCTTTTGTCTTTATTTCCTACTATATAAGCCTCTTATATTTCATACTTATACATGTTTAATGGCTATTATTATTAATTAAAACTGACATTTTACAAAAAGTAGCAGCGTGTTTTATGTCATACATTTATGCATACAGTGAAGATGATCAGAGTATATATATATATATATATATATATATATATATATATATGTGTGTGCACATCTTGCCTGAACCACATATTTATGTATTTGTGTGTGTGTGTTTTATATTTTGTTTTGTTATAAGTATACATAAAGTCATATACAGTATACATACAGGATTATGAAGATAATCAAAGTATGTCTGCGTTGCCTTAACTATATTTTTGTGGCTATTAATAGCTATTGTAGCCACAAATATTGCACAACGCTACAATATGTTTAAATGACAACGAAAAGAGGCAGTGGTGTTTGATATCATATTTCGTTTTATTGTAAATATACAGTGAGGAGTAGCCAAGGCGAGCTGAGTGACGTTATCAAGTACTCTGGTGTTGCCATTTTTGTGTCTGATATGACAACGAACACAGCACATCTAAATGAGATTTAATAAATAATAATATATTAAAATAATAAATTATCTTTTACTACCATTTCCCACACTGAGCTTTG
This sequence comes from Sinocyclocheilus anshuiensis, assembly GCF_001515605.1. Taxonomy (NCBI): domain Eukaryota; kingdom Metazoa; phylum Chordata; class Actinopteri; order Cypriniformes; family Cyprinidae; genus Sinocyclocheilus; species Sinocyclocheilus anshuiensis. The sequence continues at coordinate 78,108 of NW_015542547.1, forward strand.
GACTTGATTGTATTTTTAGGACCCTAACATGGGTACAGCAAGTGTAACAAAGGCCATAATAATGTAAGGTGCTGATTACTTGTACATTTAAAACTGACATCAGCACAAAACACTTTTGAGTCAATGATAGTGTAACAACAAGATAACGTTAACTAGCTTACTACACAATATATATTTAATGTTAATTTAGCTAACATTAGCACAATTGATAATTAATCATTCTCTTTGGACAAAGCATTGTTTTATTTGCGAACGTAGCTGCTCAAAGAAGGCTTGAAGAATCCTCTGACGGCTGGTCGCTCCCGCTTCTACAATTCGCACTGCAATTCCCTTTACTTTTCTAGTATTCTTAAACTTGAATAATAATAATATCATTATTGAAGCACAAATTCAAGCAGCAAAATCAGCCAACACTCTTAACTTCTCTTTAATTCATTTTCATTCATTCATAGGCTATATGGCTGCAATAACATTTAAGTTCAAATTGTTTTAAAAATGCTTTACTGACTGACGTTTCAGGCTTTCAGTTGTTATGCTTTCAAATGTTATGCTATATATATGTATGTAGGCTAAGTAATTTCACAGTATATCAACCTCCTAAATTACTACACCACTTGCAGCCAGTCACACTTCACAATGGTACAATTTACTCAGGCTGATGGTTTGTGTGTACTGTGTGTGATTTTATATATATATATATATATATATATATATATACATATATGTGAATATATGTGATTTTATCATGCAGTTCAGTAAATAAGAAGATAATGTTGTGTTACATTTTAAACACAATATTGTATTTTTTGCTCAGTTTTGCCAACAGAAATATTACCTATAAAGCCACAGCAGAATTGTTGTGCTTCTGTGAGCAACACAGCGGTGTGTAGTTTCCACATTAAACTTCTTTTTAGAATAATTGTACATAAATAGGTTAAGCAAAACAAATGTGATTATTTTTGAGAACCTTTTATATACACCTTTTATATATACTTAACTGCAGACACGGAAATGACATTGTCAGGATCATGGACCTGTTTTGTTGTGTTTTGCCCCTGTCTTTGTGCCTAGTTTTCCTTATATGGTCTCCTTCCTGTCCTCGTTTAGTTTAATTATGATTCCTGGCACCTGTGTTTGTTAATTATCCTCAGTATTTAAGTCCTTGCCTTTTGCCAGTATTTAAGTCCGTCTCCACCTCTGGCTCCTCCGCCACCTGCTCTGCCGCCATTGGTCGGCCCCCTGGAGTCGGCGGCCATTCCTCCTCCATGGCTCTTCCCTCCGTCGGCTCTACGATGGCTCTCCATCATTGCTGTGGCCTGGGTCCTGCTTGGCTCCTCCTGATCCGGATCCCTCCTGTTTCCTCCCTGGCTCCTCCCTCCATCATCTCCTCCTTGGACTCTGTCTGACGGCCCCCTCCCGGACATCCGTCCTCCTCCTGATCCTCCTCCTTAGTTCTCACCCATTTGTCAGGATCATGGACCTGTTTTGTTGTGTTTTGCCCCCGTCTTTGTTCCCGGTTTTCCTTATATGTTTTTTTTTCCTGTCCTCGTTTAGTTTAATTATGATTCCTGGCGCCTGTGTTTGTTAATTATCCCCAGTATTTAAGTCCTTGCCTTTGCGTTCTGTGTTTGTTGGTTCTACTCGTTATGTTTGTGTGTTTCCTGCGATTTCCAGTGTGGATGTACCCTGTGTTCCGTGGATTAAAGACTGCTTTCGTTTATTCGTGCCTCCTGAGTGCTTTCTAAACAGCGAACTGTGACAGACATACACTATGTGGTACAGTACAAATATTTTAGTGTCCTTTATTCTGTCCCCTATTCTCCTATAAAGAATCACAACAGTCCCTTATTTTCCCTTTCTGAAGTTGGCAACTCTAGCTCCAGTGGTCCCTTCTGATTGAAGCCAACCATTTATTCCTCCGATCTAACTCCTTTGGGATCGAATAAAAATGTAGTTCAGGGTTTCTCTGACAACTGTTATACAGCTAACAGCACAACATATCATGAGCATATTGTAACCAGTGTTGGGCTCCTTACTCCAAAAATGTAATTTATTACTCGTTACTAGTTACTCCTACTAGTTACTTATTACTATCTGGCAACAGTAATTAGTTACACTACTAGTTACATTACTTTTCCTTCACGCCCCACAGAAGTTGTAATTGTGTACCTCCCCATAAAATTCTTCTAAAATATTACTAACAATATATTTCTGCCTCATCATTTGACCAAACTCTACATTGGATCGCAGTCAGAAGTTTTTACAAACACTCAATGGTGATTGATAGTGACTTTTAAGTAAAAGTGTTGTATTAATTGTCATGTGTAGCTTGAAGCTAATTGTAGCTATAATTTTTCTGTTACCCAAATATGATTATATTTCATGAAGTATTTTATCAAAAGAAATAACATAAGTTCATAAGATTTTTAATTATAGTAATATAATTTATATCGGGATCAGAGGGATGTGGGTGGGCAAGCAATGTAATACCAGAATAAAGTAATGCCACAACTTCCATAATGCCACAACTTACACATCTGTGTTCAGATCACCTTTTCTCCTCACAAAATCAGTATAATGGCAATATTTCCATCCCCTGAATGTAAGCTTTTCCATATTCCAAGCTTTCCTGATGCACTGGTGACTTCATGTGCCTGTGCGAGTCGTGAAAATTATAAATAAATAGGAATTATTGGATTGTTGGATTTCAAATCAGTAGGGGTTGAGGCATCAAAAGTAACTAGCTGTTTTATGGATGGTTACTGTAATATTATTGCTGAAATCTTATTTGTAATTAGTTACACTACTAGTTACTGCAAAAAGTAATATTATTACAGTAACTAGTAACTAGTTACTGCCCAACACTGATTGTAACCTTGTTGGGAACCTTCCGGGAGTATTTAATTGATCTTCCTCTGGTAGTTGTGGCTACTGTGACCAATGACTGAAACAGGTCATGCAGCTGTGACTCGCACACAAACATGGCGGCGATAACGCACTGTGATATTACATGGATAGGGAGATTAGAGGGTCTGTATTACTTACTATTGGAGAAAACATCACGGTCAACTTGGATAATGTGTGCCTTAATAACCAATCACATTACAGCCTTGACCTCATTGAATTTCAGTCAGAGTTGTGCGACACTCAATCGCCGTTTACAGATACCATAGGAATGAAAAAGAAATGCCGTAAGCTGTGTCTCACCTGTCGCAAAAAGTCAGTGACTTCTCTTATAAAATGGCAATTTTTCCAGTGTAAACTCAAAAAAATAGTTCAATTCAAAAGTATTGCTTAGTGTAAAACATGTTGGAGATTAGCCAATAGGCTGTCAATTAATTAAATGATAAGCTGTTTCCTCTAAAAAGCTGTTTATTCAGCGTAGTGAAGCCTCTCCTCCATTGACATCCATTAAAAAAAATGGCCTCTGGTCTCCTTTCCCACGTACCGGCAAACCAGAAGCATTAGCATTAGCCATTACGCTTTTTTGGCTAAAGGTTGCAGGTTTGCCTTCTATTGGCTTTGTCGATTCTCTCAAGTCTGCATTCGATGCATCCTCGAAATCAAGAACGCATATTGGCACTTTCATTCGTCCGCTGTACTTGCATTCTTGAGTACTGGAATTGAACTTCGACGGTTAATGATGATGTAGAATGATAACACAATGATGCAAGATCGCTTAACAATGTATATTGAGAAACGGCAAATAAGAATTCGATTTTATTGCCATAAAGCTTCTTGAAGCGGCAATTTTTGAATTTGTAACGAACGCGTCAGCACGGGAATTGCTGCTTATGGTCGCTGCTGAGGATAGAGATGAAGATCTCTGAATAAAGGCTTGAATTTGGGTCTGTTCCCCGCAGTCATATGGATTCTGAAGATTTGGATTACAGCGCACGAATAAGATTTCCTTCTGTAATTATGTTGTATTTTAATTATGTAGTATATGTAGTGAATGGTTCAGTTTAGGTTTCCCCCACACAGTGTGTATAGTTGGTATGTTCCACCGATATACCATGATGTGGAATGTACAATGCGTGAATGTGCTAGTAAAGAAGCCTAGTAGGAGAGCTATTCTCTGTACATGTCTTTATGCTATGATTTAATTAATTAAAACCCGAGCATGGCATGTTTCAAAATAAAAATGCAGTTAGCAACCACCAAATAACCTACATTCAAGTGGTAGTTTTGATCTACTAATGTTGAATAATGAATATTTTGTGTTATTTATGGTGTTTAAATCAAACCTGTAAACTCTCATTTCGGCCAGGAAAGTTTTGATGACATTTTTTTTTTCATATTACCTCTTTATAATGCCTGTAATAACATAGTGTTTACTTTATGTAAAGGCTATAATTCTGCTGCTCCACAAGCGCCACCTTCTGGCAAAGAGTGAATTTGCATATTCTCTTCATATTTTAAGCAGGGCCTCTGGTTATCTTAAGATTGCACGAATGGATCTTCATCTCCATTGTCCAAAAAACAGCATAAAGCCAAATATACACAACAAGGGTTAAAAATCAACAGTATAAACAGATTATAATTGAAAAGAAATGTGGTTCAGGATTGTAAAATAATAAAACTTCCAAAGGGGTGAATACTTTTTATAGACACTGTATTATGTTCATCTACACTTCTACTGTATGCCCACGCATGATGCCTCAATGTATGCATTGTTCAATTCAATCCACCACATAACTGCATCTGACATGCATGACAGTAAGTGCTTGCTAATTACAGCTCAAATGTTGCAGGACAAGGTTTTGTGTCACCAGCTTTCTGGAACAATCCACCGATTGTTGTGTGAGTTGATTAGGCAGACAGGGCAGGACTCTTTCCCCCAATTATCTCTATTTGGGAAAGTATTTTCATGCCTCTTTGCTCATGACAGAAAGAGTGTGGGAGTGGTTGGAAAAGTGGAGGGGGGGCTGAAAATGTAAGATCTGTTAGTTCATGGTGTTTATGAGGTCTGCTTTGAGGTCCTCTCCAGGGTGTTTAGTTCACTTACAACTCCAGTGTAGCTGAAGAATGCCAACATTGTGCCCAGAGAAAAGAGAGGAAGAAACAGGTCACATACCAGTAACAAATCAAACAAAAGATATCAGATTTTGCCATTGACCATGTGACACTTTATGAATGAATGCAGCTCATTTGTGAGTTTGATTGTTGTTGATAAAATTAGGCACTTTATTTTAACATTTTATCTGAAAGTTTATGATTACACTTTTGTTTTGTCTTTCTTATGCACATTTTTAGTCAATACATTTTTACAGTTTCATTTAAAAACAAATGGGATTGAACACAACAGAAAATATAGGCTACTCTCATTGTATTTGTTAACCACAATCTGGATCTCTCTCTCTCTCTCTCTCTCTCTCTCCTGAAAGATGTGAACATTTCCACCAGTGTAAAATTATGTATAATTCTATGGCTTAAATGAAGGTGGTTAGCTGAGGCTAAGTTCATTGATAGCATTTTAAGGATCTTAAATACACATAATTTTACATTTTGAATCAGTTTAAAAAATGACAGTTTGAAATAACACAATAAATCACACAATAAATATATTCAGTTATAATAAGTATTCAGAATTTTCTTCACACATCATGTCTCTTACTTTTCAAATCAAGGTCTTTACTGATACTGTTGTCTCCCTGCTAAACACGTAAGCTAAATTAAAATAATAAGGTTTGTGTTAATTTCACCCTTTAGATCTTCATGTTTTTGTTTTTTGTTTTTTTTAGATTTATTCTTAGCATTCTTTACACATTTATTTGTATAGTACAGTATAGAGTGGACAGTAAACAACACTGGAGAGAGAGGGATTGGAAAGGACCACGAGCCAGGACTCAAACTTGGGTTACTCAAATTACAAATGCGCTATTTGTCGAAGCACTGCCCACAAGGCTCTGACTAAATCATTAAATATATTAATTAATATTCATGATTGATTTTCATAGATGAAAGTCTGGCTGGTTATGTAGTCAAACAATGAAATAAAATGCCATGAAAGACATTTGAAAAGAAGCAAATACATAATGAAGGCATGATAAAATGTTTCTATATCAATAATGTGACCTTCATATAACAAAAAGAAGTTGAAATCTGTTGCCAGTAGATATAAAGGTGACTGACATCAAAGAACACCAATTAAAATTGTTGAGACTAATTAGATGCATCCAGCAAATTTGTGCCTTCTATGCTACTTCAATGTAAGGGTGGTTTCCTTACAGTGGTTCAGGCTGTAGGATTGCCGAAGGACTAAAGAAACATTATCAGCATGATGGTATAAAACTGTACATTTCTTGTCTATTACAACCACTGCACTTATAACAACGACGGAAATAAGTTAGAATAGCCAAATATGTGGGAGAGCGTTGCTATTACGTGAATATATTGTACTGCAATAGGTAGCATTTTAATGTTAATGTTGAATCAAGACTAGTTAGCTTGTAATTTATCATTTAAATGGTTTAATAACAGTATTTCATGATGGTTACACTTGAATTGGTTACAAAATAGATGAAGGATGGTAAAACATACACAGTTAAATGTACCCAGCATGTATGTAAAATGTTACCTGAGAGAGATAGAGAGAGAGAGAAAGACAGAGGGAGAGAGAGCAGAGCCCCAAGAAGAGGACCCCAGCCAAAGAGAGAGCAAAGAAAAAGAGACAGCCAAGAAAAAGAAGAGACAGAGCAACAGTTACAATCTTCTTTTATCCCTTAATTGACCATGTGACTAAAAGCCAACTGTGAGACATTCAAACTGACCAATCAGCAAATTACAGCTTCACCCACTGGGCAAAAGGTGTGACAATTAGTAGACCCCCAGTGTATACACATGTTGGCCTATAGGCCTTGATCACTATCAGCACTTCTGTGCCTTCAGGAATTCCAAATGTCCCTTTTGTTACTCAAGACAGGAAAGCAGAAGTCTTTGATTATTTTTGACCATACAAAGTCCCCCCTTGGCACCGTTGGCCACACCTAAAGAGGCAAAAGATGGCATAGTCCATGAAAACATGCTTTCTGTTGTGTGCAGATGTCATCTTCAGACTTCTGGTCCAGACTTGTTGCAATTGCAGCTGGTCAGTCTTTGTTCTGCTTTCAGCCCTGTGTGAGAGATCTTCATCGGATGGTGTTGCATCACCATAAGAACTCAAATTGGCACACTTTTTTGAGCAGTGGCACATGCTCCCTCTGAACTAAAAGTTCCAAACTAAAAACTAACCTCTTCCAAGAAGTGAACATGCTTTTTAGCCCCATCGCTGTTAAGCTTTTTGGGAGACATGGACTCGTGTGCATTTAGCTTAGCCTTGAGAACAGTAATGGTGCCCTTGTGATTTTTACATTTTTCACTCAGAGCTAACTTTTCAGCTAGTAATTTATCTAGCTGTGGTTGAAGATCCTGAATCTTTGCCTCTGACTTTTGTATTTCTGCATTTTTAGAATGCCACCCTTACATAAATTAAATTCAAATACATTTACATTTATCACACTAACTCAGCAATAAATATTTTGTGAGAGCAGTCACCTGTGAATGGTTATTGTTATGGTGTAAAGAACAGAAACTGCTCTTTGTTAATAATTGGAATCTTTTCTGGG
>NW_015542547.1:85726-86644 GCF_001515605.1 Sinocyclocheilus anshuiensis
GTGGTAACTAGGATTTACACAAGCTTCAGTCTGGATCCAGAACACCTGAGAAGAGATGATGCCAACCCCTCAGAGGACCTCAGATGATGCCAACCCTGAAACAACATACAGAACTACCACATTTTGCTATAAGTTTGATTGCATCATATAATAATTGCTGTTAATAGTGTTCATCGTCTGTTTGATTACGTCTTTAATTGATTTTTCTGTACAGTTCTGCCATATGTACATTAACTGACAGTCACCACTGATAAGCTACCACTAAATATTGTAGAAACTTAATTTGCTGTAAAGTTGCTTTGCAATGATTTGTATCGTGAAAAGCGCTATACAAATAAACTTGAATTGAATTGAACTGAACCTGTATAGACATCGATTTGTCACATCTTATAAGTCTCAGTTTTATATCTCCCATCTTGATTATCCACAAGCCCCTGAAAGGGTAAATTTCACCCATTTATGTTGGTTTTGCAATGCTGTGGCATCTCTTGCTTTGATTGCGCATAGGTACAAACCAGATGTTATGGCTGCTCATTTGACCTGATCAGCAGTCTGGAGAGCAGTTTCCAACTCATGCCCACCCGCCCCAAGGCTGCCTGTGTGTGTAGTTATTGAAGTGGAAATCCTGGTGGGAAGCAGGTTACATTTAAAAAGCCTGTGTTCCTCTTTGGGGCCTGTAATTATGTGATTTACAGCCAGAGATTTTTCCTTTCTTTTTTTCCTTTTTTTTTTTTTTTTTTTTGATAGTTTGCTTGACAGTTTACCCACATCAATTTTCATCGACTTCCTTACATCTGAGGCTGGCTAAATTAAGAGCATTAAACAAGCTGACTAGAGAGGGGGCCATCGTAGCTACCACTCAGGGGCTAAACGTTTCCATCTGCTTGTTTAAAAATGTAGGCTTTCTGTTTTAAAGTC
>NW_015542547.1:86660-87955 GCF_001515605.1 Sinocyclocheilus anshuiensis
TTCATCCCTTCTGTTGGAGTATCCCCGTCACTAGACAGACTTAAAAGTAACATGCATTCGGGAGGGGTTTGAAGAAAAGATAAGCTGTATTAGGCCAATCAGAGACAGCATTACTGGGCACCGTGCCTCCCTTACCCACTTTAACTGGTACCTTGGGGTCCACAGATGTTCCCCTATAATGATTTTTTTTTTCCCATTAGCTTAATAGTTGTTTATGTGAAACGCAGGAATGTGGCCGTCTCATGAAGAAGAGGTGGAATAATGAGGGATATGGGGAACTGGCCGCAAGGTACTGAAGGTAAAAGTCAAACAACACAACCCGTGACTATGACTGTAATATAATTTCACAGATTACAAAAAGGCCATTGGACTGCAACCCAACATCTAATAGCTTCATAGTTTGGTCTGTGTTAACCATTAAAAAATTAAATAAATAAAAAAATAGGTATCACTTTTTTTTTCCACTATTAACTAGTTGCTTATTAGCATGCATATTACTAGCATATTGACTGTTTATTAGTACTAAAGCACATGTTGATGCCTTATTCTTTATGACCATATTTTAGATCCCTAAACTTAACAACTACCTTACTAACTATTAATATATATATATATATATATATAAAGTCTAAAAAGTTAGAGCAATAATGAAAGACTTGAATTAAGACCTACTGTATATCAGAACATAAATGCATGCTACTTCGTAACAAGGGAAAACACAACTTAGTATAACGGTGACCGAACCCAGAGTGTCTGAAAGGGAGCAACTTAAATACATAGACAGATGAGGATAATTAACTAAACACAGGTGATTGAGGTAAACTAATAAGGCTAAACGAGACCAGGAACATAACCAAATAAGGGCACACAGGAACTAAAACAAAAGAGAAGACAGGAACACACAGAAACAAAGTGTCCATGGAATCTAAAAGTGTGACAAAACTTCCCCCTCCCGGAAAGCGCCCAGGAGGCTGGTTAGGCGCAGCTACACAGGACGGGAAGCCTCCAGGGCGGTGCTGGCAGTTCAGGGGGCCATGGTGGTGCAAGTAGTTCCGGGACCATGGCGGTGCCGGCCTTTCAGGAGGCCATGGAGGTGCCGGCCATTCAGGAAGCCATGGAGGTGCTAGCCATTCTGGAGGCCATGGAGGATGGACCTTCGTGGCCTTGTCCAGGTTCCCCGACTCGGCCACTATGGCCACGGGCATATGCCCCCCCGCCCAAAAAAACAAATTTTCTTGGGGGAAACAAGGCGTCTACAGGCCAAGATGGGTTCTGGAGTGAGCTCTGGAAGAGCG
>NW_015542547.1:88192-92907 GCF_001515605.1 Sinocyclocheilus anshuiensis
GCTGACGACGGAGGTTTGGGTGGACCTTTCTGGGACTCCGGATGTGCAGGAGAGCTGGCTGGCAGCTGAAGCCAGTTTATGCTGAGATAATTCATACCTCTTCGTTTGAAGTGTGGTCCAGAAAAATCTTAGTTTGAAGGGCTATCTGGCCCTTCCCCTACCCCTCCAACCAAAAGAGAATCGAGACAAAGGGAAGGGAAAGGGGGAGGGTTAATGGGTCGAATTGGGATTGGGCCAAAGTGTTACCCACAGTGGCAAGATGGTCTATACATGTCCTGACATTTCCATGACAATCGGTCACTCAAGTGTCACATCCAGGCCCACAAGTACTGTACTCCTAGTATACCATGAGAATATCCTGTTTAGCCCTGATATTTTTACATTATATAATTCAATAGAAAAGGCAGAGAGCTGAAACAAATATATTCATATTATGGATATGTAGCATTTGAAATTATTTTCAGTTTATCTGCCTGAGTTTGGAGTCCATTATTAAAATGAGAGTTTTGGACTTTACCTGCTGTCTCCTTTGCCTTGCATCTAAATACAACCCGTGACACAAATGTCATTAAACTTCAGTTCACATATTATCTCATGCTCTTTACAAATGTTGTGAAAGAATTAGCTTCATCAGTAATTTAAGCATCACAAATTATTCTTATTAACACATTATTCATTAACTCATAGGGCCCAATCATACACTCGGCACAATGCGGCGCCAGGCGCGATGCGTGTTTTTTGCTAGTTTCAGCCCGACGCAGTTGTCATTTTCACGTCCTGCGCCACATTGTTTAAAAAGCAAATGCATTTGCGCTCCCATGGGCGTGCTGGTCTGAAAACGAGGTGTGTTCAGGCACATTGCTGGCGCGTTGCTATTTTGAGGCAACTGAATTAGACTGCGCCATTGACCAGCAAAAACCTTGTCTAAAGTCAATGGCAGTAGTTTTTTTGTTATTTAAAGAGCGCGTTAGTATAGGCGGGTCCACAGCACGTGTACACTCTGCTTATTACACTCACAGGGACGCACAGCAGCACACAAATATGCCAAACATTAAAAATTAAAAGATTGCAATGTAAAAGATTATTATTTTGTAGGCTACATAAATATAAAAATGCCTACATGTCATAATGGATAGTCATTGCATGTATCAGAATTAGGCTACCTATTTGCTCGCGCACGAGCAGCTCCGTTTCATCTCTGGAAACGCATTCTGTCTTTGCGCTTGCAAATTCCGCTGTGTAAATAGCAAATCCGCCATGGCACGAGCGCAACTGGCTCTTAAAGGGAATGGGAGATGAGACTCTGATTGGTTTATTGCACATTATGCCCAAAACACACCCATTACTCATTAAGAGAATAGGGACAACCCTTTTAGACCATGCGAGGGGCGCGCCGACTGTTTTTTCCATCGTTAAACTAGCAAAAGTGGATTTGGACACTCCCTAAGTGCACCTGCACCGTGCGCTTTAGACCATGCGCTTAGATCGTTAAAATAGGGCCCATAATCACAGTCTGTAAAGGTCACATATTTGGTCTTTGTTGGTTATTTCTACTACTTAGATTTCTACTACTTACACATCTTAAATCATTTATTAATTATTTGTTCATGTTTTTGAAGTACCCATGCAATCTATTTGAAACTATTCATCATTTGTAAATGTTTATGAACCTTTACTAGTCATTAGTACATTTATGAGCAGTCATCTCAATGGCAAAAAGTGTCCCAAATGACCTGAATTGACCCTATTTACACATCTTTACAAATCATTTATTAATTATTTGTTCATGTTTTTGCAGTACTCAATTTAAAGTTGAAGCTATTCATCATCTGTTAATGTTTATAAATGTTTACTAATCATTTAGTACCTTTATGGGCAGTGGACTTTTAGCTACTGTAACAATGTTTGTGTAAAAGGTGATTAGTTAAGTTTGTGTGAAAGACATTTTTATTGCATCAACACTTTTTGTGTTGTATTATTATACTACTGTATATCATTGAACAGGATATTCCTTGAATCATACATCGACAGGAGAAAACAAATCCATTTTTCAAGAAAATACTTTATTTGTTTATTTATCAAAACAATGCTAAACAGATTGAACCGCATTCCCGCTGTACACTTCTGACCCCTTAACCAACCCTTAAACCTACCCATACCACCAAACCTGTCCCTAACCTTAACCGTATCACACCTCAATAGCAGCAAAAGTTTTGTGCATTAACAAAAGCTTTTAATCATTGTACAACATCTGTTAAAATCATTTGTCGATTTTCAAGAAGTGCAGGATCATTTAAATTGAAAGTTTAATGACATTCGTAAGCATTTTAATTTACATGAAATAACGATCTGTTAATCATTAGGTAATGTTTAATAAGTTTAATGGTAAACATTTCTAGTTATTTGAATATATAATAACTAATGATCCATTAAGCATGATATAATGTTTGTTAATGATTTATTAATGAAAGTTATAAAGTGTTACCAAACCTCTACATGGAATGCACTTGCCTAATGAAAAAGTGCAGATTTATGTATCCACATTGGATCCACAACCACCACATATTCTATACACCAGTGTCTCTTTTTTAATATCTCTCATCTTTGAGGCACTAGCTTTTATTTACAGTGCATATAAATAAAGCTCTAAAAAAACACAGGCATCAGTAGACATTAAATACCCAACACCCAACACAGAAGCAGTTACCTGATTGGGAAATGACTGGATTCAGTACACAAGGAGCTATAAAACAAAACTCAGTTTCCCCTTAAACTGCAATAAAACAATTTGGTTTTCCACTACAAAAGCACTTCATACTAGATATCCAGTCAGTACAGGTGTTAGCCTCCATACCTAGAAGCAGGGCAGCTCGTGTTCTTCTATGTAAAGACCTGCTCCAGGGCTCTTTTTCTCTCTCCTCCCACCAAAGGGCTTAATGAACTCCAGACCCATCTGTAAAAAGGACCAGGGACTCTCTTGTGTACAGTTGGTGATGGTGTTAAGACAAACCTCCTGATCGAACCAAATAAAAAGGGACCCTCTCAGAGTGACTTTATGGAAAGCACAGTCACCCAGATTTCAGAACTGTTTTTTTTTATGGAGAGCACAGGGAATGGTTTTCCTCATCCTCTTTCATTTCATTTCTACCTCTTTCAGACCTGGAGCACTCAGAACCATGTTTCATCCGATGTAATTCCCCAGGCCATAAAATATCCATGTGCAAGACTAAACAATATAAATCATTTAGACTTGGAGTACATCTGAGCCACTCACATTTGAAATTTAATTGGTGGGACAGGGTCTACTTTCAATACTTTAGCCAAAGTGATTATAAATAGCTAACAGGAATAATTGAAGAGGACTGGTGCGATTGTTTTGTAGGAGATCAAGGTCTTAAACTGTCTAATAGTTTATAGCACTAAAGCCAGATCAACTCCAGTTCTGCTCTGGAGTCCAGACAAACCACAAACAGATGTCAATTTACTGATGTGCCCATTTGTTTTTACATCCTGAAGCCTTTAGGGAATTGTTTCAGAAGGAAGGTAATACTCATTTGTGAGGTAACCGCAAGTGTTTCCCGATGCCACTGCGACATTTGATGAGGCAGTTAATACAAACAGACTACTGGCAGAAATTACTTTTTTTTGGACTGGCCAGAGGTGTCTCTACCATTCTTTCCATGAACATTATTTCCTTTGTGGAGCAACATACATCAGCACACATTTGGTCATGTTGGTACATTTGGTACTCATAAGGTATTAGGGAAGTTGACATGAAATTTCTTGCAGTGACAGCAGTGTGACATGCTATTTACTAATTTAAACAACATTTTTCAAAATCTTGAATAATTATTACACTTACAGTTTTATTCAGTGGTGTAATGTAACGAAGTATTAATACTTCGTTACAGTACTTAAGTATTTTTTGGGAGTATCTGTACTCTACTTGAGTTTTTATATTTCAGCCAAAAACTTTTTACTTTTACTCCACTACATTTCCTAATTAAAATGTATACTTTTACTCCGATACATTTCCCCGAAGCATATTCGTTACTTACTACAAAATAGTCAGAAGAACATGGACTGCTGGAAAGCAGGTTTGACGAATCAGTGATCTGGTGTCTGCAAGTCAGACTCCTAAAAACACCTTTGCTCATGTGCAAACAAGTGCTCACACAACCGTGGATGATTCATTTTCCACTCAAGTCGAGTCTGGGGTCTGCAATATACAGTATATCTTCTGCGATAATATGGTAAGTGTTGTAATGATGTGCGACATTATCGAGTATATCACCAAATCACACAAACAGAGACAGAGTGCATGCACGTGATTAGTCTATTAAAATTCAAAATTTAAGGCATTCTAAATTGTATACGGCAAAAATGCTTCTGTATGCTTTTCATATTTATATAATTTAATATAGTTAACATAATCTATATCATACAACGAGTACCGTTTTTCTGGAGATATCAGCATGATATCAAATTGAATAATCATTTCAATAAAGTTAGCAATATGTGACTTACATTTTAGATGCAATATTGCCTGTTTTTGCTCAATTTTGCCAACGAAAATAGTTCAGAACAAAGATCACACAGCACTGTTTTGCGTCTCTGAGCAATGGTGTTTACTTGTTGAATGAATCAGCATTTTGAACGAATCGGTTGAATAAATGATCCAGTGATTCACTCATTAACACAGTCAAATGCTTTGT
>NW_015542547.1:93306-94242 GCF_001515605.1 Sinocyclocheilus anshuiensis
TTCTATCCATATTATACAATTTTGTAGTAAAAAGTAAAAATACTTCGTTACAGTACTATTTTTTTGGGAGTATCTATACTTTACTTGAGTTTTTATATTTCAGCCGACTTTTACTTTTACTCCACTTCATTTCCTAATTAAAATGTATACTTTTACTCCGATACATTTCCCCGAAGCATATTCGTTATTTACTACAAAATAGTCAGAAGTCAGAAGAACACGGACTGCAGGAAAGCAGGTTTGACGAATCAGTGGTCTGGCGTTTGCAAGTTAGACTCCTAAAAACACCTTTGCACATGCAAACAAGTGCGCGCACAACCACGGATGATTCATTTTCCTCTCAAGTCGAGTCTGGGGTCTGCAATATACAGTATATCTTCTGCGATAATATGGTAAGTGTTGTAATGATGTGCGACATTATCGAGTATATCACCAAATCACACAAACAGAGACAGAGTGCATGCACGTGATTAGTCTATTAAAATTCAAAATTTAAGGCATTCTAAATTGTATACGGCAAAAATGCTTCTGTATGCTTTTCATATTTATATAATTTAATATAGTTAACATAATCTATATCACAAAGAGTACCGTTTTTCTGCAGATATCAGCATAACTAATTTAATAAATGATTCAGTGATTCACTCTAACACAGTCAAATGCTTTGTTCCTGAATGAATCAGCCATTTGAACGAATCGGTTGAATCTCAATGACTCACTCATTAACAGTCACTTGCTGTCACCTACTGGCAGTTTTATTTTCACATTTTGCCTATTTTTTTCATGTTTTAAATCATTTCAAATATCAGTATTCAACGTTTTATGTTAAAAACAAAACATTATTTATCCATCTGTAACTGCAGGTTAAATGCATCCATATCCCCTTTGAGATACATAAACTGTGTAAATACATCTAAATGCTATTTGAGATGCAGA
>NW_015542547.1:95862-96592 GCF_001515605.1 Sinocyclocheilus anshuiensis
GGATGAAGTGCTTCTTATTCTTACCCAAAGATACAAAATGGAAGAAAGAGTTCAAACTAAACACAATCTTGCCACTCAAGCGGTGTATGAAATTTATATATATATATATTTACTTGCTTCTTTTCCATTTTGCATTTACTTGTACTTTTACTTTCAATACTTAAGTACGTTTAAGATTTAAAAAATACTTTTTGTACTTAAGTACAATAAATATCACATACTTTAAGACTTTTACTCAAGTAATATTCTAAACGGTGACTTCAACTTCTACCAAAGTCATTTCCTGGAAAGTAATTTTCTGGTAAGATATCTGTACTTTTACTTGAGTATGGCTTTCAGGTACTTTATACACCACTGGTTTTATTAGAGACTACATAGAACATGGACTATGTTGTACTCTAATATTTAATTTCATTTTTTGATTACAGCTAATTTGCTACACCACAGGACTATGTGAAAAAGTAAAGCATCTAAGAGGGTGTTTTTGAAAGCAATACCGTTATCATCTGTGTAAACTACAAAAATGCAAATTTGTGAAAACGGTGATGTCATGCGCATGCGTATTGCGTGTTCAGTCTATAGAAATGCATATGTGTGCAGGCGCATAGTGTTTCTGTCACGATCTGCTACGGTGCGGGAACACGGAGCAAGGAACGAGGAGACCAAGAGTACAGAAACCAAGGAATTTATTCATCTTCACGGGGAATCACACGTAGCACTGTAGACACAA
>NW_015542547.1:98167-101332 GCF_001515605.1 Sinocyclocheilus anshuiensis
CAAAACGGGGAGAGGGGGTGCCGCTTACTTTTTGGGTCAGGTATTCTGTCATGATCTGCTACGGTGCGGGAACACGGAGCAAGGAACGAGGAGACCAAGAGTACAGAAACCAAGGAATTTATTCATCTTCACGGGGAATCACACGTAGCACTGTAGACACAAACAATACCGGACGCTGGAGCACACACAGGGAACACTATTTATACACACAGGAGGAGGGGATGACGAGACACACCTGGGAGCAATGAAACATCATGGGAAACACCTGGGACAAATTAAACATGGGAAAGGAAGGCACATGAGGAAAACAACCACAAAACACGGAACAGAGTCTGACAGTTTCTTTACAAATTGACATCACAACTGTCCTGGCATGCATAATATAGCATTTTCATCAACATTCTCATTCACCATTCCTGGCTGGTGGAATGATCTTCCCACCCCTATCCGGAATGCTAAATCCCTGACAATTTTCAAGCGACAGCTGAAAACTCATCTCTTTCGACGCTACTTGACTTCATCCTAAATAAAAAAAACTTTGTTTTTCTCTTTATTTATTCCTTCCCTTTCTAGCTTGTACTTATTTGAACAATGTCTAAAACTTGGTATTGCAAGCACTTCCTGTGTCTGTTTGCCTCTTTAAGAAGAATCGCTTTATGTATTCCCCAATTGTAAATATTTATGAAAAAAATATATATATTTAAAAAAAGTACTTTCAAGATGTTTCTTAACACATTTTAAAAAGTGAACTTTGTAATAATGTCCTTTTTTATAGTACATTTTAAATCAGTATGTTTTAATGATATTTTGTTGTGCTAAAGTCAAGTCACCTTTATTTGTATAGCGCTTTATACAGTACTGGTTGTGTCAAAGCAGCTTTACAGTGTCAAACAGGAAAATAGTTTGTCAATAATGCAAGACAATAACATTCATTTTTCCAGCTAAAGTCAGTTCATTGATGATTCAGTGATGTCATCATCCAGTTCAGCTCTCTTCCAATAGTGTCTGTGCAATCAGTCAAGCATTCCCAACTAAGCAAGCCAAAGGCAACAGTGGCAAGGAGCCAAAACTCCATCGGTGACAGAAATCGAGAAAAAAACCTTGGGAGAAACCAGACTCAGTCGGGGGGCCAGTTCTCCTCTGGCCTGACAAAACCAGAATGGTGTGGTTTAATTTCAGGCTGCAACACAGGTGCAGAGGTCTTGTCTGGTTCCCATGGTCTTGTGCCGATGGTCGTCGAGGTGATGAGGAACCTCAGAATAAGAATGAAAGAAACTAATATTAGCATAGATGCCATTCTTCTTACGATGTAACGAGTACATCGGGTGTTATGGGAAGTGTTCCCTGTTCTGGTTGATCTGATTAATGCATCCTAACAATCCTTTAACGGATTTGAATTATAAAAATGTGATAGTGTATTATGTGTATGCCAAGTTAAAGAGATGGGTCTTTAATCTAGATTTAAACTGACGGAGGGTGTCTGTGTCTGCCTCACGGACAATGCTAGGTAGATTGTTCCAGAATTTGGGCGCTAAATAGGAAAAGGATCTGCTGCCCGCAATTGATTTTGATATTCCAGGTATTATCAAATGGCCAGAGTTTTGAGATCGCAGCGGACGTGAAGGGCTATAATGCGATATGAGCTCGCTCAAGTATTGAGGAGCTAAACCATTCAGGACTTTATACTGCAAGTAATTAGCAAGATTTTAAAATGTATTCGTTGTTCAATACGGAGCCAGTGCAGAGTTGACTGAACTGGGCTAATATGGTCGTACTTCCTGGTTCTAGTAAGAACTCTAGCTGCTGCATTTTGGACAAGCTGGAGTTTGTTTATTAAGCGCTCAGAGCAACCATCCAATAAAGCATTACAATAATCTAACCTTGAGGTCATGAGCGCATGAATTAACGTTTCTGCATTTGACATTGAGAGCATAGGTCATAATTTAGATATATGTTTAAGATGGAAAATGTACAAATGCTAGCAACATGGTTTTCAAAGGAAAGATTGCTATCAAATAGCACACCTAGGTTGCTAATTGATGATGAGGAATTAACAGAGCAGCCATCAAGTGTTAGACAGTGTTTTAGGTTATTACATGCAAGGTTTTTGGTCCAATAATTAAAACCGGTTTTGTTTTTTCAAAATTTAGCAGTAGGAAATTACTAGTCATCCAGCTTTTTTATATCAACTACGCATTCCGTTAGTTTTGCAAATTTGTAGATTTCATGGGCCATGAAGAAATATAGAGCGGAGTATTATCAGCATAACAGTGAAAGCTAACACCATGTTTCTTGATGATATCTCCCAAGGGTAACATGTAAAGTGTGAAAAGCAACGGTCCTAGTACTGAGCCTTGTGGCACTCCATACTGTACTTGTGATCGATATGATATCTCGTCATTTCAGTGGCGGGCTGTGCATTTTACACAATTGTGCGAAAATGACGCTTTATTAATCAAAACTTTGCAAATTTGTGTGAAAAGGAATAAAAGGTGTCGGAGTTTTACTGCCTCTAGTGTTCATTTCTTTTGGAAACTGCAATGATATGCACTTACTTATTGGTACGTATTTCGCGTCTCGCGAAAAAGTGCACCTAGGTACGTTTTTGCCATGAGACCAGGTCGTTTTTATCATATTTAATCAACTTGTATATATATATATATTATTATTATTATTATTTTGCTAAATTTTAATTGCAATGATTGTTATCATTTGGAAAATTTATTTTTACATTTCATCAGAAGTTGCTCTTTCAGTTTATTGAGTTTATTGTTAATATTGCTGTTATTACTACTATTATTATTACTATCTGTCATCTTCCTAATCCTCCAACTTTCCCCTCATTTCTGATGAATTGAGTTCATTATTATTATTATTATTGTTGTTGTTTTTCTATTGTTATTATTATTGCTACTACTATTACTATTATTATTATTATTTGTCACCCTCCTCATCCTCCATCCCCCAATTTTTGTTATTATTCATACTATTATTACCATTATTATTATTATTGCCATCAAATTTCTGTTTTTACTACTGTTGTGTCTGTTATACTTCTCTACATGTTCCTTTGTTTATATACTTCCACCCCCACACCCAGTTACACTTACACACACACGCACACACACACACACACACACACACACAAACACACACACAAACAAA
>NW_015542547.1:111035-112654 GCF_001515605.1 Sinocyclocheilus anshuiensis
GTCAAGTCACCTTTATTTGTATAGCGCTTTATACAGTACTGGTTGTGTCAAAGCAGCTTTACAGTGTCAAACAGGAAAATAGTTTGTCAATAATGCAAGACAATAACATTCATTTTTCCAGCTAAAGTCAGTTCATTGATGATTCAGTGATGTCATCATCCAGTTCAGCTCTCTTCCAATAGTGTCTGTGCAATCAGTCAAGCATTCCCAACTAAGCAAGCCAAAGGCAACAGTGGCAAGGAGCCAAAACTCCATCGGTGACAGAAATCGAGAAAAAAACCTTGGGAGAAACCAGACTCAGTCGGGGGGCCAGTTCTCCTCTGGCCTGACAAAACCAGAATGGTGTGGTTTAATTTCAGGCTGCAACACAGGTGCAGAGGTCTTGTCTGGTTCCCATGGTCTTGTGCCGATGGTGTCGAGGTGATGAGGTCTTCGCAGGGGATCTGACTCTGGGGCGCATCTAGTTGACATGGTCTCCGCTGACATTCAGGGCTGTAGAGGTTGTCTCTAGGTGCTGATCCACCATCTGGTCTGGATATGGACTGGATCCGTATGGCTACGGTAACCTCAGAATAAGAATGAAAGAAACTAATATTAGCATAGATGCCATTCTTCTTACGATGTAACGAGTACATCGGGTGTTATGGGAAGTGTTCCCTGTTCTGGTTGATCTGATTAATGCATCCTAACAATCCTTTAACGGATTTGAATTATAAAAATGTGATAGTGTATTATGTGTATGCCAAGTTAAAGAGATGGGTCTTTAATCTAGATTTAAACTGACGGAGTGTGTCTGCCTCCTGAACAACGCTAGGTAGATTGTTCCAGAATTTGGGCGCTAAATAGGAAAAGGATCTGCTGCCCGCAATTGATTTTGATATTCCAGGTATTATCAAATGGCCAGAGTTTTGAGATCGCAGCGGACGTGAAGGGCTATAATGCGATATGAGCTCGCTCAAGTATTGAGGAGCTAAACCATTCAGGACTTTATACTGCAAGTAATTAGCAAGATTTTAAAATGTATTCGTTGTTCAATACGGAGCCAGTGCAGAGTTGACTGAACTGGGCTAATATGGTCGTACTTCCTGGTTCTAGTAAGAACTCTAGCTGCTGCATTTTGGACAAGCTGGAGTTTGTTTATTAAGCGCTCAGAGCAACCATCCAATAAAGCATTACAATAATCTAACCTTGAGGTCATGAGCGCATGAATTAACGTTTCTGCATTTGACATTGAGAGCATAGGTCATAATTTAGATATATGTTTAAGATGGAAAATGTACAAATGCTAGCAACATGGTTTTCAAAGGAAAGATTGCTATCAAATAGCACACCTAGGTTGCTAATTGATGATGAGGAATTAACAGAGCAGCCATCAAGTGTTAGACAGTGTTTTAGGTTATTACATGCAAGGTTTTTGGTCCAATAATTAAAACCGGTTTTGTTTTTTCAAAATTTAGCAGTAGGAAATTACTAGTCATCCAGCTTTTTTATATCAACTACGCATTCCGTTAGTTTTGCAAATTTGTAGATTTCATGGGCCATGAAGAAATATAGAGCGGAGTATTATCAGCATAACAGTGAAAGCTAACACCATGTTTCTTGATGATATCTCCCAAGGG
>NW_015542547.1:112771-119336 GCF_001515605.1 Sinocyclocheilus anshuiensis
GTGAAAAGGAATAAAAGGTGTCGGAGTTTTACTGTTTACTGCCTTCATTTCTTTTGGAAACTGCAATGATATGCACTTACTTATTGGTACGTATTTCGCGTCTCGCGTCTCGCTGCACCTAGGTACGTTTTTGCCATGAGACCAGGTCGTTTTTATCATATTTAATCAACTTGTATATATATATATATTATTATTATTATTATTTTGCTAAATTTTAATTGCAATGATTGTTATCATTTGGAAAATTTATTTTTACATTTCATCAGAAGTTGCTCTTTCAGTTTATTGAGTTTATTGTTAATATTGCTGTTATTACTACTGTCATCTTCCAACTTTCCCCTCATTTCTGATGAATTGAGTTCATTATTATTATTATTATTGTTGTTGTTGTTGTTGTTTTTGTTATTGTTATTATTATTATTATTATTTAATGCCACCACCTTGTGGACATACTAAGTGAGATGCTATTATTGTTTTTAGAATTTTTTTTTTAATTGGTTTATATGTTTATATTTTCCATTTTTAAATAAAATTTTAGTTAAAGATTTTTTTATTAAATATTTAAAGAATTTTGTGTTTTTGTCATTTGTATTATTTAAAAAAAAAAAAGTCTATTTTTATTACTTAGCTAGTTTTAGTTATTTTACAACAAGTTAAGCTAAATGAAAATGAGAAATGTTGCCTAGCTGAAAAAAATAAGTTTACGTTTTTTATATATTTAGTTTTATTTCAGTTAACGTTTATTTTATTCTAAACTCTATTCTTTGGGCTGTAGTCTATGGAAGCCCATTTCCGCCACTGAATAAAAAAAAAAGTAATTGCGTCTTTTTATCTCGTGATTCTGACTTTTTTTTCTCAGAATTTATAATAAACTCACAATTGCAAGTTATGAAGTACAATATCTTCATATTAATATAGAGTATAGAATATACAATATAGAGTTTATATCTCACAATTCTAACTTTATAACTTGCAATTTCAAGGTTATATATCACAAAATTATGAGAAAAAAAAGTCAGATTTGCGAGTTTGTATCATGCAATTTTGAGAAAAAAAGTTAGAATTGTGAAATGAAAAGTTGCAATTACCTTTTTTTATTCAGTGGCGGAAACGGGCTTCCATAGTAGTCTGTACGAAAGGTGCCGAAAATGAAAAAAAAAAAAAATTTAATTAAATAGTGCCACGCAGTCTTCATGAATAGTTATATGGAAAATACTGAAAATGTTGTTATACTTTTCTGATCAGAATCAAAAATAAATTTGATTCCACCAACCTGGTAAACTTGGACGAATCTAGTGGTTTTTCTCATTGCACAGACAGACTGCTAGCAAAGCTGTTGCGCTTTTACTTCCAGAAGTGAATAATCCCGGCCAGTCAGATTGGAGCTAGTGATTTCAGTCGTCGCTTTCCATCAAAGGGTCAGTGAACAGGGTTTCCTGGGGTGTCCTGAGGACTAGCGCAGACATGTCTGTGAGAATCGCACTTAGGCGTGGAAGAATGGCCACAAAAGAAAGCAACGGTCCTAGTACTGAGCCTTGTGGCACTCCATACTGTACTTGTGATCGATATGATATCTCGTCATTTCAGTGGCGGGCTGTGCATTTTACACAATTGTGCGAAAATGACGCTTTATTAATCAAAACTTTGCAAATTTGTGTGAAAAGGAATAAAAGGTGTCGGAGTTTTACTGCCTCTAGTGTTCATTTCTTTTGGAAACTGCAATGATATGCACTTACTTATTGGTACGTATTTCGCGTCTCGCGAAAAAGTGCACCTAGGTACGTTTTTGCCATGAGACCAGGTCGTTTTTATCATATTTAATCAACTTGTATATATATATATATTATTATTATTATTATTTTGCTAAATTTTAATTGCAATGATTGTTATCATTTGGAAAATTTATTTTTACATTTCATCAGAAGTTGCTCTTTCAGTTTATTGAGTTTATTGTTAATATTGCTGTTATTACTACTATTATTATTACTATCTGTCATCTTCCTAATCCTCCAACTTTCCCCTCATTTCTGATGAATTGAGTTCATTATTATTATTATTATTGTTGTTGTTTTTCTATTGTTATTATTATTGCTACTACTATTACTATTATTATTATTATTTGTCACCCTCCTCATCCTCCATCCCCCAATTTTTGTTATTATTCATACTATTATTACCATTATTATTATTATTGCCATCAAATTTCTGTTTTTACTACTGTTGTGTCTGTTATACTTCTCTACATGTTCCTTTGTTTATATACTTCCACCCCCACACCCAGTTACACTTACACACACACGCACACACACACACACACACACACACACACACACACACACACAAATCATGTTGGCTATTGTTATGTATGTTTTGTTAGTCTTGGTTATTTTGTATTTGATTTGTTTCATAGATTTCAGTTCAAATCAATCGAATATAGAATCATATGCATGGTTTATTTTACCTCATCTAGTGTACATATTTATAACAGGATATCAATTAGAGGCTAAATAAACAAAGACTATACATTTGCCCTGTCTACGTTATGAAAAAAAAAACCTACTCTCAGATATTATAACAGAGAAATTCCTAATAGTAATTCCAAATTGCATTAATGTTTCTCTTTTAAAATAATGGCAAAAAAACTTATTGCCGCATAGAGGTTGCGTAAGTAACGTTACAATCAGCAACCACAATCGCAAACAATACAGTCGAGATCCATGAAAGAACATAGACTGGCTGAATGACTAAAACTTGTAGCCCAAGACTGGTTGCCCACTGAAGCTAAGCAGGGTTGAGACTGGTTAGTACCTGGATGAGAGAACTCCTGGGAAAACCAGGTGCTGCTGCAAGAGGTGTTAGTGAGGCCAGCAGGTCTGTGTTGGTCCTAACGCCCCAGTATAGTCACAGGGACACTATACTGTAAAAAAGCAGCGTCTTTCGGGTGAGATGTTAAACCGTGGTCCTGACTCTCTGTGGTCATTAAAAATCCCAGGATGTCCTTCGAAAAAGAGGAGGGGTGTAACCCCGGCATCCTGGCCAAATTTGCCCATTGCCCTCTGACCATCATGGCCTCTTAATCATCCCCATATTCTGATTGACTTCATCACTCTGACTCCTCTCCACCAATAAGCTGGTGTGTGGTGGGCGTTCTGTCGCAATATGGCTGCCGTAGCATCATCCAGGTGGATGCTGCACATTGGTGGTGGATGAAGAGATCCCCCCCTTACAATGTAAAGTGCTTTGAGAAAAGTGCTATATAAATGTAAGGAATTATTATTATTATGACACTTTCATTTAAGCAGAATACCTCAAATGGAGATCGCTGAACTCCAGCTTACTTGTACAGTACTGTATGTCGGCATTTCAGATCATGGCGCCTCCGCAGAGATCCCCCTCCTCACAATGTAAAGCGCTTTGAGTACCCAGAAAAGAGCTATATAAATGTAAAGAATTATTATTATTAAGACAGGTTCATTTAAGAAGAATACCTCAAATGGAGATCGCTGAATTCCAGCTTACTTGTACAGTACTGTATGTCGGCGTTTCAGATCATGGTGCCTCCACAGAGAGAGAGCGCGTGTGAATGGTTGCCAGATCTTTTTTCGTTAATGATATTGCATGTTAATTTAGTCTCAGTTATCGTTTAATGACCTTATTATCGTCTTGTCATCGTCTCATTTTCGTCAGGGGAAAAAACCTTGTTGAGGAACATTTTTCGTCATACATTTAGTTAACTAAATTAACACTATAGTGCAGTATCTGATGTGATACTGTGGCTGACGGCTGCATGGTTATAAATTTATCTCTAATAGTATCGATCTTGGAAGTAAAGAAGTTCATAAAGCCATTGCTGCTGTGCTGGTGGGAAAGGTCTGTGTCTGTTGATGCTTTATTTTTCATTAATTTAGCCACTGTATTGAATAAAGGCTTGGGGTTGTGTTTGTTCTCTTCTAAGAGAGACGAAAAGTAAGCAGATCTAGCTTTTTTTAGAGCTTTTCTATAAGTAGAAGTACTTTCCCGCCATGCAATACGAAATACCTCTAGTTTTGTTTTCTTCCACCTGTGCTCCATTTTCCGGGCTGCTCTCTTTTAGGCGCGAGTGTGCTCGTTATTACCATGGTGTCGGACTGTTTTCCTTAATCTTCTTTAAGCGTAAAGGAGCTACCATATCTAAACTTTAACACTAAGCATTAACACTTGTTTCTCTGGGTAATGTTATTTGAATCACCATTACTTCAAACGAGTTATACTTGAAACCAAAGCTCTGAGAAATACTGAAAATATTACTATAAATTGTAGCAACATCTCCCCCTTTACCTTTTGGATGCGGCTCATGTTTATAACAGTAATCTTGGGGGGTAGACTCATTTAAAATAATGTAATCATCTGCTTTTAGCCATGTTTCTGTCAAACAGAACACATCTAAGTTATATGATCTGTGATCATTTCATTTACAAAAAGCGCTTTTGTAGAAAGGGATCTAATATTCAATAAGCCAAGCTTTATCTATCTGTATTATATCTGTTTTTTATTTGTTGAACATCAATTAAATTGTTACCCTTAAATTGTTTTGGACGTTTTTTGTATTTACTAGTTCGAGTAA
The DNA here is from genome assembly GCF_001515605.1 of Sinocyclocheilus anshuiensis. NCBI lineage: Eukaryota > Metazoa > Chordata > Actinopteri > Cypriniformes > Cyprinidae > Sinocyclocheilus > Sinocyclocheilus anshuiensis. The sequence goes on from NW_015542547.1 coordinate 117,375, forward strand.
CAGACAAAGACTCTATGATGTCTAGGTGAAAGAATCTCTATGTGTTGAGAATTAACTGACTTCTGTGACGCGAGGCGGCTAGCAGACGGTTGGTTTAGCCAGTCTGTCTGCTTCCTGACCAGGGTCCCAGTTAGTCAAGTACAGACTCTAAGACTATGTGCCATATTTCTAGAGAGAAGAGCAGCACAATCCCTGGAGGGATGAAGACCATCTCTTTTCAAGAGATCAGGTCTGCCTTAAAAACTCGTCCAATTGTCTATGAAACCTATGTTATTCTGCGGGCACCACTTAGACATCCACCCAGTGAGTGACGACAGTCTGCTATGTATCTCATCACCACGGTAAGCAGGGAGGGGACCAGAGCATGTTACAGTGTCTGACATCAAACTTGCAAGTTCACACCTCTTCAATGTTATTTTTAGTGCTCTCCAACTGGTGAAGTCCGACATCATTAGTGCCGACATGAATAACAATCTTACTGAATTTACGTTTTGCTTTAGTGTTTCCCATACATTGATTTATTTCTGGCGGCCTGCCACAATATCAACACTGACGGCCACAAATAGATTTTCCAAAAGGCTTTGACTTCGTTGAATAAACATGAGTACCGCTCGTTTCAAAATCTATATTAAAGCATATTTGAAGGGCACTGACTGTCTTTAGAAAAGTTTCTATGTCATTTTTATTTAATCTATGCCTGATAAAGCAGCATTTATGAGCGGAGCGCTACTTTGATTACAGCCGTTACCAGGGAAACTGCTATTTCTGACAGTCCTAAAGCACCTCCTGCTGGCAGAGAATGAATGTGCATTTAGATCCATGCCACGCCGAATTGAGGCAGTAATTAAAGCAAAAGGAGCCCCTAAAAAATAGCCATAACATGTAGTTGTGAATGATAAAAGCCTGTGGGATATGACTTATGAAAAATTCACATATAAAAGCAAAGACAGATATAACTGTACTTCTGCCTGCAGGTCTAACCAGAGATAGCAACTGTGGGAACTGATGTCGGAAAAAAACTAAGTGTTTGGGGAAACCTGTTGGAAATAATCATCAAGAGTTGTACAATCTTACTCTGTAAATTTGTTTATGTTTTGACGACAAAACCAGTGAAAAACCTCATGATATCAAATCCTAATTCAGTCTGGTGACACTAGTGAAGCAGAAATGGTATTAAAAAGTGGTTTAAAATGTATGAACTGCTCTGGATTAGCAGCATTCAGGTTTATTCAGGTATAATTCAGCCACCTCGTCATAGAATATTACAAACTAAACACCCAGACTATATAGAACAAAAAGGTAGTGTGGAGCCATGGCTGTCTGTCAGACTATTAAATAACAAGGATGGGGCTTTGAGAGCGTTTCCTCCCTTCTCTCAACCCAGGCCCGAGGCTCTCTCTCTCTCTCTCTCTCTCTCTCTCTCTTTCTCTCTCTCTCCCAGCCTGTTTTTCACCAGACAGCCTGGCACACATATAATTACAAAGCAGGGCACGTTTAAACGCAGAGACGACCTCAGCAATCATAGGGCAGGATCCAGCAAGTTGCCCTTCTACACACACAGCACAAAGAAACCACCTACACAAGGAACAAGCTGAAAGAAAAGTCATTAAGCATATATCTGTTTAAAACACAGTAGGGAAGATTGGGGTAAACTGTGTCACCCCCTTAACCTAGAAAACTACGCACTATCAAAATATTTTGAAAAGACCCATATACAGCTACCTGTGACTGACACAGAAAATTGTAATATACAGTATGTATATATATATATATATATATATATATATATACTTTAGGTTATTAATAACATTAAAATTCAAATCCAGATTTTGATTTTCAAAGATGTATTATAAAATTGTATATTTTTTTCTCAAAATGCAATAAATCCATGACACGTTTTTTTTTTCCCCCAAAATGCAATAAATCCATTGAATCAATATAAAAGTTATTTTTCATATTGAA
>NW_015542547.1:119976-121118 GCF_001515605.1 Sinocyclocheilus anshuiensis
ATAGATGAGGAAAACTAGGATGCCGGGTGTATTCAAAGCGCCGCCATTACTGTCTAGAGTGCGTGGAATGGTGCGCTATGATTGGTTGTTACTGTTTACAGTGCGTGGAATAACTAGGCGGATATCGCATTTTGCGTAAAATTAAAAATGTACTTTTCAATACCAACCAGATACAATACTGATTTTGGCGGAAACTCAAGCTCTTCATATATACCCCCACGTTATTGGTATTTAAATAGTAGACTATATGTTTATGTTGAACTTTATTAATGAACAGATGGCGCTGTATTAAGCAGTATATAAAAAGTGTTTCTGTTGCGCATGGAAAATAAAAACCGTCTGTATTTGTTTCCCCGAAGCATATTCGTTACTTACTACAAAATAGTCAGAACACGGACTGCTGGGAAGCAGGTTTGACGAATCAGTGGTCTGGTGTCTGCAAGTCAGACTCCTAAAAACACCTTTGCTCATGTGCAAACAAGTGCTCACACAACCGCGGATGATTCATTTTCCACTCAAGTCGAGTCTGGGGTCTGCGATATACAGTATATCTTCTGAGACAATATGGTAAGTGTTGTAATGATGTGCGACATTATCGAGTATATCACCAAATCACACAAACAGAAACAGAGTGCATGCACGTGATTTATTAGTCTATTAAAACTCAAAATTTAAGGCATTCTAAATTGTAGATGGCAAAAATGCTTCTGTATGCTTTTTATATTTATATAATTTAATATAGTTAACGCAAAAATGCTTCTGTATGCTTTTCATATTTATATAATTTAATATAGTTAACAATCTATATCACAAAGAGTACCGTTTATCTGCAGATATTAGCATAACTAATTTAATAATCATTTTATACAAGTTCAGTAAAGTTAGCAAGTGACTTATATTTTAGACATAATAATACTTGTTGCCAAATTTTGGCAACGAAAACAGTTCCAAACAAAGATCAGAGCACTGTTTTGTGTCTCTGAGTAATGGACGGTGTTTACTTATTGAATGAATCAGCTTTTTGAACGAATCAGTTGATTAAATGATTCAGTGATGCACTCTAACACAGTCAAATGCTTTGTTCCTGGATGAATCAGCCATTTGAACGAATCGGTTGAATCTCAATGACTCACTCATTAACA
>NW_015542547.1:121340-123441 GCF_001515605.1 Sinocyclocheilus anshuiensis
TAGGTTCATTTCTTTCTGTAACCCACTTGTTCTACAGATCTGTGTGTACTAGTGTTAAATGCTTCTGTTTTTGACATAATGTTTATGACAGATAATATCATGATAATTTTTGCGTTTCTCTTACCGAATGTCGTATCCTGTCAGCAAAAACCTGTCCATGGGCTTTTTTGATTGCTTTCAGTTTAAGAACACCTGCGATGCAGTGTTGCCAGATATTGATACTAAAACAAACAAAATACTAAAAATAAATAAAAATAAACTGAAATTATTTCCAATCTTTTGCAAATAAGATAAGATAAAGATATCGCTGACTCTAAACTGAAACTTCCTACTTTATTAACTTTCTAAAGTGTTAAATTCAGCGGAAACGACAAGAAAAAAGATCGGATAGGGAAGCTCTGGCTTCGTGTGGACTTAGCCTAAACGTCAGCGAAACCCTAAGAATTCACAAAATTTTTTACAATAGTGCACTCATTATAACGTTATGTATATGACAGTAGTTATTAATGTTCTGCATTTCTGTTTTGAGCTGCAGGTGCTGAAGATTACCGGTAGAGTGATGCGTTTGATAGCAGGTTTTTAATCAATGGGATTTAACTCAAAATACAAGTTTTTCGGCGGTTCCTCCTGTAAAATTCGCATGCGTTATTGGGTTTGCTTCAACCCGCCATGGCCGTACCCAGGCTTTGAAAATTTGTGAGGTCCGGGTCCTCATTAGGTCCAAAACACGAATAAAAATAAACCGAAATTATTTCCAATCTTTTGCAAATAAGATAAGATAAAGATATCGCTGACTCTAAACTGTAACTTCCTACTTTATTAACTTTCTAAAGTGTTAAATTAAGTGGAAAAGACAAGTCCAAAAACGCTTATAATAGCTGGATCTGCCCTCACTCACAAATCTCTCAAGCCTTGTTCACTCCGCCAGTGTCTCGCAGCGATCATTTTCATAACTGGAACGCTAAACATTCTTGCAAACTGTCTAAACTGAATTATAATTGTCATGCAGGCATTCATATGAGGAGTTTAACAGCAAATTAGTCATTCAAAGAACAAATTTTATTTTTGAACATGAAACATTTACCGAGGTCCGGACCTTGGTGGCCTCATAGCTGGTTACGGGCCTGGCCACACACACACACAGCTTGTCAAGACCTACCACATATTCTCATTGGATTGTTACTCACCTGAAGTCTACTTCCCTGTTGTTTGTTTGCACTCCCAAGTGTCCGATCTCCAGTCTCCAGCTCCGTGTCTCCATCCCCAAGTGAATGAATGAATGAATGAATGAATGAATGAATGAATGAGCTTTATTGCCAGGTATGTTTACACATATGAGGAATTTGTTTTCGTGACAGAAGCTTCCACAGTGTAACAGAATGACAGTGACAGAACAAAAATACACAGATAATAAAAAATTAAAAATAGCACAAGTAAATAAGGAATAAAAATATATCAGACAGACTGGTGTAACACAGTCTGGGCCTGGTGCTTTTTTCTTGTCGTGTGTCGTGTGTTCTTCCTACAAGAAAAGAAAGGAAAGTGTTTACTACATCAAGGCCTGTAAACGTGTGTGTGTGGCTCCTCACCTGTCTGATCTTCCTCCTGCTGCATCTGCTATGCTTATCTCATCACCCATTGCCTTATCAATGCTGTTGTGTTCAATAAAGCCTGCTTGAACTTGACTTACCATCTCTCTGGTCTGTGTACCCCTGACATATATCATACGCGTTGGTGGGTTTACAAAATATAAAAGTATACAATCAAGCAAATGATTTGCCAAAAGATTTACCAATTATTAGATTTTTTTGGGGGGTTTTGTTATTGTAAATATAAGTAAACATGTCAATGTAAATTCGGATCCACTTTATATTAAGTGTCTCTAACTACTGTGTACTTGCATTTAAATCAATCATTTGATACAATGGAATAATTGTATACATGTTTTTACATTGTACTTGTATTAAAGAAAAACTTGGTAACACTTTCTATGAAGCCCGTATTTATAATACATTATAAAGGTATTCGTAAGGCATTATAATGAATGCATAATGCATTATAAAAAACCTTATAATATGTTGTATCATCTCATGAATATTCA
>NW_015542547.1:123464-134583 GCF_001515605.1 Sinocyclocheilus anshuiensis
CAGTTTCGTTCCTCAAGCAATCCATCACATGAACAGCTAACTTGGCAATAAACATGTAAAACACAACACTATTTATACATTTATTTATTTAACACACATACCCCTTTTTACATTTCCTTGCATTTTTACATAATACACCTGGCCCGATTCAAGGCTTGTCGCAAACAATTTTTTGTCCAAAAAATCCTCTATTGTGTGGTGTCATTACGATTATGTATCTGCTCCCGATCGAGACGGAGCGTCCCCGAACTCAAATCGTAAATATCAAACATGTTTACGACTCTTGATCGGGCTGCCTCTGACGTGATACCCGCAATTAGCCAATGAGAGCGAGCAAGCGTCACATACGGGATGTTGCGTGCTTTTATAGATGAAACTTGGCAGCCACAAACATGCCATGAAAGCAGAGAACATCACCCATATTCTTTTTTATACTTTGTTTTTCACTGTGAAACAGAACGCGTGCCAGGAGAGCCAGCTGACAAAGTTGATTGTCCTCTATTTGTTTTTCTTCTCTAGACACGTTTGATCTCTCCGGCGTCCGTGAGATCACGTGTGTCACTGTGAAATCGTTCCTGCTACAATCAACAAGTGTGTGGTCTCGTGGTCTGGTCGAATCGTCTAGTGTGTGCGTTCAGAGGATTATAAGGCTACAAATCGGTTGAACTGTCTTCATGTCTGTGGTCTCCCATGGTTTTAAAATCATTTAAGATTTTAAAATCGTCTAGTGTGCGGCCAGCCTAAGGTGAAAGGTAAGCTAAAGTAGGTGGCTGTCACTCTGTTATGCTGAAAATGTGTGTATGGCTCCACCTAAACAGCTTCTGACAATAGACTGTCAGACTCTACTAGAAGAATGGAGCCAGGAAGCATTCAAACACACATTTTCAGAAACATTGTTTTTACCTGTCAGTTTCAATGAAACCAAAATCCACATTTAAACTGGCCAATCATCCTGCCTCACATTTTTCCCTCCATTTTTAACAACCTTATTTAAAGATGAAGTATGTAATTTTATTAACATAACATTATTATTACTATTCTTTTTTCGACCAAAAGAAGACAGGGGGAGTGTTCTTCATGGGGACACCTGTTTGAAAACATTTGTTAGATTAATAGATTAATAACACTATGTATTAAACCCAAGCGCTTTTTGTGTCCCTGACATGATTTTTTACCTCAAATATCACTGCTTGTTGAGGAAAGTTGTGCTTTTACTTGTCTATGTGACTAGAGGACTGATTTTTACCTTGTAGATGATAAAACAGGCTAAACATAAACTTAGACTGAAGGAGGGAACCAAACCATATCTAGAGACATTGTCAGGAATAGAAATTCATAAAAATGTAGGACTGTTTTTATTTAATTATTTTTTACCAGTTAGTATCTACCTAGCAACAGTAACTTTGTCGCACATTTGTAGTTCGAACCGCATTGGTTAATGAAGTCACGCAGGTGGTAGACCAATAACTTCTACTAAATGCATTCATATTTGAATAAATGTCAGATTATGACCCCTGGGCTACTTCACATTTATATATGCGCAATTTTCAAAAACAAACTAACGGATGTAGAATGAAATTATTACGTATATGGAATGAAATATATAGATTGTACTGCATGTTAGCTTGCTTATTTTGCTCTAGTGTATTATCTCCACATGTTATTCTAACAAGAAATGATGCTCCTAAATGCAGGTTGAGAGCTGTAATTCCAACCAGACATCTTTGCAATGCTGTTTGCGATTGCGACTGTAAGTTTCAGGGAACACAGAATTGCTGAACTTAATCTATGCTGTGAAAAACTGTAATAGATCTAATGGGACATTTCATGTAATTTTACAGTTTAACAAAAATAGATGAAACCAGCACACTGCTGTAGCTTGCAAATAATATTTTATTTGCAATGTTTCAATCATGCAACCTTAATCTGGCATTATTCTGTTGAAAGTAGGCATTTGTGCTGTAACATTTGCAAAACCCACATTTAAAAAAAAGGGAGGATGACTGTCTTGCAGTTCGAGCACATCTAAATACAGCATTCAGCAGAGAGTCTGTTTCCCCGCGTTCTTTCTCCAGTACAGGCACAGATGCAGCACTGTAATCTTGGCTGGCCTGTGGAGATGACTTCAAACCCTACAATCTTCCGGCCCTGTAATTAGAAGCACCGGGTGCTGGCTTGACTTAGCTTGACTAAAGCAAGAGAGCAAGAGACAGAGGGTGGGAGAGAGAGAATGCTCAGCACATTGTGGTGGCTTCAAAGCTAATGCAATGCAGCAGAGGGTAAGGACTAGTCAGGATGTATTTCAAAACCAAAATTACATTTTACTTCACCCGTTTTGCTGCGTCATCCCATTATCCTTCTTGTCCAGATTATTTTGATTTGTACTCAAGTCTTTGAGGTACACACACTCTCATAAATCTAGGACAAAACCTGCCTCGTTTCAAAGTCCCTGAATCTCATCAGCGCCCTGATCCAATATCTTCCTGTTTCTCAAGCACAATGTCATTAAGTCTAGCTGCCATATTTGACTCGGTGACTACGCACAAACAGTATCCAACAGTGTAAATGTATCAGTAGTGTGCAATATAAAACTCATATTCAATGTGCTTCAAAGCTTAATAATGCTGAATACTGTCCACTTCTTCAACTGAGGTAAGACTGCAAGTTCTGTTCTGATCCTCTTCTGATCAAATGACACCCAAAATAAATAAAGTAACAAGAAAGAAAAACATCTCAATCAGCTTACATGTTTCTCTTTAGATCTCATGGATGTTTGGTTGGGAATAACACAAACCAAATGGATGGTAATGAATGAGAATAGATTACTTATGTATGTCTGGCAGCCCTTCATCTGATTATGCAAATTTGTTATATATATATATACAGTATATATATAGATAGATAGAGTATATATATATATATATATAGAGAGAGAGAGAGAGAGAGAGAGAGATACACTGAAGGATGCATTTACTTATTACTGTCACGATTATGGACTTTTAGTTTGTTTTCTTCTCTCATGTTTTACTTGACCTAGTTTCTGTCGTCCTTTGATTAGTTGATTGATTTAGTTCTCCTGTGTTAGTTAATTATTCTCATTTGGTCTGTGTATTTGTCACGATTTCCCACTGGAGTGCCCATGATCTCCTCCAGAGGGCACTCCATCCATGACTTTTACTATTCACCCAGGACTCCATTTCCCATAATCCTTTGCCCAGACTCATCAGCACTCACCAATCGTAGTCACCTGTCTCTAATCACCTCATCAGACACACTATAAGAATTGCACACACACGCTCTCACACCGCTGATGATTGCATAGCCTATGACGTTTTCTAGTTTCTGTGTTTCTGCCCGTGTTTCCTTGTTTTGCCTTGCCTTTGTGTGTTTTTTTTTTGTATCTTGGACTGTTTACCTGGTTTTCTGATTCCGACCTTGGACTGTTCTGTGAATTACTCTTTGCGTGTGCCTTGGATATTACTGTTTGCTGTTTCTGGACCCTGTATGTGTTGACAACGCTCTTTTTAAATAAAGCCTGCAAGTGGATCCCCACTCCGTTGTCACGCCTCCTTCGTTACAGAATCATCAGCCATACCTGAATCCAGTGATTTTTGAACATTCCAGGCCAACCATGGATCCAGTTGACCAGCTACTGAGATTTCGGCAAGGAGACTCCTTCAATTGAGGAGTACGTTCATCAGTTCTGTGAGTTGTCCTGTCGAGTGGAATTTGACAATGTTGCTTGGAAAGACATTTTTCTTTTCGGACTTAATGAGTCAGTGAAATCATGGTTACCTGAAGGGAAATTCAATTGTACATTGAGAGACTTTATGGACTATGCACTTTTGCAGACCGGTTCTTTATTCACTGTGGGAGAAGCAGAGGATTTTAAAATCCCAGCACCAGAACCTCTTCTTAAGATGGCTGCCATCCCAGAGACTTATCACAAGATGGCTGCCAGCCAGAGACTACCCACAAAATTGCCGCCATTCCTGCGTCTCGTCCCGTCATGGCCACCATTTCAGAGTCTCCTCTCGTCATGGCCATCATTCCAGAGACTCGTCACATCACAGCTGTCATCTCAGGGTGTACTCGCACTAGGCGTTTTGAACCGTGCCCGAGCGTGTTTGACCCCCAAAGCCCAGTTCGTTTGACTAGAGTGAGCGCTCCGTGCCACGCTCGAGCGCGGTTCGTTTAGCCGTCCCTGGCCCGGTTGGAAGAGGTAGGCCAGGGCACGGTTCGGTTAGGCTCGGGCGCGATACGCATGCAGTGTGAGCGCTAACTGCGCCGGAGCATGGAACAGATACTATTTTGTGTGTGCTACTGTCATCATTACGACCGCAAACATACTATTACTACACTACACTCTTCAATTCATTTAATTCAATCAAGTATATTTACGTTTATAATGGGCCTGGCTCCTCACCTTATTGATGAACTGGAATTGTAGTCTGCGTTTTAAAGCTGCAAATTCTTTCATTAACGTCAGCTGCCTCCGTAATTATTCTCTGATACTTACAAGTGAAAATCAAGGCACGGCATAAATTACAAATTTATTATGAATATTAGCGAAAGTGGGTTTCTCCGTTATCTTGCACAGGACGTAAGCGTGCTCCGGCCCAGAAAGTTTAGTGCAAGTGTAAGTGCAGGCCAGCGGGGGAGTGGGGAGAAGGGATAATAGAGCTCGAGCTCGGTTCAAGGCAACCGTGCCTAGTGTGAGTACACCCTCTGCGTCACGCCAAGTTACAGCTGATCTTCCTGAGTCACGTCACGTCACATCACAGCTGATCGTCCAGAGTCTCATCACAACACAGCTGATTGTCCAGACTCGCATCACTTCACAGCTGATCTTCCAGAGCCTTGTCACATCCCGTATGTTGTACCCAGATCTTCGAGGCCAGTTCTAAGGTATCCCAGACTGGCATCCAGTGTGGAGGATCCACCGATCCAACCAATGCTCTCAAGTGACACAGTTCATACACTTTCAAGTTTCCCGGCCACTACTCACCCCAGATACTGAGGCACAGCACCTTCTGTCTCTGAGATAGTCGATGTACTCGCTGTCCTGCCAGTTATGGCTACGGCCATTCTGTGCGTTTAGGCTGTTCACACCACCGTAGTTTCCCCAGTGGTTACAGCTTCCACTGCACAACCTCCTGAGGTGGCGGCTTCCACTGCAGAACCTCCCGAGGTGGTAGCACCCACTCTAGTCCCCAAATCTGTTCCTGAGTCCCCTCTAGTCCCAGAGTCTGCTTCAGTCCCAGAACCTGCTCTAGTTCCAGATCCATTTCCAAGCCTGCTTCAGTCTTGGTGTTTCTTGTATTCTATTAAACTCTTGTGTACATGACCTTCGTCTTCATGTGCCTTTCCTCTACATGTAGCGTGACAGAATACCGGACCACAAAAAAGAAGTTTAGCGGCGTTTGTATCCCCATTTATTTTCCATTTTTGTAAGTGTTTCTTTTGGTTTTCATATGGATTGCCCCGAATTCCTCTTCCTCCTGCTGGAGCAGGGGGACCTTGCCCTCAAGGACCACACCAGACTATTCCTGGACATTTCCAACGATACCAGCTACCCGGACGACGCGCTCTGATCATTCTACATCGCAAGATTCAACAGATTTTGCGGTCTTCGTGGAGTGGGTGCTGGTGAGCAATGACTCGCCATTTCACCATCGGTCTCGCCGACCCCACTCCGGACCCAGAACCCAGCCAACCATCACCCTGCTGCACGGCGCATCAGCCAGAGCCCAACGCGACCAAAGAGCCATTGCAAGAAAGAGCGACAGAGCTGAGGATCGCCCCGGAGCCAGAGCCTCACCGATCGTCTGACCAGGTGCGAGAGCCAGCAACACAGCACACGACGGTACATGAAACGGTAGAGAGCGAGGGCGCAGAGGAAAGCCTCGCCACTGTACCACCGCTGAGGGTGAACTGAGGAAGGACTCAGAGGATTTAACAGACTGCGACCAAAGAGCCATTGCAAGAAAGAGCGACAGAGCTGAGGATCGCCCCGGAGCCAGAGCCTCACCGATCGTCTGACCAGGTGCGAGAGCCAGCAACACAGCACACGACGGTACATGAAACGGTAGAGAGCGAGGGCGCAGAGGAAAGCCTCGCCACTGTACCACCGCTGAGGGTGAACTGAGGAAGGACTCAGAGGATTTAACAGACTTTTATTCAGTTATCCCCAGTCTTACGTCTTCTTCTGAAATATCTGCCGGTCCTGTTACAGCCAATGAGGCCGTTTATGAACTCCCTGTATACCCTGAAATTACCATGGAGGTCTGTTTTGAACAGTTTGTCTGCCTGGAACTATCTGCCTGTCCTGTCACGACCATGGAGGTCGTTCCACTTTCTGTGACACTCCTGTCATGGGTGTCGCCATTTGGTGTGTGTGGGCTGCACACACCATCCCTGAACCCTCAGACTGCTCAAAATTCCCTCCCTTCAGCTCCACCTCTTCACCAGTCTTCACCATCACCTCCGCTGTCTCCTTTCAGCCCCTCAGCTCACCCTCAGCCCACTATCAGTGGTGTGGTTTTACCGCAGGTCTGCCAGTTTCCATCAGCGTCGTGGCTGGAGAATCCCTTGTCTCCGTCTCCAGCCTCCGAGGCCTGGACTCCGCCTCGGCCCATCCATCCAGCGGCTCCACCATGGCTCTTAGCTCCCTCCTCTCCACCGTGGCCCGTCAGTCCACCAGCTCCGCTGGGCTCCCTCCGGCTCCGCCTTGGTCAGTGGTCGACCCGCCATCGCCTCAGGAAATCAAAGTTATTCACTTGAAACCCCCAAAAGTGATATGCTAAAACCCTGCAATAAACGGACAATACCATTTGGTAACTTTGGGGTTCTTCTGGATATTTAAGGGAGAGTGACAAAGAGCTCAAGGAATCTGTAGACAGATCTCCCGCACAATTGCTGTGTGTAGTTCTTGTTATCAGGTAATATTTGTAAATTCTCTCATTTCGATATTATTGAATATTTGATATGATTGATCAGTTTTTGTATATGGTTTGTGTCACACTTCATGGACTTTTGTGTTTGTTTTCATTTTCATCCCTCGTGTTCCTTGACCTAGTTTCGGTCTCCCCTTAATTGTGTCATTACGTGCAGGTGTGTCTTGTCAATTATCCTAATTTCCTCTCCCTTATAAGTTGTAGTCAGTTCAGTGTTTCTTTGTCCGGTCTCGTCAACATGTACATGTGTCTTATGCCTTCCTGTTGTGGATTACCTTGTGTGGATGATATTAAAGACTTTTACTTTCATCTTCGTGCGAGTTCATTCTACACAGAACGGTGACAGAAGACCGGACCTATATAAAGTAATAGCAGCGTTTCCCCCGTGTTTGTTTTTTGTTTTTGCAAGTTTTTCCCTTTTGTTATGAATGACCCTGCCACCCTGCTGGATCGCTCTCTCGAGGACCACACCGAGGACTTTGTGTTTCTTGCGAACTATACACACTACCTGGACAGCTGCCGTTCTATCAAGCTGGACTAAACGTCGCCACACGAGCGCTGTTTGCCGGGGAAGGTCCTCGAGAGAGCCTCACCACCTTCATCGAGTGGGTGCTGGTAAATCGCCGCTCACCGTGGACATCGTGGACGATGACACCAGTCCCACTCTGGACCCAGAGCCCAGCCCACTATCGCCCCGCTGCGCGGAGCCAAAGCCTGAGCCCACAGCAAATGGAGAGCCAGAGCCCGCTGTGACCAACGAGCCATCACCAAAGAGAGCGACAGAGCTGAGGATCGCCCCGGAGCCAGAGCCTCACCGATCGTCTGACCAGGTGCGAGAGCCAGCAACACAGCACACGACGGTACATGAAACGGTAGAGAGCGAGGGCGCAGAGGAAAGCCTCGCCACTGTACCACCGCTGAGGGTGAACTGAGGAAGGACTCAGAGGATTTAACAGACTTTTATTCAGTTATCCCCAGTCTTACGTCTTCTTCTGAAATATCTGCCGGTCCTGTTACAGCCAATGAGGCCGTTTATGAACTCCCTGTATACCCTGAAATTACCATGGAGGTCTGTTTTGAACAGTTTGTCTGCCTGGAACTATCTGCCTGTCCTGTCACGACCATGGAGGTCGTTCCACTTTCTGTGACACTCCTGTCATGGGTGTCGCCATTTGGTGTGTGTGGGCTGCACACACCATCCCTGAACCCTCAGACTGCTCAAAATTCCCTCCCTTCAGCTCCACCTCTTCACCAGTCTTCACCATCACCTCCGCTGTCTCCTTTCAGCCCCTCAGCTCACCCTCAGCCCACTATCAGTGGTGTGGTTTTACCGCAGGTCTGCCAGTTTCCATCAGCGTCGTGGCTGGAGAATCCCTTGTCTCCGTCTCCAGCCTCCGAGGCCTGGACTCCGCCTCGGCCCATCCATCCAGCGGCTCCACCATGGCTCTTAGCTCCCTCCTCTCCACCGTGGCCCGTCAGTCCACCAGCTCCGCTGGGCTCCCTCCGGCTCCGCCTTGGTCAGTGGTCGACCCGCCATCGCCTCAGGACTCCACTCCTCCAGCTGCAGCTCGTCGATCCGTCCCACCGGCTCCGTTGGGCTCCTCCCTCCCTTTAGCTCCACCTTGGTCCTCTGTCGCTCTGGCTCCACCGCGGCCTTCCGGATCCCCGCCTATGCCTCAGTCGCCTGAGCCATCTGCTCCGCCTTGGCCCTCCGGATCCTCCCCGTCGCCCTGGCTCTGCGGCTCTCCTTCTCCGCCCTGGGCTCCTCTCCCACCTGCTCCTCTGCTGTTGGTTGGCCCTCTGGAGTCGTCAGCTCTTCTTCCACCATGGCTCCTCCCTCCATCGGCTCCACCGTGGGCTGCATTCATGGCTGCGGTCTGGGTCCCACCTGGCTCCTCCTGGTCCAAATCCCTTGTCTTCGTCCTGGCTCCTCCCTCCGTCTGCTCCTCATGTCACCTCCCTGGCTCCTTCCTCCATCGTGGCCGCCCTGGTTATCTGCCTGCCTCTCTTCCTGCCCTTTGCCACTGCCTCGTCCTCTTCCCAAACACCCTCCCTACCTCCTTTGTTCATCCAGCTATGGTGTGAGGTCGCGCCTTCCGGGAGGGGGGAGTACTGTCAAATTATCCTCATTTGGTCTGTGTATTTAAGTTCCTCTCTCTCTCCTTTAGTTTGTCCGGTATTTATATTGTTATTTTGCGGCGTGTTCCCTTTGCCTTCATGGATTATTATCTTCTTGGATTCTTTTAAACTCTTGTGTAGATGACCTTCGTCTTCATGTGCCTTTCCTCTCTACACGTAGCGTTACAATTACAGAGTTAATAGACTTTAAAAGAAAACACTGTAAAAGCATAAATGTAAACTGAATGTAATGTTTTCTGACATTAGTTGCTTATTTACAGTAAAACAGTAATGTTTTAATATGTATTCTTTTTTAATATAAATTTATATTAAATGCATTTAGTTAAACATGAGTGCTTTTTGAGGCACTTAAGTAGGACTTAACTAGATCTTTATATATAATTTCCTAATTAATTGTATCGTCTTTGAAATGTTGTTAATGTTGTACTGCAGAATGTACTGACAAGCATTTGTCGTAAACTAAAATATATTTTAATGTCATTTCAACAGAAACTTGTATGCCATGTATTTCAATATATTTGTAATTACACATTTGTAATGATAAAGCTGCCATTTAGTACATTTAAAATAAATTACAATAACTTTAAATGTAATATTCAATAGCACACTACAGTTAAAATCATAATCAATATTTGCACATACAAGGAATTTGTCTTGGTGACAGAAGATTCCACAGTACAGACATAATGACAGCGACAAGACAGATATTAGAAAATAGAATACAAATAGAATAAGTGAATAAAAAAAAATTACATATATAAAAATACACAATATACAAAATAGACAATATAATATACAAAATATGTATGTACAGATATGCAAATGCAAGGGAATGTAAATAAGTATGGTGTGCTAAATAAATATAAGTATAAATAGTGTTGTTTACTGCACATATTTATTGCCCAGTGGGGGCATTTAATTGTTCATAAGGTAGATGGCCTCGAGGAAGAAACATTTCTTGTGCCTGGCTGTTCTGGTGCTCAGTGCTCTGTAGATGGCAACCAGATGGCAACAGTTCAAAGAGGAAGTGGCCTGGGTGTGAGGGGTCCAGAATGATTTTGCCAACCCTTTTACTCACCCTGGATGAGTGCAGTGATGAGGACCTCTGGATAAGTACAGATTTAACCAAGCAATGTACGTGTCTGTGTTCAGGACCTGCTGATGTATTGTGGTATAGCAGCCAGACATCTGTTTGGGGTTGTTCACTGGTAGCCTTTAGACTGCCATAAGGCAAAGTGACATCCTACATGCAGGAACAAACATCCTGGCCTATTATTAAGTCCTCAGCCACTGGAACGCCCTCCATCTCATGTGACTAGGAACTTAAGTTTAACGTCAAAGATATGTGTGGAAGTGTGTGTTTCTCTTCTCAGTGTGTACCTTAGAGAGAGACATGATAACGCGGAGTCTTGGCTCAGAAGTAGACAGCTTTGTGTAATTACAAGCATGACAAGACATGATGGGGAAGATCTGGTGTCGGCTTCAGTAAGACTCTATGGAGCAGTGTGTTCCTTTGATCTCCTACTATCACCATGTAGGACACCTCCCAGAAGTCAACATAACAGCTATTGACAGACAATCACCCAAAGTACAAGGAAACATTACATTTAGACAAAAAAGAAAAAAAAATTCCTTACTGCTACAGATACAGCACATCCTGTCAGGTTTTGTTTTCGGCTTATCAAAAGATGAAAGAGATTTAAAATAAATTTTAAACTATACATCAAATAGACTTCCCTATCTGTCATAACAAATGTTCCATCCTCAAGAAGTTCCCGGCTCTTGTGCTCCGATGAATATTAGAAACACAAAGGGTAACTGATCCTAAATCAGCACATATCAGCATAGACACTTAGGGGTCAATAACATATAAGAGTGGGCAACTATTGAAAAACTTCAATAAAAAAAAAAAAACTTTTAAAAATCTTGTTTAGAACACTGAGTTCATAAAACTTACTCATTGAATTAGGATTGGTTTCATATTCTTTTTATATCCATTTTATATATATATATATATATATATA
>NW_015542547.1:135082-152376 GCF_001515605.1 Sinocyclocheilus anshuiensis
AGCACGAGAAAAAAATTAATACAGGTTTGGGACAAAATGTGAGTGAGTAAATAATGACAGAAATTTAATTTTTGGGGTGAACTATCCCTTTAATGACAGGTGGCAGCATATTTAGTAGCTACTGTCCCTTTAAGATCTTCACGCGTTTCTCTCTCAACTGTTTACTTTCATTTTAAACATAACCAACTGTGTTTATATGTAAACCTTGTGTGTTTTTGACAGTATTAGACGCTAAATCAATCAGACGCGAAAGACAACTTAGACCAATAATCAGGCGCTTTTTGACAGGCTCTCAGTGTGAGCGCACTTCATGAGTATGCACTCAGAAAAAGCGCATGCAGAACAGCACGTGAATTAAATGTTTAACCGGTATTGCTCATTCAAAAATCGTCATATCGCACACCCCTAACTACCAAGTATAATCAATCTCACACACACAAACAAGCACAACGAAATCACTTCACACTATTAAGCGGCTGTGTTATGAACATGCAAAATTGTATCACACCCGTGCTACAGTGGTAAATTTATTCATCGCACAGACAAGTTTTTTTGTAGCACGTGCGACATATGTGTCGCACTGTACAGCCCTGTCTTTGGCAATGAATGTTTGTGGCTTACTCTCCTTGTGAAGGATGTCAATGATTGTCATCTGGACAACTGTCAGATCAGCAGTCTTCCCCATGATTGTGTAGCCTAGTGAACCAAACTGAGAGACCATTTTGAAGGCTCAGGAAACCTTTGCAGGTGTTTTGAGTTGATTAACTGATTGGCATGTCACCATATTCTAATTATTATTACGTTTTGAATATGGATATTTTTCTTACAAAAACGCAACGCAAAACGTAAATTTTGGTCTCCCCTCGTCACTTCAAGCCCACCTTCGTGAATATTGTTTTTCAGCAATTGCATGAGGCTTTCATAAACAAGAACATAGTAGTTTCTATGGGGCTGCATGGCGAGGCTTTGTAAGATCTTTAATTTCCAAACTTTCCACATTTTTTTTAAATCACTCCCTCACTTAAACAGGGGGCAGAAAATAAGTAGGGATGCGCCGATCCGATATTCATATCGGGTATCGGCTCCAATAGTGCCATTTTTCTCGGATCGGGAATCGGTCAGAGAGAGCCGATCCAAATCCGATCATTTTTTTTTTTTTTCCCCTCTGCTTTGCAGTTTTTAACACGAATCGCTTACAATGTGCGCACATTGTAAGCGCTTCGTGCTCATAGACTGTCAACCCTCTACATTCTACAGTTTGGTTTTTCAACGTGGCTCCAATGTCTCCAGTTGTTTATTAGCTAAACATACAATATATTACTGTATCTTACTGTTTGTGTTGAAAACATATAAGATATGACAACTTATTTCATTTAATTTTAGAGTCTGACATTTTAGTGAGTGTTACTTTTTTAAGATGTTTTTTTTTATTATTCTATGTAGTTACAAAAAAAAAAAAAAGAAAATGGCCAAATCCAACTTCCACACCCCTCTTGAACAACAGGGTCCAGATCCAGGGGGCGCTGGTTGGGCTACACTCCCTGAATTTTATGTTTCTAATCCTAATTTATGTGGGGTTTTCAGATTGTTGTTCTTCAATCCCTGCTTTGTCAACATAATTCTTATCTTTTTATAAGAATACCGTTTCTCCCTTTAAAACAATTAAAAATTAATAAATTTGCTCCAGTTTGACTCATATTTGTAATAACAATTGCTTGTTTCGTTCAAATCACTTAAATTTTAATACTTAAATCACCAAAATAAATGTTAGCAGCTAGGCAGTTAAAGCTGAAAAATTACAGTGCTAACAAACTTTAAATGAGTTTGCCCCTGCTTGGTGATATAATACATATTAATTGTTCTTTGATTTGAGGATCAAAAGAGCCTGAGCTTAAAACAATATTTTTCCTTTTACTTTCTTGACTACTACAAGTAAAAAAAATCAAAAGGTGGACATCAAACAGTTACAAGTGTGAGACTCCTCGGGTATAGAATATCTGCAATTTCTGATGTAAACACCAAGTGACTAAGTACTTCCTGTCTGTTAGCAGAGTTGGAGTGAGTGAAGGTTGGAGAAAAAGGGAGCTCACCAAACATATTGCAGATTTAGAAGCTGGTCCAGCTCTTTCTGAACCACCTGACAAAGGTTTTGCTCTGGCTGAGCTTTTATTCTAGATTTTTCATAAATGTCTTTTTACAGTTACTCATTTTGAGATGACTGTTTTTTTTTTTTTTTCTGCAATCTGTCATTAATGCTCAAAGCTCTGACAATTCTTTGGCTCTGTTCTTAAACCTAGCAAGCTGCCCTACTGTCTGCAAAGGAAGCTACCTTTCAATAAAGCAAGTGAGACTCCAACACTTATAGCTGATTTCAGTAGTTTGCCATACACATAATAATGCATATCACACTCAAAACATCTTTCTCACTTTCTCAAGTTAAAGATTTTCAAAAGCTAAATTATATTTACTGTTGTTTGCCTGCATGTGCTTTTATCCAAATATACAAATTAAGAGTTCTTAAGAAGTTCTTAAACTCACAGAATTAAATCTTAACTTTTCATGTCTGATATGTTTAACTGATAAACACATAACTAATATAGCCTACCTCATTCTGGGCATGTGCCTCTGTATTTCAGCTGTTATATGTGAGAGAATGGCCTGTGTGCCCTTGAAGAGGAGACTTGCTATGCGCTCATGCATTAATCCACATTCCTCACACTCCAAGTTCAAAGTGCACACTTGCTCTGCTGATCATGTTCTGAACAGGCCTGGGATTTGAGGGAGTCTTGGAACCCCCCCACCCCACAAAAAAAAAAAAAAAAATCTGACACAGAAACCAAACATTCCCTCTCACTTAATAGTGTTCAAGGCAAAAAGGTAGGGGTCAGACTTGTTTTGAGAAAGCTAAGTTAATGTGTTTTGTCACAAAAAAAAAAAAAAATCTGACACAGAAACCAAACATTCCCTCTCACTTAATAGTGTTCAAGGCAAAAAGGTAGGGGTCAGACTTGTTTTGAGAAAGCTAAGTTAATGTGTTTTGTTTTTTTTATGATTCCTTTAACATATTTGATTTGAGAGACACTGGGCTCCCTTCGGTTTCTAAGACTCACGTAAACACTTTGATAGTATCTGACATCTTTGAGCAGGCAATTTAGCACTTCATAGGATGAGAATGTACTGTACTGTAAGTGTGACATGTTGAGGGCTTTTGTAAACAGGTCATAAAGATTTACAGTACTAATGAAGAGAATTGTTAGTATATTTAAAATATCATGTAATGGATTTACACAAATAGAAACCTGACAGTAATAAGACCAATATAGGACTCACTAAAAGTTATTAATTCATAAATATATTTCACTGTGAAATAATCACAGATTTCAGCAAAAGGTTTCTAAAACCCCCTGGAATAAGTGGCACCACCAAAAAGCCGTAAAAGCCTGTTCTCCGACCATGATGTTAACCTCTGCAAAAATGCACATTAAAGAATTTGAGTTCATGTCTTAAAATATATGTGGACCATGGAAGTTTCCTTTTATTACTGTCAGAGGAACATGCCTTTTATCCCATTCACTGCAACTGGTAACTTTTTGAGCCAGAGGCCAAGTGTGCAGTGCCATGATGACTTGGAAAGTGAACAGGGACACATTTTTGAGGAAGCGTATGAAAGACACTGTTAAGACTTGGGATCTCAAAAAGAATTAAAATGCAAAATGACAGTAAATGTTAAGTGCACTGACTGCATTTCCTGCAAAAATAAAACATGGGTAAAGAGACACGGTGTGCTGTCATGAGGGATTATTTGTAGAAGGGTTTTAGGACCCACTGCACTACCTACTAAATAAAGGAGACCAACATAAAATCTAATTTACACTGGAAACCAGTGCCAAATGCACATTCAGTCCAATGGAATTAACGATAAGTAGTGTGAGGGTAAGTTTACAGAGAGGATCTGAATTCTTTCCAAAGAAACCGAGTGAAAGAGTTTGAGGCTGAGTGATTGTGGCCTGGGGAATGAGTCAGTCAGACGTGTAGCGCTACTGTAAAACAAGACATGATTGTAATAGCTACCACACTACACTGCCATGCCCTTATGCTGCTGCTAATGATTCCAATGCCTCAGTCGAGCAGTTGCAACTGTGTATGTGTTGAAATAAGGACGCATTAGTCAAGACTTCTCCCTCCTGGTATAATGAGCTTGTCAATATTGTACACAACACTGAATACTTTTAGTGCTGTTCAGCTTCACCCACCCAATGCAATCTCATCGAACCAGAGACAATAAAGACACAAAATGCCAAACTGATTCCTTTTTGAACGTAATATTTACAGTGAAACATCTTTACAATGAGCACAATCAACAAGCAGGTCAGAGGTGACTGGTGAATGTTAAAGGCATAGTTCATCAAAAAGGTACAGATTCAGTGATCATTTACTCAGCCTCATGACATTCCAATCTATTATTTTCTTTCGTATGTGGAACACAAATAAATTTCACTTTCAGTTGTAAGTTTTTGTCCATACAATGAAAGTCCAAAACTTTTATCCTCCTTGGCGTGGCACACACGCCAATGAGGTTTAATTTTATTGACATGTCATCATATTTGATTTGGGCTGTGTAAATATAAGTTTATCAATGATTTGAGATTTTTTTGCTTGTTCATTGTACAAAGTGATTATATTGCTTCAGAAGACTTGAATTAAAGTACTGTATTTATAGATATGAATTACTTGTATGGATGGATTACAATTTTACACTATCTTAATGTCCATTTTGGAGACTGAACTTTTTGAACCCCATTTACTTCCACTATATGGACAAAAACAGCTGAAACCTCATTTGATTGAGTTTGGAACACCATGAGAGTGGGTAAATAATGACAGAATTTTAATTTTCAGGTGAATTGTCCCTCTAACAGTGAGACGCCACATATTCACACACCAGCGGTCATCATTCACTGTAAAAAAACAAAAAGTAGCAAAACATTGTATCTTACTGATACAACAGCATGTCACCAGGACCTTATCTAACCATAAAAAGTGTATATTAGTAGTAATATGCACGCTTAAGTTACCTCTATGAAACTATTAGGGGTAAATAAGGTACAGGAATTTCCCTTTAAGGGTTCTGCCCCAGTGACAAGATGTTGTACCCCTACAATTTTTACACATTTTTCTGAGTGTTGACACACTGGTCATACTCCACTATTAAAGGGGTCATATGATGCGATTTCAATTTTTCCTTTCTCTTTGGAGTGTTACAAGCTCTTGGTGCATAAAGAAGATCTGTAAAGTTGCAAAGACTAAAGTCTCAAATCCAAAGAGATATTCTTTATAAAAGTTAAAAGTCAGCCACACCTACCTAAAACGGCTCGTTCTAACACGCCCCCACATACCTATGTCACTATCTGGGAAGATTTGCATAACGCCGCCCAAATGTTCACGCAAAGAAAGAAGACGTAACTTTTATTCTCGCTGTAGTATTGTTGTTGCCGCCGCCATGTCGTGAAGGCACTGTGTGCTTCGTTGTGAAAGCGAAACTACTTTGTTTGGCCTTCCAAAAGAGGACGATATCGCTTCGTCATGCCTAGAGCTGATCCGTGCTGGTCGCTGAGGAAATACTTCAACTTTGCTGTCGATCGCCGGATCGGCTTTCACCATGGACGAAGCGGAGGGACGTAACATTTCCGTCACACGCTTGAGGAATTCGGCCAATCACAACGCACTGGATAGCTGGCCAATCAGCGTTTCAGAAAGGCAGGGCATAGAGGAGAAACAATAATGTAGAGTATGTGGAAAATAATGTGTTTCTTGACCTTAACACATTTCCATTTACACATTTCATTACACCAAATACACAAAATAATGTTCTTTTTAGCAGCATCATATGACCCCTTTAAAGCAAATAAACAATAGTTTCTTTATACAAAAAGTGCAAATGATAAAACCAAAATAAATTTTTTGGAATCCTTCGGCAATAAAGAATACCAGCACGTAGCCGCTCTTTGTCGCAGCCTATAATACAAGCAGGCTTCTTCTCAAGTCTCTAATTCAAGTAAAGTGCTTCTAGAGCAACAACCATATGGTTAGAGCTTTCAAGTGTTCTCTTTTGAGTTCTCGTTTGCAGTACCTCCTTTAGAAGGGTTGAAATAAAAAAAATAAAAAAGTTTGTTTTAGTCAAAAAAGTCCCACTGAGGAAAGCAAATTCTAAAGCCATCACACAAACTCCAGCTTGCTTCGGCCGCTGTACTTTCCCCAGCTGACCAATGAAAGAAGTCTTTGGCTGCTAAGATCGGACTGCTGAATCTTGTCACAGGTCAGGCAGCAGTTCTCATGGCCTCCTACTGGAACCATACACTCTAAGTCCAGTTTGGCCACATGACCCTTGGTGAGGTGTTGGCCATGAAAGCTGTAATGAAGGCGAGACAGCATTTCTCGCCGTTGTTGTCGCAGTCTGCGGTTTTCGCTGCGAAGCATACGCAGGGCAAGCATGATGAGGAGAACCAAGATGAGGCCACCACCAATTGGTACGGCGATGACCGCAGCACGGAACCATACCTCCTTGGAGGAAGGGATTTCCTGTAGTCGCGCAATCACGTGACGGCTGCCTTCGATTTGATGTCGTCGTTTGTCTGAATAAGAACAGAGAATGTTTAGAGCCATATTTTTATGTAGCAATTGAAGAAAAACATTGACATACATTTTTAAATTGTATGATACTCTGTGGTACACAAAAGAAGATATTTTGAAGAATGTTTCAATGTTTTTGTCCATACAATGAAAGTCAATGGGGTACAAAACAACATTGGAGAAATTTTTTTTTTTCTAAAATAGTCATACAGATTGTAACAACATAAGGGTGAGAGTTTTGGAGTGAACTAACCATTTAAATGAAATGTATTCTGTTTCACAACCATCTATCAATCACAGAGGGAAAGTTGTTTTTAAATATTGTAAATTTGATAATGAAGCTCCAGTTCAGATCTTGCATCCCCATGTGCCCATGCACAGTAATATTATTAGAAACCAGCATGGCTCATAAAAGTAAAACAATTGAGATGCAACGGATATTCTGAAAATGAACTTTTTCTCAACTTCTTTTTTATTATTATTATTTTTTTCTTTTTTTTTTTTAAAACATTTTAAACGTTTCCTTTCACAACATGTGCTAGGAATCAATGCACATATATCTCAAAATTCCCCAAAATATTTGAAAACAAAAGCTGTGAATTAATCATTGACAAGACTGTTTGTAGGTAATTCACAGATGATAAATTGGTAGAATTCAATAGGCACTTATATTAACAGGCCAAGTGGGCAGAGTTAATGACTGAAATAAAAATTGGCTGATTTATGTCTATCACTAGCAATAACTAAAGAATACTCATTCTTGTACCATGAATTTCACTTCCTCTGTATGTGACATCTTGCAGGCCTCTGTAATTGCACATATCCTCATGGCAACACTGAAGTGTGGCAGATCCATGAATGGTATCATACTCTGGATGGCAAGTTTTTCCAGAGTTCAACAGAGGGTCAAAACACCCGTGAGATAAAGGAGACTTGGTGCTTTGAGGGTCTAAGGTGCGGGTGAAGCAGGCATTCAGCTCCGATTTGCACATGTAGCCGGTGGCCACGCAGTGGGGGGCATCACAGTAACACCGTATTTCTCCTGTTACAAGAAAGGATAAATTACTGATATTGATAGAATGTACTTCACTCAAACTGAAAACTTAGAAGAACTTAAATATTCATTTTCCAACGTAAAACCTGTTTAAAACCTAGTTTTCAAATGGAGAAAAAAAGGTTATATGATCCCATGTTTGGAATTTGGCTTTAAGGCATTCGGTTCTTGTACAGATTCTGCTCCGGATAATTGCTCTGACATTTAGCATTGATATTTGTGCTAATTTATGTCACAAACCCAGCAATGCAAAACAATGTGCAGTGGAAAATCAAAAATTAAAAAACAATTAGGTGTTCAAAAACCTTTGGTCGTACTTTACTTTAGCGTTCACAGTGTAATTGCTGCGTAATAATAAAATTAATACACAAAATTTGTAATCAAAAATACACTTAGTTGGTTTTATTACAAATGCAATTAATTGTAGTTCCACTGAATCATAAATATATCAATTTGGAAACTCTTCTGGCCATACGAGCAGTTATTCACTCACCTTTAGTGAGAAGAACAGCCATTGCGCAGAGCTCGAGCTGAAGCCAAATGGAAACGAGACTGCTGTTCCGCTGCATTGGACAAAACACGTTCTTTGCCTTTCAGATTCGCATCGATACGGACTTTATAGCCAAAAACACTGTAGCACTGTCCACAATGTGTTCCAACTTGCTTCGTTCAAAACTTTTCGTAACATTTTTGGATACAAATGATCACATCGTGGTTCAGTCCTCGCTGCTCTTCAAGACTTCCAGATAAAATCATCTGTGCGCAGAAAAGCCTACGTGCGGTTGTTTGAATAAAGATTAAAAAGACATGTTAGATATAATCCATTTTTGTTTTAATTCGGATGCGAAATACTCAGAATCCACAACTGTTCAAAAGGATAATCTCCTGTATATACTCCGCTTGAGTGCTCTTAAATGTTGAAGACTTGAGAATGAGTGCAGCTCCTCCTATAAGAGTCATCGAGCCGCTAGGGCTGTTCATTCACAAGCGTGTGAGTTGTGACTGTTGCCTCCCCATGTGCCCATTTACAGCTAATACAGCTTAACTCTCGTTCTGTAGTTTAAAAATACCAATTGTCAATAGTAGAATTCTTATTTTCTCTTCATCTAATAATAAAAAAAAAAACAGTAGATATGTCACAGCAAAGCTAACCCTATTACAATTAAAGGGGTCATAGATGCGATTTCAAGTTTTCCTTTCTCTTTGGAGTGTTACAAGCTGATTGTGCATAGATAAGATCCCTGAAATTGCAAAGACTAAAGTCTCAAAACCAAAGAGATAAGCTTTATCAAAGTTAACTCTGCCACGCCCCCCTAAAACGGCTCGTTCTAACACGCCCCCACATATCTACCTCACTATGTGGAAATATTTGCGTAATGCCGCCCAAATGTTCACGCAAAGCGAGCGAGCCAGAGAGAGAGAGAGAGCGAGAGAGAGAGGTGGGGGGGCAGTCACATCACAGTGGAGTCAGCTGTCTTAACCATGGCTTGTGTACTGCAAACACATACCAGCTTCATCACTGTGTCTGTCACGCGACTCTGTTCCCCTTTCAGGCTGTCTTTACATTTATTTTGAAAGATGAAGCTCGCGATTATGGTAAGGGGCGTTACATTTCCGACAAGTGTTTGCGGTGTTCGGCCAATCACAATGCACTGGGTCAGCTGGCCAATCAGAGCAGACTGCGCTTGTCGGAAGGAGGGACTTTGTAGAAAACGACGTGTTTGAGAGAGGCGGGGCATAGAGGACCTACAATAATGAACAGTATTTGAAAAATAATGTGTTTTTTGAACATTAAAGCATGTCAACATATTCTGTTACACCAAATACACAAAATAATGATCTTTAAAAAAGCATCACATGACCCCTTTAAATAGACACACGTTTAAATACATGAATTATTTCAAAATTGTATTAGGATATATCCAAATATAGGTTATACATGTATAAATATATACATTAAGGTTTATTTATGTTCCCCAGAGGATAAAGTACAATTTACCGCAGTTATCCATTTCAAAAATCTGTTGTTGCATCTTTTGTTACTTTCTTAAGCATCAGTAAACGTTTGCACCTCAATTGTCTTCAGAATGAAAAGATGGATCTCAAAATTATGAAGTCACTTTTGGAAGGGTTCAAATATGCAGATATTGTAAAACTAGGACCTGGAAGATTTTTCTTTAGAACAGTGAGCAGTTTAGACCCTTTAACAACTATCACAAAACATAAAAACAACATCGCATGAAGAATCAAGCTTACGTAAATATTATTTTTATTTTAAAAATTCTGCTCTTATTTTTGTCTTAAGTATTTGTGAAGTAGGCCTATCTGTTGTGTGAAACAGCTTGTTCAGTGCAGTATTAAAGAAAAACATTTTTTTTTAACCTTATTTTGTTAAAATTAACATTTTGCGGATTCTGCAAGTATATAAACTTATGACCACAACTATATATAATGCATCTAATATATTGATTTTATCAAATGGTTACTTTTTTTAACCTTATTTTGTTAAAATTAACATTTTGCGGATTCTGCAGGTATATATAAACTTATGACC
Source organism: Sinocyclocheilus anshuiensis (assembly GCF_001515605.1). Taxonomy (NCBI): domain Eukaryota; kingdom Metazoa; phylum Chordata; class Actinopteri; order Cypriniformes; family Cyprinidae; genus Sinocyclocheilus; species Sinocyclocheilus anshuiensis. Next base: position 145,321 of record NW_015542547.1, read on the forward strand.
ACAACTATATATAATGCATCTAATATATTGATTTTATCAAATGGTTACTACTTACAAAACATACATTTTACAAGGTTATTAGTATGCCGGATTCTGAACAGATAACTCAAAACACTAACCGTCAGATTCCAAATGCAAGTGAAACATTGTTCCACAGGAGGGCGAACATGGACAAACTCTTTATCATGTGTTTGACTTCTTTTAGTTCATCATCGCATGCAAACCATCTTAAACAAACCAATGCAAAAAAGCAAACATGTACCAAAATGTAATGTGGTAATCGTTTATTTCCTTTAGTTTTAGAAACCATATACAAAGCAACATACCCATCTCTATTCTGAAAGTGAACTCCATTTACAGTCTATAGAGTTAAAATTGGTCTAACTTCAAACCCTGCATCAGAGGGCAGTGAAGACAGAAAGAACAATGAAGCAAAACTATGAATGACATTGCAAACATCAAAGAGGAATCACCAGTTTTGCCTTTTTTCACATCCTTCTCAAAATGACAAGTTGACTAAATGCTTACAGTTTTTTCTATAGACTGGTTGATATTTTACGTAAAAGATGAGGAAAAACGTGATCTGATCCTGTACTTCTCCATACTCTTCCCCCAGTAGGTCAGCTTGGACAGTCCTTGTGGTCCTCCTGGTCCATGAAGGATGCATTTTTGATGTGCAACCACAGCTCATGTATAAAATATGGCATCTTCTCATTGCATCCTCCTAACTCGGGCAATATGGGAATGACTTAAAGGAACACTCCACTATTTTTGAAAATAGGCTCATTTTCCAACTCCCCTAGAGTTAAACAGTTAAGTTTTACCATTTTCGAATCCATTCAGCGGATCTCCGGTCTGGCGGTAACACTTTTAGCTGTAGCTTAGCATAGATCATTGAATCTGATTAGAACATTAGCATCTCGCTCAAAAATGACCAAAGAGTTTCTATATTTTTCCCATTTAAATCTTGACTCTTCTGTAGTTACATCGTGTACTAAGACCAACAGAAAATGAAAAGTTGCGATGATTTTACGCAGCACCTGAAAATAGTCCCCAGCTAGGTAACTTCCAATAAGCCTATTTTCAGGCGCTGCGTAATATCATTGCGCCTGCTGCACCCATGGTACGGCAGCAAAGTTCCTTGATTATTACGCCGGAATGAGAGTATAGTTCCTTGCCATATTGGCCTAGAAAATCGCAACTTTTCATTTTCCGTTGGTCTTAGTACACAATGTAACTACAGAGGAGTCAAGTTTTAAATGGGAAAAATATAGAAACTCTTTGGTCATTTTTGAGCGAGATGCTAATGGTCTAATCAGATTCAATGATCTATGCTAAGCTAAAGCTAAAAGTGCTACCGCCAGACCCGGAGATCGGCTGAATGGATTCGAAAACGCTAAACTAACCGAGTTTAACTCTAGGGGAGTTGGAAAATGAGCCTATTTTCAAAAATAGTGGAGTGTTCCTTTAACAATTCTTTGAGTAAAGAACAACTGAGCAAATACAAACAAATCAAAACAACATTAATACAAAAAAAGTCAAACAGTGCTGGGGTGCAGCATGAAAAATAATCTCTGTTAGATGTGTAACAGCACTGCAAAGATCAAAAAACATTGAAGGCAGACAGTGACAACCCCATCAGGGCCAGAAACTCAGAAAATGTGCGTCTACCACTTCAGCAAAAGCTTTTAAGTGCCACGTTACCTATTCAGAAATCTTTACCACCCATTTATTTTTCTGCTGTGAATTAAGGAAGATCACTTATGCATCCTATGTAATCCTTCTGAGGGGCAGAGAATCAGCCAGTCATGCCTAACTTTTGAGAATGAGCACTAAGTACATTGGGTTTATTTTAGTTGGTCACTTTGATAGATGCCTGCGCAGCTGGAAGCGTCCTTGTGCACAGATAGCCCTTCTGACATCATTCATGATCACTGTCAGTCACTGGAGGACAAGGGGATATTAGGTCTCCAGTGTGACAGTAAAGTTTATGATCTGTTAACAGGTATAACCCTGAAAAACCAGCACATGAATCACCAGATCGACTGCATGATTCCTCAAAGGTTAGTCTGAGTTGGAGAGCGCTCTCTGAATATGTCTATAATCACCTGTGGATCTGAAAATAGAGAAGCAATACATGTCAAAGGACAGTGAAAATAATCTATCATCTCAGGGCCTTGTGTTGCCTTGATAAGCATTTTATAAGCTTCCTTTCTCTCTGTCCCATTTCAGGCATTGCAGCCTACAGTTTGACTGCGAATCTGAGAGCTTGGACTGAGAGCAGCGGTCCAAACAACCAGGGGCTGGACATGTTTGAAGAGAGACTGCCATGAGCTCCACAGCCACCTCTCAAACCATGAAGGAATTCTGATTTTTCAGTTTGTCAAGTTCTTTGATCTGCTGTCTCAGAAACAGAATCCTGTGTGAAAAGAAGAAAAAAGATTCATAAAAAGTCATTTAATTACGTATATTTGATCATTTAATCTAAATTGGGGTTATAGACCTTTGCTCTCTCAATGTGGCCTGGATTTCACATACTCGCACTAAAGAACGAAGGTTCTTAAGTTCGGTGCAGATCTCTGACATGTAGAGGGTTCCCATATTGTGGATATCCTCACGTAACCGTGACACCTGGGTGACAGGAATTTAAGATAAAGATAATTTTAATAGTTGGAGAACTGATGTTTGATCATTAGAAGATCGATGAACAATTGACGAGACAAAGGCATGCTCGTACCTGCTTCTCCACATGTTCTGCAGGCCAGCCTTGAACATGCTTGATGAGATTTTCATCAAAGTGCAATGCTAGAGAAGGAGTGAAAGTGCTTTGGGTTCGAGAGGTGCTGCCTGAGGTGGTAACGCGGATGCCCGCACTGCAATTAGAGCGCGACAAGCCCTCTTGACTGCTATAAAACAAACATTCATTTATTAAAGAAAGAAAGAGAACCATTTAAATAGTTACTTGTTTAGTAAAATAACCAGGGCCGGCTCTGACCAATTTGGTGCCCTAGGCAAGATTTTAGATGGTGCCCCTTGCATCGCAGCCAATTCCACCATTCGCCATTCACACAGAAACGGCATAGCTTTATGACATAAAACAAATTACATATGAAATAAGACGGTTGCACAAAAATAAATAAATAAACTAAGACATTAACTCAGCTAGCTATTTAAATTAGAGAACTTTATCGTCCAAAGGCAACTACAATACTAACATTTAAATCTTAATTTCAGACATTCTTAAATTTAGGGATGCACTGATCTTAACTTTTCATGGAAGAATCCAAAACTGATTTTTAATGTATTTTATTTAAGCAAAAGACAAGAAAGAATTAAACTATACTGCATGAAGAATATGGTTAGTTGCTTTATTAGACTATATTGTGATCTAAATTAGACTATAATTTCAAAACCAGAGGCAAAAACAGAATGGTCTGAGTTTAGCTTTGTGAAATTAGGCTACATAAATATACCAAACAGCAGATGGGCTGAATGAAAATGCAAATTCCCTCTGACAGCAGGTGGTGCTTAAGGAACAGCAGTGGTGCATTGTTTCCTTGATTACCGCTGTAAACACTAAATGCATTATACAGAGGCAAGATGAAAGGAAAATGCCATCTAAACTGTTTCTTAAGACAGTCAGTTCCCCTCAGAGATACTTTCATACTTCGCGCATTTTGAACAGTGAGATTGCTCTGCCTGCTAATGTATTTTCACCTCTTTGCGTCTCTGGCCTCTGTGAACGCCGTTTACAGACTCTGAAATAAAACAAAAAACTGTCCGGTTCCGGTCAATCGGTACATCTCTGCTCAAATTCAATTATTAAACTGCTTTTATTTTGGTGGTTTGCCAGCAAATAAATAAATGCACTGCATGTTTCAGAGTGAAGAAAACTGCAGCGCATTGGTATTTTTAATTCATTAAATGCAACCTTCGCGATATGACTATGGCATTAAGCCATAATGCGATATCTATTATATTTCGATATATAGTGCACCCCTAATTAAAATGATATTATAAAAAAAAACTAATTTCGCCTATGCGACGGGCCGGCCCTGAAAATAACAATAATAATGTGCATGCTTATAATAATAATAAATATGTAATAAATTGAGTCTACACCAAAATGAAAATTGTCACCATCTACTCCACCCTCTTTTCGGATAAAAATTCTTATAATCAAAGTCAAAGGGAACCGTAACTGATTTTCAGCATTCTCCAAAATGTGTGTGTGTGTGTGTGTGTGTGTGTGTGTGTGTGTGGTTGCATTTCAACACTGAAGAGGTAGATGGTGCTGTAGGACAACATGTGATAGGCTGCTTTTACATTACTAACAGACAAATAAAAGGTTCCTAATGACAGACCCATACATTTGCCTGTGAAGACGGGGATCACTAAATTCCAGAGGTTTGTCAGAGTTGACGGACTGCTGGGAAGATGATCCTTGTCTCTGAATTGATGCACTAACCTGAAATTGAAGAACAACAGTTTGAATATGAAGAGAAATGTGAATTAAATAATGGCAAAAATACTTACCTACAGCTGTACAACTTTAATAAAATGTGTTGGGGACATAATGCATACACAGGGGTCCAAAAAAGTATTTGGACACTTAAGCCTCACTTAAATGTAGGAATATCAACTAAATACCAAATAGTGCTGGGCGGTATGACCAAAAATTTATATCACGGTATTTTTCAAAATTATACCGGTTTCACGGTACATGACGGTATTTTTTTTTTTCATGCATGACCGGGTGTTAACCATATTTTCTACTGATTGACAGAGGAAATACTGCAGTATATTGACTTAGAATGCCCTATTTTACTCTCATGATGAGTGAACATTGTCAAAAAATACCAGACTAAATAGTGACTATGTCGCGTTCCGAACGTATTGCGGTATTTGAAAAATTCATATAATAACAAAAATAAACACCGGTATTCGGTATGAACCGGTATACCGCCCAGCACTAAGCCAGAACCTCTTCACAGGTCTGCCAAGCTCTCTCAGACTGACATGCGGAGTTTTGCGCATCGTGTGTGTGTGTGCGCGCGAGTGAGCGAGAGAGAGAGAGCGAGAGAGAGAGAAAGAGAGAGAGCGCGAGATTTTGTGTGTGCGCGAGTGAGCGAGAGAGAGAGAGAGAGAGAGAGAGAGAGAGAGAGAGAGAGAGAGAGAGAGAGAGAGAGAAAAAATATCATATATATATATATATATATAAATAAAACACAAACGTTTAGACTACAATAGCCTAACAAACTATGGAACATAAAAGAAGATAATTTGAGAAACATCAGTATTTTTTGTTCATACAATGAAAGTCACTGGTAAACATCAGCTTGGTTACCAATATTCTTATTTTTCTTCTGGTTAACAACATTCTTCATTATTTTCTTTTATGTTCCATAAACATATTTTTTGGGTGAACTATCACTTTATTTATTTATTTATTGAGTCATTAGCTGCGTTTCCATCTAGGCCTGGGCGATAAAACAGTATCGATATTTATCGACGGTACACTTTCTTCGATAACGATAGAAAAAATGTTCGATATAGTGCGCGATACGCACACAGCACACATGAACACATGCTGAATTGAGTGCTGTGCCTGCCTGTGATAAAAAAAATGAATATTAGTCGAATTTAAAATAAACATTTGCATTTGAATGCAAAAATACTACAATTAAATGTTAGGTGTGCATCAGGGAGCATCATCAGTGGCACACGAGATGCGGTGATGATGATGTAAGTGACGTTGTTGCATTTTAATGTTTTGTTAGTCTAGCCCACGAGACACGCAGTTGCTGCATTATTAATTCAAAATATTAGAGAAATGTAGTAGCTCAATCTGTTTTAAAAAAGGTTATAAAAAATGTCAACAATTATTAATACCAAACGATATGAAACTATTCGTTGATAAATTTTTTAGCTATATCGCCCAGCGCTATTTCCATCACATATTGAAATTGTGAATTTAAAATATGCCCAATGGAAACGCGTCAATTTCGCAAAAACTCCCATATTTCGCAAACGTTTTTACACTCGGATTATGTGGTTTTTCAGGCAATTTGAAAAAGGATTATTTCGCAAAACTGCAATGAAAACAGTTTTTTCGCATTTACAGGTCCCAATATCTTTTGCCCCAATATCTTTAATTTTAAGGGCATATAACTGCATTTTATAAGCTACATCATGCAGTGAGTTGCAGTGAATGTAAGATGAGGTACAGGTCTGGGGCGGGGCCAGTGCTTTAACAGCGTTAAAATATAAAAATTGTGTTATTTTTCTGTAGGGGTGCTCCGATTGATCGGCTAACGATCACTATCAGCCGATAATCGCTTGGGGATGTTTGATCAGCGGTCTCTATAAAGGCCGATCTCAAAAGACCGATCTCAAGCTGATGAGAGGTTTGGCACGACATGCAGCGGCACCATCTCAGTCCGGTACGGGTGAAATAATTATAATGCTGAAGGTGAGGTACAATTCATATTTCTTCAATAAATAACTTAAAGTAATTAGAAAACTTTCTGTGAGACATCACAATTAAATGTTAGGTGTGCATCAGGGAGCATCATCAGTGGCACACGAGATGCGGTGATGATGATGTAAGTGACGTTGTTGCATTTTAATGTTTTGTTAGTCTAGCCCACGAGAAAATATAAAAATTGTGTTATTTTTCTGTAGGGGTGCTCCGATTGATCGGCTAACGATCACTATCAGCCGATAATCGCTTGGGGATGTTTGATCAGCGGTCTCTATAAAGGCCGATCTCAAAAGACCGATCTCAAGCTGATGAGAGGTTTGGCACGACATGCAGCGGCACCATCTCAGTCCGGTACGGGTGAAATAATTATAATGCTGAAGGTGAGGTACAATTCATATTTCTTCAATAAATAACTTAAAGTAATTAGAAAACTTTCTGTGAGACATCATTTGTGACCCTGGACCACAAAACCAGTCTTAAGTCGCTGGGGTATATTTGGTAGCAATAGCCAAAAATACATTGTATGGGTCAAAATTATAGATTTTTCTTTTATGCCAAAAATCATTAGGATA
>NW_015542547.1:153411-153918 GCF_001515605.1 Sinocyclocheilus anshuiensis
CATTGCTAAGAACTTCATTTGAACAACTTTAAAGGCGATTTTCTCAATATTTAGATTTTTTTTGCCCCCTCAGATTCCAGATTTTCAAATAGTTATATCTCGGCCAAATATTGTACTATCATAACAAACCATATATCAATGGAAAGCTTATTTATTTAGCTTTAAAAAATGTACACTTAAGACTGGTTTTGTGGTCCAGGGTCACATTTCACAAACGGCGTGAGTGAATCACCGCGCGCGCTCTCTCTTTCTCTCTCAAAATAAGCAAATGGCTTCAAATCAAATCGCGTCTGCACTATAAGCGAGCTGTATGCTGCAGTTGACATAGGAATTGTCACTTGCACAATCGAGGCACTGCCGCATCGTCACTAAAGTTTATAAATTGCATCTCTTTTTAATTCTTGCCAGTGTTTAAACCATTCAGAGCTCGCTCGCTCTCCTGGAGACTAGGGCTGTGTATCACCAGCAAAGTCACGATACGATACGTATCACGATACAGAGGCCACG
>NW_015542547.1:154002-166184 GCF_001515605.1 Sinocyclocheilus anshuiensis
TAGCAGATATTTCCGTATTGCGCAAGTGTGAAGCTCTGTTTTGGGGTTTACGTCTCTTTATATCAGGCAACCCAGTTGTGTTCCTCTGCGGCCAGATTAAACCTTGTTGTAGCCTATATATGCTCCATTCATTCTTTTTTAGAAACCTTGCACTTTTCTACTCAATTTTAAACGTTGTAAAATTTTAAACAAATTAAGCGTGGTCCACTGCTGCACACGTGCCACAATATCGATACAGGGCCAGCTGTATCGATACTCGTATCGTCAAATCTCTGTGACGATACATCGTCGTATCGATATTTTGAACACAGCACTACTGGAGACCGTGTGCTCATGCACACTCGCAGCGCACACACATAATGCCAGGTTCACATTACTCCGTTTGTAGTGCGTATGCGGTGCGTATTTTTTCCGTGCTCATGTTAACGGATTAAAGCGTTCACATTGCACACGGTTGCGTCCGGCAGTGCGTTCCAGGAGCGGTTTGCAGCAGTGCAGAGATTGTTTCCGCACCGAGTCTATTTTTGCTGCGCTGCAAATGCTTATTTAAAGTAACAGCGCATTGTTTGCGGTAAATATGAACATAGATTGACACGAAAATGTAGTAATTACACCATAAATGCATATAATTAAAGTCTACTGTGTTTTACAATCAACATATAGGCTATGGCTTTTTGGCTAGGTTTAAAGGAAAAGAGCACTTTCAGATAAACAAGAAAATAATAGATGGAATTCGTGGAGGTAGAAAAACCAAGTTCTTTACGAACCGCAGACCTGCTTGTAATAAAGATTTAAATGCAAAAGAAAAGGCAGTAGAGCTGACAGTTTCCGTCAATGGTAAGTTTTAATTTAGAATGTTTGTGATGAAGTAGTTTAAATGTTTTGCCACTTGCTTGAGCAACTTAATATATAAATCTAGAAGTAAATGCAAAAGTAAAAAGCATTCAATAAAGTGTTTCTTATATTTATTGCGTTTAAACACGTCTATGAAAGATTGTATTATACTGTACCGTGTAAAAAAATAATCACAAGGCTGAAAAAGCATTTTAAGTAACAATGTTTGGATTTGAAATCAAAATAATGGATAAATGTTGTGTTTGTAGTAAACAGCCACGGATCAGTTGCAGACTCCTGTGTGAAAGCACAGTGAGCACCTGCTGCTTCTGCACCGCTCATGTACCACACATGGACTGCTTACGCACTGCAAACAGAGTATGTGTGAACCTGGTGTAAAAGGCCGCCTCACATACAGCTCACGAAATGAGGCTTGTGCTGCGTGTAAGCTATTGTGCAACAATTGCACGATTGTCAAAACAAAAATACAGTGCATGATCAAACATTTAGGTGAGATAAATATATACTTTTGAAAAATGTCTAAAAAATGCCCCCCTCCACCCCTCAAATTAAAAAATCCCCTCTCACAAGAGTCACATAAGAGGGGAATTCATTTTCAAAAATGAAATTAAGGCCCCGCATAAATGTCTAAAAATCTTGATTGGATCATCACTATAAATAATTCTACATGATAAAAAGAAGGCTTTAAAAAGATTGGTATCGGTGATCGTATCGTCAGATACTGCTTTCTGTGATCGGCGATCGGCCTCAAAAATCCTGATCGGAGCACCCCTATTTTTCTGTAACTAATTAATTAAAATGAACATGCTAAAATGACACCCCTAGTCTTTAGCCATCTTCAAGAAACAGCTAAAGACACATCTCATCCATCTAAACTTGGCCCTCTCTAACACTAGCACTCTATTCTTTTTCTATTCTACTTTTCTTTTTATAAAAAAAAAAAACACCTTGACCCTCTAACACTAGCATTCTCTATTCTTTTTATTTGTTTTATTTTAATTTATTATATAAAAAAATAACTTGACACTCTCTGTTCTATTCCTATTGTATCTACTTTTTTTCTTTCTATTTATTATAAAAAAAATAAAAAAATAAAAACCTACTTGTACTGTGTTAGACTAACCGGGACTTGTCACAGCACAGCACTTTTGTTTGTCGCTTTGGATAAAAGCCTGTGTGTGTGTGTATATATATATATATATATATTAGGGGTTACACCGACTAATCGACTGGTCGACTTCAATGCTCTGCCATGACGCTTTTAGCTTGACGTCGGCTAGTCGCTGGTCCTATAGAGGGCGCAACAGGATAAGAAATCTTTGAAGGACTTCCACATTTACGCTCCGTTTCCAAATGACAAATAAATGCATACTCTGAAAGCGCTCCACAAGACATGTGTGATTATATTACTGGATGCTCGAAATTGAACGGGAGAATGCACGTTTTAAACAGCTTATTGTACAGGTAAGTTATTCGCCGTTCTAATCTAATGCGCTGCTGCACTGTAACGCACACACATAGGCTACACAGTAGCGCGTACATCACGCGCACAGAATTCCAGTGGTGCGATATTCTAGTGATAACAGAACTGTGACTAGTGACTGTGACTAGTTGTGTGTGTTTGTCTCAGAGTTGCAGGAGATTTGCTGATGGGAGTGGTTTTGCACCTAAACTGGATTATGGAGCTTTATAAGGGACTGAGCCAAACAGACATAGCACGCATTATTGTTTGTTGGTGCCTCTTGAGACTTCCGACGAGCTGCCGGGATGCAAGGGTGACAAAAGAACAAAGTGGCCACAGGTCTCCTGTCTTGACCATCTAACTCAGGGATGAGCAACTTTGATAGTGACGAGGGCCAGCATTTTTTCTCCTTTATACCAAGGGGCCAGATTACTAATCCATGTCCACACACCTTTTACACCTTTTTATTGAAGGAAATTAAAGTGTAACTAATGTAATTTGTTTTTAAAATTGTATTAACTATAAAACTTGTGCAGTTATGCTAATTCAGAAGGAAAATTTTGTTATCAGTGGACAGAAATATTACCCCAACAAGCCAACGAGTAAACATCTCAATTGCATTGTCTGTAAATTTGCAACAAACCAATATACAGAGGTCCTTTTTTTATTAGTAGCCTACAGAACATTCTCAAAACAGCCTAAAAGGACAGTTAAAAAGGACTTAATTTAAAAAACAATAGTATTCTAAATGGTACCATAAAATAACACCTGGTATCTGCAGGATTTTTTAAATCAAATTTAAGACCTTTAAAGACCTTTTTAAGATCTGCATTTAACATTTCAGCCTTTAAACTATTTTTTAAGAAAAGGGATGAGTCAAAAGTATCAATTATTATATTAATTTAAACAATTATTATCAATTAATTATTATATTAAATAACATAACAGCCTTTAAGTTTAATCGTCATATTAATCCATATAGCAATTCTTGTCTTTCCGTCCCCAAAGACCTCTTATAATTTAGACTTTTTGTACCATTTAAGAGTTTGCATGGCCTTAAACGTAAACAATTTAACTGAAGACGTTTTAAGGACCCACAGAAACCCTAATAAGAACATAGTCCAGTGCAAACATTTCTGTCATGCATTTGGCAAAAAGCTTTTGACTATGAATTTTACCTTTGAAATTTGAGGCAAGGGCAACTCTGGCGTCCCCGTTGTTTGTGAGCAGTGGTGTGATGGCGATTTAAATAAAATACAGATTTCCAAACAATCCAAACATACAGGTGCATCTCAATAAATTAGTAAAATTGATCATCTGAGTCTAATATGATCCAGCGGGCCATACTAAAAGACAATGCGGGCCGTATACGGCCCGCGGGCCGCCAGTTGCCCATCCCTGATCTACCTTCTGGATTTTTCGTTGTCACTGGTTGTACTTACATTCATTTGCTGACATACTGCCGTACATTTATACTGATAACGCATTTCACGCTTATTTATTTAGTTAAATATTGTCAAGCTGCAGTTGTGTGTGGCGTTTTCCTTATTTTCTTGCAGTTTGGTTATAATCGTAACATCTATATAAATGAATTAAAAGCACTTGCTCTGCTCCGCTCCAGTGGACATGCACCATAAAAACAAAAAGTCCAGCATTAATTTTGATCATGGCTTGTTTTGAAAAATGAAGACAATTAAACGTTCGTCGTAGGAGAAGTCACACTGCAGGACAGTACTCCAAATTTCGTCGGAGGTCAAATTTAACTGCAACGGTCATTAATTGGCTGTCGGTGAACATGTCAAACTAATGACCAAAGACTTCAGATTGTAGCCTAGGATCAGAGGAGTCATTTAGGATTTCCAAAATTTGTCTCAGATGGCAAAATCGTGGCCAAAACCATACAGTGTGCACCCGGCTTAATATAATGACATGTCCAAACACATTCTGAAGCCACTGTAACAGAGAAGTTTAGGAAATGACTAACCACTAGTTACTACTGACCTTTGGTTGTGAAGAGAGAGATGCAGAGCTGAGCAGGGGTTTAGAGACAGCATTGGTCTGAGGTGTGCTGACTCTAGGAGACACGTATGACCTCGGTGAAGAGGCATCTGATGCTAATGACATGGGTGACTGACCGGACTGTTGAGCTGTTCATTAGAAACAGAGTTATAGAAATGTTATATGCAATCCAGTAAACAAGCTTATTTGCAACAATACATCAACATACCAAATATACTAAATCCTACTTAGCTAAATTAACATTTAGGAAATATCACATATTTGTGATATTGTGGATTAGTGGCATTGAAGCACAACATCAGTTAAGAGAGGTGTGAAGTGACTGGGACTTTAGTCGTACCTTGTGTGGAAAGCTGAGCAGCTTGGGAAAGCAGAGTAGTGACGTTGAAAGCGGACGGTCCGGCAGTGAGAAGCTTATGAAGCATAGACTGTAAGGAAGCTTGTGTGACAGCAGCTGTGAGGACTTGGAGGAAGACGAAGACAGAAAAAGACACACATACAGTCATAGCAGTCCTATACACTGAAAGCAATCTGAAAAAGGCTCTATTGGTGAACATCAAGCCTTGTTGGCTCACGGTATTTTCACCATGTGGAGAGAAGATGGCAAATATTTTGCAAAAAGCAGTTGTCAAGGTGGCAAACAGCTAGAGTACAACATTTTAGCTATATCATGTCACAGGTTGATGGCATCATTTAGGAACGCATTCTTACACAATTTTGGAGATTCTATGGCAACATCCCACCACTACAAAAGTGTTTGATCATTAAACTAGTGAAGGTAACTCAAAAGAATGCACCAAACTGATCATTAAAGAACAAATCAAGGAAATTAATTGAAGGGTCTAGGCTAGGGTAGTGGCCAATCGATATACCACCAATACCAATATATAGATAGATATTTGGATTTTATTTATATTATCATCATTGGCCAATGGTTTTTCTGTTTGGCCGATGTGTCTGAAGTGGTGGTTTTATTTATCCCTATTTTTAACTATTTCTTTGTGGCAAAAAAAAAAAAAAACCTGTTACAGAATCAAGAAGTTGCTTACTAAAGTATAATTCTGATTATTTTACAGAATTTTAATTAAATTAATATAATTAATTTTCTAATTATTTTTTTAAATTTGTAAATATGGAAAAAACATTCTTTTCAGCAATTCTTATGCATGTGTTTTTAATACCTTTAAATTAAATAGCATGATATCTGTATCTGCTTTATATCGGCCACCCTGGTCTCTAAGACAAAAAAATAAAAAATAAATAAATAAAACCCGCATCGGTGTATCACTAATCTAGGGAGCATCTCTGATCAAGAGCAGATCATACTCTACTCTTCCTACCTAGAGCAACAAATGGTCAGATGAATACATACTGAATTTTAGCACTAACAGTAGCTGATGTTCAGTTTAAAACTGTAGTCTTCATTTGAGCAAAAACTGATTCTCAAAATCCCAAGATTTATCTTTTACCATACACATTAATATACCCGAATGAGTAAGATCATGTGAACTGAATTGAAAAATGAATTGAATGGAACCGAAAGCTAGTGACTAGCTAGAAAGCTAGAAAAATCTGTACCCAGGCCTACCTCTGTATAATTTATGCTTGAATCACATGATTCATGATCAATAGGAAATGACACAAAAAAATGACAGTGTAAGCAGCACGAAAAGTTACAAGACTGGAAAAAATAAACTAACAAGATCTGATCTCTTAACTTTAAGACTCAATAAAAAAAAAAAAATCTGTACCCAGGCCTACCTCTGTATAATTTATGCTTGAATCACATGATTCATGATCAATAGGAAATGACACAAAAAAATGACAGTGTAAGCAGCACGAAAAGTTACAAGACTGGAAAAAATAAACTAACAAGATCTGATCTCTTAACTTTAAAGAAATGCACAAAGAAAATATTGTTTTAAGAGGTTCAAGATGACAAGAATGATTGGGGTGATTTTGTAGGAGAGTGCATCTGCACAGAAAATAATAATAACAATAAATAAAAATCATGTGAGAAGCACTGCGTAGTAGTGCTGGGCGGTATACCGGTTCATACCGAATACCGGTGTTTATTTATGTTATGATATGAATTTTGAAAATACCGCAATACGTCACTATATGTCATATGTCACTTAAACAACGTTCGGAACGCGACACTGTTTGAAAGGGGTCACTTTTCACTGGTGCATTGTGGTGAGGGAACAGCTGTATGTGTTACTAAACTTGAAAGTTCCGAAACTGAAGCTGTAGAACTAATAGAACGTGATGACACAGAAGAACTCATCCAAAATATCCACATTGACCGCCACAAATATCCACCGCCCCCTGCCATCAGCTCCCGCATCTCACACACACGAGCGCGACTTTAGCACTAGATTTAGCAACTTTCAGACCCTTTTAGTGGATTTTTTCCATAGAATATTCATACTGACAAATCTAGCGACTTTTTAGGATAAGCCTTAGCTATGGTTCAGTTGGAAGATTTCGCCAGTGCAGTACAGTGCAGTGGAACGCGAGGTCTGACTTTCCCGGAGAAGTGTCACCTCTCTCGGCGTCTGAGTGAAACCGGCATAATTTTGAAAAATACCGTAATATAAATTTTTGGTCATACCGCCCAGCACTACTGCGTAGCCATTCCTTCATTAATACCTTCATTAATTTTGCCCATGTCTACATTGCCATGATTCATCTGCAGGGTGGCCTGGAGCGCAGGCAGCAGCTGCTGAAGGAGTGCTGGGTCCTGGAGCAGAGTGGAGGCTGAAGCTTGCAGAGCAGGAGACACAGGCACTGTGGAGGACGAGGAGGAGCTGGATGTGCTGGAGGGGTTTATGGACAAAGGCTGAGAATAACCAGAGTTTGACAATGGCTTCTCCGCTAAAGTAGATTCTGGGAGAATGAAAGGGAATGTGGAAAAACACAAGAAAAATGTGTTAAGAACCACTGAAACCATCAGCAAAGTGAACCTCTACCACCAGGGATGCAAACTCATCATGGGTGAAAAATAAATCCCTACATTTTTTAAACACTTAAAGCCTTTATTATTATTATTTTTTTTTTTCAAAAATTCACTTTAAATGTTCACTTTCATTCATGAAGACATGAAAAAAATGTCTCCTGGTGGAAAACAAAGACTTAAGATGAAAATGAAAATGACATGAAAATACCATTATATCCAGTAGTATGAAGTATAGCAAGTGCAGAAAGTCACAAAGTCTCATGTAATTTAAAAATAAATAAATAAGCCCAGACACCAACGGCCTAGTAGGGTTAATTATTTAAAAACTTAACTAGTTAACTACAAATTAAGTTAGTTATTAATGGTATAATAATTAAATAATGCATTAAATATTTTGACATTTTTTTAGATTTAATTTAAAAACTAAATTTTTTAAATATTGCCTAAAAAAAGGGCTTAAGGAGTGCTTTATGTTATCTTTACCTGTAAAAGCTGCTAAAGCACTTGTTGCTGCTGTATTTTTGTTACTCTGAATTTACTCTGCATTACTTAAAGCACAGCTCTATTTTGACATCAGCTCGTCAGATACTTCGTTCTGTCCATTGCTAGTTATCACGCGTCAATCACGGAACAATTTGGCAGAGTCATTTTTTACACTCACGTTTGTCATTCCTGAAACAGTATATGTGGACGATTGGGTCCTCTTAGACAAACAAAACTTTTTTTCAAACTGTGAATGAAGTATTTAGAGAAACAGAGCAAAGCTGTATCAAACTTAAGGCCATAAAAAGTTTTAAATGTTAAATGGTATCAGAAATGTCTTAATTATAATTTCAAGAGGTCTTACAGTTGGGGACGGAAAGTCAAGAGTCGCGATACGGCTGGATTAAACTTCAAAAGGCAATGATGCCATTGAATAAATATGAGCGCTGCACGTTTCAAGTCAAAACGCGTCTTTATTTGAATGTATCTGAAGGGAACAGACTGTCCTCAGAAACGTGTCGTTGGCATTTTAATTTCATTTTAACTATAGTTCCTGATAAAGCAGCGTTTATGAAAGCGGAGCAGCTTTGTGTACAGCTGTTACCGGGGAAACCGCAATATTTCAGCGCTCCTAAAGCGCCACCTCGTGGCAGGGAATGAATTAGCATTTCCAATAAGCCTTTCTTTGTGATTATGGTCAGATCAATGCAAATATCAACTCATAAATCATGTAATTTTATGGCTCAGTACTGTATGTTACCACAGACACTGTCCAACCCCACTCATACTGTGTTCATTTTACTCGTGCAGCTCTTAAAGAGCAGGTCATATGGTATTTTAGAGTGTCTTAACATTGTGTTGGAGTCCTCTACAACAAGGTTTAAATGCATCTAAGGCCAGAAAACGTTGTAATTTTCTCAGAATATACATGTAATATTAGAGTCATTTGCCAATGATTTCAAAACGATTCGTTCCATGCAAGTTCGGAGCAAACTCCTCCCTTCCATAAGCCTTCTCTGCTCTGATTGGTCAGCTGGCCAAGCCTGTTGTGATTGGCACAGAGAGGTGTCCTTGAGCAAGTTAGCGGGTGCTACATTGACAAAGCTCCCTTTGCATAAAACAATAATATAGTCCAATCCGTTCTTAAAATAATGGCATAAAATACAAAAACACTTTTGCAAGCGAATCGTGTCCACAGCTAAAGTTCTGCTGCTAAACTGTAACGGTAAACACTTAAAACAATAATGGTGGATACATTAGCCGAGTGCTAACGTGACTAACTGATGAAACAATACAGTTTGTAAACCAAAATATGTCTACTGTAATGTTTGAAGAATGCCAGACAAAAGACGCTCCGTCTTAACTTTTAATCAGAACGCAGAACAGCTGTATCACAGGCGCACCAGCCTAACTAACTTGCTCGTCTCTCCCACATTAACCCTATAACTGCTGGTGAAGCAAAATAAACAGCAATTTCACAATGATTATAAAGTCTGTGCGCTACACTACATTCTTTATTATTAAATTAAGTAATTATTAGAACAACATCAAGTCTACATTAATCGACACATTCCTAGGAAATAGTCGGTTCACAGCGAATTATCAGAACTATTTCAGTAAGACAGTAATATCGTGATTTGAAAGCGGGTGACTTCAAGCGGCTACAGAATTGAGTAGGTTCTACAGGTACTGTAAAAAGACCCCCCCACCCCCAAACAATTAAAAAAGCTCACCGGATCTACACGAATCACATAAATGACCCATTTTGATTTCAAAACGGTGAATTTCGCCGAAAGGTGACAAGTCCGCATCCCTGTACTACTGGCAGGAAGGAAAGAATTGTATTTCTGCTACTTACTTGTACTACTGAGGGCACTTGTGGCACTGGCCTGCATCGCCTCTTGTCTGTAGTCTCTGTCTTTGGGAAAGCTGTTAACCATAGTCTTGGCACCTTCTCTCTGCCTTTGTTCTCTGTTCAGACAGGAACTGTGGTGTCAGTTTATGGTTGAGGAGTCAGAAAGACAGTCACAGGGGATCTAGAGCAACTCACCTCTCCAGCCATTCTTTAGGTTTCTCCCACTGAGAGACCTCTGTCCTACAGTTATAGTAGTACTTCTTGCCAGATGAACTGATATGCTCTGACCAATCATCCGCTGGCTCACGGGGCTGAAAGAGACAGGAAATATGCAGACATATCAAGAAGGAGAGCGCAGGGAAATCTGTCATCTGAGACAACATTAGGGATAGGGATGAGTCAAGATGATGTATTAGTGTGATCGACAACTTGTTTTTTTTTCTTTCTTTTTTTCCTATTTTCTTTTTTTAAAGCACTCAACAGTGCTTTGAATATCCCATATAGTCAATTCAACCTTACAGGTGGATCTCACTATGTTTACCAATGACAAATAATATTTTTGTAAAATGTTTAGATGGTAGATTAAAATACCATTTATTATATTATTAGTACAAAACTCTGCTATGAATGAATATATTTACTTAAACATTGTCATACTATCTGACCAACTGGTAAAAATATTGTTTAAAGTCTCACATGAATTAAAATATACACCACAGAAACAATTTACAATTTGTTTGGAATCAGAAGAGTGAAAAATCTACGAGGGAGTCAGTCACAAACTTAGTAATAGCTCTAAACAATTTATTAACTGAGCCTGAGTCACTAACTCATAAGTTATTTACATTTACATTTGGACATTTAGCAGACATTTTTATCCAAAGCGACTTACAAATGAGGAAATGATAAATGATTTAATGTAATGTTTCCAGAAAATCTTTTTCATAAATTAAAAAAGAACAGTCATTTGTTTGCAAATCAGACATATTGCCTTGTATTTTGTTCATTGTTGCTTGCTGAAAACTGGCGCCACTGTAAAGATGTAATTAACAAACAGCGCCTGATATGAATGGTATCTCACGAAACCTCATTTGGATGCACATACAGTAGGGGTGTAACGATTCACTCGTTTTCTCGATGCATCGATTACAAACCCTGACTATGCATATGCATCGATCTTGAAATCGTGAATCGTTGATTTCGGACAGTAATCTATTTAAAACGCTAAGAATCGGATGAATCGCGATTTCTATAGCGATTCAATGCTTTAAAAATATATACACATTAAATTACTACAAGCATGAATTAATGGAGACCTTGAACAGTGTTCGTGCCCTTGCATCTCTCCTTCACACGCTCCGCTATTTACCGCCTGCGACTGTCACAGGATTGCGCTCGCACTCCGTTTGTCTCAGTGACACATTTTTTGAGCAGCTGATGTGTGATCTCTCCTTAGTACTCATGGCCAGTAATGCTAAAGTGAAGTAGTTTTGCTTTTCTGTAGTTTTTCAACGGTCATTTTCTCAGTCATGCCGACGACATTACCTGAGCAGTCGAAGGCTGTGCATTTATTGCATGGACAGAGCAAAAATGTAAGTGTCTAAATCATACACACAGTTCCATTGAATGATAAATGTGTTTTAACAATGTCCTTCATTCTTTAAGATATCGGTCAAATTTTTTTATCAGGCCGATACCGATAACAGAAAAAATGAGCATTTATCGGCCGATATAACTGACATATTTATTATAGTACAAAAACTATAAAGTATATTTTCTACCTAATTCTGTGCAGAAAAGTGAAATAATTGTTTTATTGTACTATATAAAACAATCATAAAATTGGCATTAGGAAAAAATTATAGATAACAAATGATTGATTATTGTCCAGCAGTGTATTTGATTTCTTATCATTTCTACATATGCATTGTCATGCCATAGCATCATTAAACTAGCATCTAACAATGGACAAAAGTGTTTTTTTTTTTCTCTCTCTAACCTATGGTTCTCTAACCATAAAGGCTGCTGTGTAATTTGCCCCGACTAAGCATTTAATGAATTTAGGGGAAGCATTTACATAATCCTGTGAATGCACTTAAAGAATGCAGAATCGAATCGTGAATCGAATCGTTCTGAATTTACAAAAATCGTTCTTGAATCGAATTGAAAACCTATGAATCGTGAATCGAATCGATTCGCTGTCTACCCAAAGATTCACAGCCCTACACTAAACGAATGCATTAAATTAATAGCCCTATTTATTAGTTAACATTGCCTATTTATTAAAGGACTTGAATTTGCATTCTTAAGATTTTATAGATTTTCTTATATTCATTTAATTTTTATACATTATTTATTATATATTTTTAGATATTAAATTAATTATTTTCACGTTTTATATATATATATATATATATATATATATATATAACCTTATAGTTTTTGTTATGATGCTTCCTTAGTTGCTCCTCCTTTTTTCTTACTGTTGTCTTGGTGTCATTTTTTCCAGGTGCTGTCAGATATGACCATCCTGCAGAGGAGGATTACCC
>NW_015542547.1:166382-167189 GCF_001515605.1 Sinocyclocheilus anshuiensis
AATAATAATAATACATACATAAAATTATTGTATTTGACATTTCTGTCATTTCTGAAATGAAGTTGAAATGAAGTTTGTCCCTGGTGTGACAAAATGTTAGCCTATACATAATACTTTTAAAGCTCTTTTTTTTTTAAATCTTGGCTTACATACATTTCTACATATGCATTGTCATGCCATAGCATCATTAAACTAGCATCTAACAATGGACAAAAGTGTTTTTTTTTTCTCTCTAACCCATGGTTCTCTAACCATAAAGGCTGCGGTGTAATTTGCCCCCCTGACTAAGCATTTAAAGAATTTAGGGGAAGCATTTAAATAATCCTGTGAATGCACTTGAATGCAGAATTGAATTGTTAATCAAATCGAATCTAATTTAATTGTGAATCGAATCTAATTGAATCGTTCTGAATTTGCAAAAATCGTTCTTGAATCGAATTGAAAACCTATGAATCGTGAATCGAATCGATTCGCTGTCTACCCAAAGATTCACAGCACTAATACACATTTTTTTCCAACAAAAGTCAGGCTCCACAACAACTAATCAATAAAAACGGTAATAATCGATAATAAAAATTGTCAACAGTAAATTAGATTTTTCATTAATCATGTCTGCATGCAGTTCACAGAAAAAATCCGCCAGTCACATCACTTTACAGCAGTGAATAATGCATTTCTAAGTAGGGATGCACCGATATGAACATTTTGGCCGATACCGATAACCGACAATTCTTTATTTTTGAAAGCCGATAACCGATATGTTGGCCGATAAATCTATATCCAAATTTTTATATACTTTTTGAGAGC
>NW_015542547.1:167237-167725 GCF_001515605.1 Sinocyclocheilus anshuiensis
ATAAATAAAATAATGCAAACAAGTCACTGGACATCATTACACGTTACACGTGTCAAAATGAATGCGCCATATGTCAATAAAACGGAATAGCCTCTGCATGGACAATAATTAAAAATTAAATATTACTAAACCATATTGTTGATGAAAATAATAAGAGAAAAATACAAGTGGTTGTTATTATTAATAATGTATCAAGGATTTTGAAAAAGTAACAAATTAATACCACTGTTTTAAATAGCAGCCGTTTGAGCTGCGCGTGCTGAAGCTGAAGAGCTGAATGAGCATGGTAAACTGAAGCGTTTTGCTGGCAGCTTATTTAACTTATTTAACTCCATCCTGAGATTAATATTAATACAACATAAACATAATATTACAACTTATATATGTACAAAATGTACAAAATTATTGCATGCTACACTCTAAAAGATGCTGGGTTGTTTCAACCCAACTTTGGGTCAAATATGGACTAACCCAACCATTGGGTTAAA
>NW_015542547.1:168744-170356 GCF_001515605.1 Sinocyclocheilus anshuiensis
TCAGGCCGATACCGATAACAGAAAAAATGAGCATTTATCGGCCGATACCGATATGGTGGCCGATATATCGTGCATCCCTATTTCTAAGAATAAAATGAACCTGAAATATGGCTGAGAACACGGAGTAAGTGGAGAAGTGTACAAGAATGCTTTATATCAAGCACTTCAAACTAACTCACACGCTGCATAGTTTAATTCGGCTTTCCCTGTCTGCTTTGATGCATTTGCCATTTAAAGAATTCAAAGGGGTCCTATTATGCACCATTTTACAAGATGCAATGCAAGTCTCAGGTGTCCCCTGCCAGAATGTATCTTAAGTTTCAGCTCCAAATACCCCACAGATCATTGATTATACCATGCTGTACATTGCATATCTTTTTCATGCACAAACAGCAACATTACAGTTATAACCTTAATCTGTAAATGTTCGAAAGTCAAAAGTATTTCCATCTTTGTTTTCATTTTGTATAAAGGTTTGTCCTGACAGAAAGCGAGACTTGTATGCATGTCAAACCGACACAGCGCAAAAGAACAGGAGTGCAACAATTCTAACTAAACTGTTAAAGGGGCTGTATGTAAGAATCTTCATGTATTAGACGTTTTATTTTTAATGTGTGAGCAGCTTGTAACGAAACAAAAAACAAAACCTTCCCTGACTTCCTAGGTTGTCTATGAAAGTCTGTAGACTGTCTCAAATATACTTCATAAACTATCATGAAAGAGCAAGTCTGTGATACGCGGATGAGTGGTATGTTATTCAGCATTGCTAACACGGTTACTGGGGAATGACACACCTCAGAATGTTGCGACTAACCAATCAGAATCAAGTATTCCAGAGAATTGTGTAATAAGTGGAATATAACTTCCATATCTAGATGAGTGAAAGTGCGTTTCAAGTCTGTGCTTTTGTTTTACTTAACTATGCAAAACTTTAGAAATGTTTATATTTAACCCCCTTTTACACACTAAGCATCACATAGCCTACCTATATACATTCTTCAGTTTACGATCTGTTTGGAGGAAAATATTAGGCAGGATGTAACTTTTTATTTTTTTTTAATAAAACACTCAAATTAAAATTTGTTGCAACCCTGAATAAAAGGTTACATAGTTTTTATTTACCGTATTTGTTGAATATCTGTAAACTCTATTGCAGGGCTGTGGTAAGCATTCATATATCGCCAATAAATGCATCTGGTCTGGTAGACATGGCCTTAAACCAACCTAACTACACAGGTTTCCTTAACACAGGCTAGTTTTTCAGACAACCCACTGACTAATCAACTTACCATCTCTGAAGTTCTGTTTGGATGAGGGTGAGAACTGGATGCATGATAGGAGTTTTCTTGCGGAGAAGAACTGACACCTGAAACATAATTAAGATGATCAAAAACAGACTACCATGCAAAATATAATTAATTGAAACAAGACAGTATTCTGGATTTCCATTTAACACACTGGACTGCTGGTTTATAGGCTTATAGTGGTGGAAACATGGCCTCATGACAGGATGAGCTGTAGTTTCCACTGACGTCCTAACTGTGTGAC
The DNA here is from genome assembly GCF_001515605.1 of Sinocyclocheilus anshuiensis. NCBI lineage: Eukaryota > Metazoa > Chordata > Actinopteri > Cypriniformes > Cyprinidae > Sinocyclocheilus > Sinocyclocheilus anshuiensis. The sequence goes on from NW_015542547.1 coordinate 170,293, forward strand.
CAACAAGACACTATAACATTCAGCTTTTTAGGCTTGTGTTGTTGTTGTTGTTGTTTTTTTCAGT
>NW_015542547.1:170972-172367 GCF_001515605.1 Sinocyclocheilus anshuiensis
GAGAGAGAGAGAGAGAGAGAGAGAGAGAGAGAGAGAGAGAGAGAGAGAGAGAGAGAGAGAGAGAGAGAGAGAGAGAGAGAGAGAGAGAGAGAGAGAGAGAGAGAGAGAGAGAGAGAGAGAGAGAGAGAGAGAGAGAGAGAGAGAGAGAGAGAGAGAGAGAGAGAGAAAGTTAATTCTTAGTAGAATATTTTTATGCTATATCACCAAGGCTGAAAATACACCAGATATCTGAAAATAACTAAATTAAAAGTATGGTATAAACATGTGCAACACAACGTATCAGAGAAAAGACCAATGCAAAGTCAATGCAATGCCAATGCAAAATAAAATGCAAAAATAAATACTGTGCACCTGCTGCAACCTCGTGGCTGTGGCAATAACAGGAAGTAAAAAAGTATGAAGGAAGCACAAGAGAGTATCCTGTGTTTTAATGCTGCTTGATTTACTAAAATCTAGCAATTAAATCTGTTCAATAAAAACATGTAAAGCCTATTATCAATATCAGACCATTTTCTCAAAATTATTTAAAACTTTAAGATGAATTTTAGCCTTGTTGTAGTTATCCTACAACTTCCATATAGTGTTTTGATTTATAACGTCAATTTTCAAGAGTAATTACATTAATTACACAGAATTCTGAAATGCAAGACGGCAAACTAGGGATTCATGAAATAATATGTCAGTTATCTGTTGATTTAATTATATAATTTATTACCCGTTAACATGGTTAAAGGTAGCAAATATCAAAATTAATATCCATTTCACATAATGAATTACATACTACTATTACTGTGATGCCTAAATTGACGTTGCAGTATTTAAAATTTTAGATTTTTATATTTTTTAATTTAGACAAAACACTATAGAATATAATAACATTATAATAATATTAATATCAATAATTACTATGAAAATAATAACTAGATTATAGGAATCAGGCAGAATTTTGCTATTTTAATATTGATGTAACAAATAATAAACAGGGTTCCCACTTTCATGAACACCAGATTCAAAGACTTTTTAAAGCACCATTTATTTTATATCAAGCACCTATCAAATTCACACCCCAGCATATGTAGTGTCATGAAAGACCTTACATTACTTAACATTTCACTTACACTTAACATGTACATTAAACATTTTAGAGTAATAATGTTTTGAATGTGTAGGTTTCATAAATTAGACTGTTTTGAGCAGTTGTGTTCAAAGGAATTTAATGAAATCCATTGAAGTCAGTACTGGTAATATTCAAATTCAATTTCTAAAATATTGATAAAATATGCATCAAACTGGTTTTTGCTGTAGTTCTTGTACAAGATTTAAATTTGAAAGAATTTCTCAATTTTTAAAATTAATAAAAAGTGGTTAAATGTTGTAATAACATGGTAAAACCTG
>NW_015542547.1:173386-174825 GCF_001515605.1 Sinocyclocheilus anshuiensis
ACTTAACATTTACATTAAACATTTCAGAGTAATAATGTTTTGAATGTGTAGGTTTCATAAATTTAGACCGTTTTGAGCAGTTGTGTTCAAAGGAATGTAATGAAATTAATTGAAGTCAGTACTGGTAATATTCAAATTCAATTTCTAAAACACTGATAAAATATGCATCAAACTGGTTTTTGCTGTAGTTCTTGTACAAGATTTAAATTTGAAAGAATTTCTCAATTTTTAAAATTAATAAAAAGTGGTTAAATGTTGTAATAACATGGTAAAACCTGGTAACATCAAAAATTTGCACATTCACTCAAAAGATACTTTACTCATTAATAAATAAACTCAAGTAAAAATAATTTTGTAAATTACTTTTTATTGTAAATCCAATTTTTTCATCTTTGACCTAGAGGAATGCAGCAGCTCAAACATGCAGCTGCTCAAAACGTCAATATTGCAAAAAAATATAAAGAAAAGAAATAAAAAATAGGACTTTCTATTTGCTTTTAAACTGTAAATGCTTTTCACTAACCTGTTTTTCCAATTTTTCAAGTTCTACATTTTCTCCTTAGCTCCATGGTGCAGTAAGTTTTGGGAGTTCATTTTTAGTCCATCTCCTATCCTGAAAAGTCTTTCTTGCAGAGACTGACAAAAATTAGCTCCTAAAACTTACTGCCAGATTCTGGAAGATCAATTCTTCTAACAGTGGTACAAGAGGATGTGGTGCTGGTCCTTCAAGAGTCACTCTCAACTTAACTGTCCATAAAGCCTATAAAAATAGTCTTCATTTATTTCACAACACTTCAGAATGTTATTCTTATTAAGTAGGTTCCTGATGGTTTCACACTTAATTCTTCACATTAATTCTTAATTCGTTTGCAGTTAACATGCCTCTTTTCTGCTCCACCTGTTTTTTTCTGACCCCACTGACCCAATGAGCATTTTGCTGACCAATGGTCATGCCTTAACTTTGACATTTCTGTATTGCATTAGTTTTTAATATTTCCGCGCTGCATTAACATAAAACCATGTCTGCATTTGTGATCGGAGAAACAACAAGACTACTCTACACTGCTCAAAACTCACGTTTGAATCATCATTGGCAAATTATTTAAATATAAAAAACGTACTTACAGGCTGTGAGTCAGAATCGCCAGACTGTCCTTCCAAAGTTGGAATTGCCAAGGAAAAATTGAAATCGCATCATATGACCCCTTTAAAAGCAATTTTTTCTTCTTTTAATTAGTAGCGCTTGTCCTCCTAATTTAAAAAATGTAGGAGCACCTTCTGATCAATAATAAAAAATTCTGATAAAAAAATCAGCCTTCCTAATACGAGGTGACATTTGACTTAAAGGGGTCATATGATGTTGCTAAAAAGAACATTAATTTGTGTATTTGGTGTAATGAAATGTGTTTATGCGGTTTAAGGTTCAAAAAACACATTAT
>NW_015542547.1:175322-175861 GCF_001515605.1 Sinocyclocheilus anshuiensis
AAAAACACATTATTTTCCACATACTGTACATTATTGTTTCTCCTCTATGCCCCGCCTTTCTGAAACGCGTAGATCTTTACAAAGCTCATCGGTCTGAAAAGCGAGGTTTGATCTGATTGGCCAGCTATCCAGTGCGTTGTGATTGGCCGAATACCTCAAGCGTGTGACAGAAATGTTACTTACATTCTGTGAGTCAGAACAGCCGGCATTGTAGTTTACTCTCCCAGGATCAGGAAACAGTCAGCCATAAATTGCGCTGGACACATCTGAATATTTGGGTTGAACTGTTCTGGAACAGTGTTGTAAATACAACTTAACCACTGATTTCTAGTCGTGTCCTCTTTTGGAAGGCCAAACAAAGTAGTTTCGCTTTCACAACAAAACACACGGCGGGCTAGAATGAGCGGAGGCCTAGAGTAAGCGGAGGCCGGAGGCCTAGAGTGAGCGGAGAGCGGCCTAGAGTGAGCAGAGGCCAGCTTGAGTGAGCGGCGGCGGGCGGGCTTGAGTGAGCAGAGGCGGGCAGGCTTGAGAACGGCGCG
>NW_015542547.1:176301-181690 GCF_001515605.1 Sinocyclocheilus anshuiensis
GCGTGGTTGACTCTTAACTTTTATAAAGAATATCTCTTTGGATTTGAGACTTTAGTCTTTGCAACTTTACAGATCTTCTTTATGCACCAAGAGCTTGTAACACTCCAAAGAGTTAAATCTTTAAATCATTTAATATTTCTGTATTCAAAATTTTATATTTAAAACATTAATCTCCAGAATATGATGAAGAAGACACTCAAAGTGCTTGCTATTTAATTCCGTAAGAAAGGTGTATTTATCATCCATTTTTACTTTAATACAAACATGTATTTTAGATTTTTATAGAAATATGACAACAATCACATATCTCACACAGAGATCGCACTGTCATTGTGTTTGGGAACATTCATGCATAATTTAAATACATAATCAAGTGAAATCTGATAAAAAATAAAACATTTTAGAAGAAAACGCAGCATCACAGTTGTCTGAACCAATGAGCATTAAGCTGTGTCGTCAGTCAGTCGTTTCCCATCATGCTTTTGATCAGCGCAGTCGGTGGAGAGCAACTGCACTCGACTGCACAATCCGACACAGCTGCCTCGCCGTCGCGAGAGTTTTTTGGCACACGTCAGCATGACAGCGGAGCAAGTCGGACGTAACTCGGCCAGTTTTCTAACCGGCATGCATCTCGCGGTGATCACCGGTGATCGGTTCAGCGTAGATTTTGCTCATCTCAAACAAGCCTAAAGTCTTTATGAACGGGTAATCATGAATCACTGACTCACTAGGTAAGTTCAAAAACGCACTTTCATTGAATGAATGAAACTCAGCTGTGTTTGCTTTTAGAGATGCGAAGCGGCTGAGCTGTTACTATATTTGGAACCATTTTCGTTAAAGAAATAGAGCAAAATCAGGCAGTACTTGTTTATTGAACTGTTGTATTAAATCAATATCACATTTGCAAACTTCCTTAATAACTATTAAAAGCTGTCACTCTCCTTATCGCGATCTGTGGGCGCACAGAAAATGAGTGAGTTCTCAAGACTCAAAAGCACGTGCAAATGATGTATTCCTTCATCTGTCATGGCGTTATAAGCGCGGAACCTGCGGGAATGAGTAGAATTGTTATTAATAGCCGCAATCCTGCGCCGAAATTCAAGTCCTGCTCTGTGTTCTTTGCTAATAACTCAACTGTGAACGCGAGCGGCGTTAGTTGTCACAAAAGCTGCAGCCGTGGCGGGGATGATTTTTGGTGTGCCGGTGTTGTGCTGAATTCTGCACCCTGCCAGATTATGCACCCCCTAGTATTGGTAGGTTTAGGAGTAGGTGTGGGGGAGGGGTTAGGATTAGGGGTGGGGTTAGGATTAGGCAATCAGGTAGCGATTTCAACGAGGGGGTGCATAATCTGGCAGGGGTGCAGAATTCGACACTACACCGGCAGAACAACAACGCGCTACATGTTTCTTTTCCCCTAATTTTTTTTTCCAATTGACGGAAATCCGTCGTAGCGACGGAAAACTTTAATCCCTGCATAAACAAAATGTATTTCAAATTTAATTCAAGCACTTTCAAGGACCTATGTTTGTTTTCAAGTACTTTCCAGGCCTTGAATCCATGTCTGAAATTCAAAAACTTTCAAGATGCGTGGGAACCCTGAATAAAATACAGACCTGCGAACCAAACCATACCAACCATATAAAAACGCATAAAGCATCAATACAAACAGCTCTGTCAAACTCAGAATCACTTGTCACACTTCTTGATTGTGAAAAATTTGACTTCTCACATTATTTATTAGCGCCTAATTTGAGTTACTAATAAAGCCTGAACAAAAATATAAACTAAATATATTTATTTATTTTTTAAGTACATAATATATCATAGATGCCAAATTGTGAAATGTTTCTGCCGGTGGGTCCCGATTACAGTCTCACAATATTTATATCTGCCTCAAAACCCCTGTTCAGTGCACTCTTAATTCTAATGCTCATCTTAACCACACACAAATATATGAATATATCCAGTAAAGACACTGTTTAGAGTGCAAGTATTACAAGCTCATACGTATTTAACATTGTAAATGATGTTTCGCCATATAACCCACTTATAAATAGGATTTTGGAGTTCTGGGGAATTAGGCACAACATGCAACCATAAAACATTAATCATATGCATGTGGAACCTCTCCTCACTCATGTTCTTACCGCTGTCCCTCTCACGGGTCCGGTGAACGTGGAGTGCTTTCGTTTGGCTGTGCCCTGTTCCATCACTGTGCTTGTTTTCTGGACTGTCCGATCGCCGCAGCATTTTAGTTGGTGGTGTGGTGTCTGACGAATCTTGCATCTTGTCATGGCGATGGTCATTTGATGAGTGACTCTTTGACTGATATTTGACAGACTGCAAAATACAATGCATGAGAGAAGGACTGCAAACAACCCATTTACAAAGACCACTGAGGTTGAACTTTTATTCTTGCAGAGAAAATCAGGCTCAGATCAATTCAATATTATTAAATCAGAAAATCACTAAATGTAATTTTCGAAGTTACTGTACTACAAATGACATGAAAGAAAACCTGGTGCTTTTGAAAATAAAACTCAAATAGGATGTTTATTAAAACTACACAGAGAACCAGTTGATCTGCACTTTTATCAGTGTTTGTTAAGCTCATCAAGTCACTTCGCTATAAAATGTAATACTAGATCTGATAAGAGGACCTATGTTTGTTTTCAAGTACTTTCCAGGCCTTGAATCCATGTCTGAAATTCAAAAACTTTCAAGATGCGTGGGAACCCTGAATAAAATACAGACCTGCGAACCAAACCATACCAACCATATAAAAACGCATAAAGCATCAATACAAACAGCTCTGTCAAACTCAGAATCACTTGTCACACTTCTTGATTGTGAAAAATTTGACTTCTCACATTATTTATTAGCGCCTAATTTGAGTTACTAATAAAGCCTGAACAAAAATATAAACTAAATATATTTATTTATTTTTTAAGTACATAATATATCATAGATGCCAAATTGTGAAATGTTTCTGCCGGTGGGTCCCGATTACAGTCTCACAATATTTATATCTGCCTCAAAACCCCTGTTCAGTGCACTCTTAATTCTAATGCTCATCTTAACCACACACAAATATATGAATATATCCAGTAAAGACACTGTTTAGAGTGCAAGTATTACAAGCTCATACGTATTTAACATTGTAAATGATGTTTCGCCATATAACCCACTTATAAATAGGATTTTGGAGTTCTGGGGAATTAGGCACAACATGCAACCATAAAACATTAATCATATGCATGTGGAACCTCTCCTCACTCATGTTCTTACCGCTGTCCCTCTCACGGGTCCGGTGAACGTGGAGTGCTTTCGTTTGGCTGTGCCCTGTTCCATCACTGTGCTTGTTTTCTGGACTGTCCGATCGCCGCAGCATTTTAGTTGGTGGTGTGGTGTCTGACGAATCTTGCATCTTGTCATGGCGATGGTCATTTGATGAGTGACTCTTTGACTGATATTTGACAGACTGCAAAATACAATGCATGAGAGAAGGACTGCAAACAACCCATTTACAAAGACCACTGAGGTTGAACTTTTATTCTTGCAGAGAAAATCAGGCTCAGATCAATTCAATATTATTAAATCAGAAAATCACTAAATGTAATTTTCGAAGTTACTGTACTACAAATGACATGAAAGAAAACCTGGTGCTTTTGAAAATAAAACTCAAATAGGATGTTTATTAAAACTACACAGAGAACCAGTTGATCTGCACTTTTATCAGTGTTTGTTAAGCTCATCAAGTCACTTCGCTATAAAATGTAATACTAGATCTGATAAGACCTTAAAGTAAATGAGAACGATGTGCTATTATCTATTTGTTGTGAATTCAGTAATTAAGCGGACTAAACGACAAGCTAGCACACACTGAGACATGAGCTCCCTGGTCACACCATTACCTCTGTATAAGCTAGTATTCTAGTTTAAATGTAGAGCAATTTGCCAAATACAAATAATTGATCTCTATTACCAACAAAGTATGACGTGTAATGTATTTCATAGTTTCAGTTAGCAAACAGGAACTAGGCCTATGAGTACTAGTGTTTTGCTAAAACCGGCTAATCCAATTTTGACACTATTTCGTGTTCTCTCCCAAATATGTAACTACTTTCAATGATAAAATACTTCTGTGTACCTGGCAGGCTTGAGGATCTCTTCGATCATTACACCTGGGAAAGACAAAAAAGTTAATATAGTCATAAATGCGCTCTCTGCTAGCCAGCTACAATGCTAACGTAGAGAAATAAAAACAACTCGCTACTAGAGGAAAAAACTACTTTAAAACAATTTCTTCGAACATAATATGCACTTAGTTCAGGCTTTAAACAATTAGCTGAAGGGTGTAAACTGGAGGCAAATGTCTGTTTACCCATCATTGAGTCTGGATGGATTCGTTGCATGCATTACCATTAATGCTGCAATGATGTGGAAGTGAAGTGTTTCTACTGAAGCAGTTCTGCTGCACTACAGCTCTCTTTAGTGGTACTGCCTGCAAACAAACACTATAATATCTGTAAAAGTAGCTTTGCTGTAGCGCTGCTTTGCTATTCGGGAAAGAGCTGACTGTCCATCGCTTCGTTTTGCTCGCGACTGCGCCCCGCAAGTGCACGAGCAAAGCACTGAGACTAGTGCTCGCGACCTGCCAGTCTCGCGATCAGCACGCGACGTGCACGAGCAGAAGACCATGCCCGCAGCCAGCTATGAGGTCTAACTTTGTGACATAATTGCCTAATATAGAATTAACTCTTCCTTCGTGCTGCAGAGATATTGCACAGCACCAAGATTAAATTTAAACCTTCTCATTTGAGCTGCATCAGCCGTCTGTCACGGTGACAGTCACCGCTCGTCAATGTCAAAAAATATTTGAGATGACCAATCAAATCAAAGTAGGCGGGCTTTATGTTCACAGAAGCTGCATTGCGCGAATTTCAACGCGACGCTTCAGTTAGCGGCTATAAAGTGCGGGAAATGATGTAAGTAGCCAAACATTTAATATCTGACAGCTGTTTTACGATAGAAATGTTAAACGACTGGCAAAAATGATCAGGAATGCAAACTAATAAACTTGTCTAATTTCGCCATTTTGAATTGATGTGATTCGTGTATAAATGTGATTCGTACAGTGTGAAGGGACAAGAAACAATATTAACCCAGCAAGCAATTTTGAATTTAAAAGACGTCTATTAGCCGTCTAAACACAGCCCAGATGTCTAGGCTGAAACCAGGCTCAATTTGGGCTGTCAGTGAAAATTTAATAGATGTCTAACCATAGCCCAAGAATAGACTAGTCATCAATTAGACAGCTACTGATTGCCTACATACACGGTGACACTGCGGTCAAGCCAGCCGCGCTTTGAAAATACACGGTCAAGCC
>NW_015542548.1:0-1128 GCF_001515605.1 Sinocyclocheilus anshuiensis
GTATAAAAAGGCCAAATTCGGTATACAGTTTATTAATAAATTATATATGAAAGCGGGTAAGAACAGAAGCGTTTTCCTCCCATAAAGAAAATGCGGCTTAATGAAGACGGTGATAAAAAAAAGGCCCAAAACGTACTGGCAAACTGTAAGCGTTAGCATTAGCCGTTACGCTTTTTTGGCTAAAGTTTGCAGGCTTGCCTTCTAGTGGCTTTGATTCCACTCTCCTTCAGAGTGTCATCAAGCTTCGCCTTAGTTGTTGTTTTGAAAATGCGACCTCTAGCGGCGAAAGCGTACACATTGTGCCCTTAACGTGGCTTAATATAAGAAGACAGTGATATAAAAAGCCCAAATTGTATATTTTATTAAAAAATATACTACAGGCAGTCAACGCAGTAATCCATTAAGCCAGTGGTTCTCAAATCTTTTACAATGGCGTACCCCTAGGGCATTTAGCCTAACATTCTTCTGAGTACCCCCACTTAGACCGCAGTTACACCTTTTCCATTAAGGGACCATATTTGCCCCCTTAAATTGATTTACATGTGCATTTTTACTGTTATAGAGGCAAAGTTTTTCTAGCCTTATTAATTGTATGTCATGTTTTATGTCATATTCTTCACATTTCATTAAGTGTATTATTAATATAATAAAGCAATAACTGATGGCAAAACGAAGTTATACTTATAAATTCAAAACTAAAATCGCCAGTAGTTGGCGGCAAGTCACTGTCTAATGAGCAAGGCGAAGCATTCATTCATTCAGTAACGAAGCAAATGGTTGTAGTTATGAAAGGGTTATTAATCAGTTCCGATTATCAGTACTCTCCGAATCATTCAAAGCTGCAGATTCATTCACCAACCATTTCGTTGGAACTATTATTTCCTTGTAAGATATAACAAACAAGATTGACAATATTGTGTTTAAAATGTAGGCTACATTTAAAATGTAAAATGTACACTTAATATTGCCTTTTTTGTTGAACTGTTATATAAAATCAATGTCACATTTGCAGTCTTTTGGATATTCAGGGAAAATTGCATTCTCATAGGTTTCAGAGCGAAATAAGAACGTAACAGTGCTTGTGTTATAAAATTTATAATAATCTTTTATATGATTGAATCTTCAAAC
>NW_015542549.1:0-554 GCF_001515605.1 Sinocyclocheilus anshuiensis
TAAGGCTCCTGCGGGAGCGGGAACTGCAGCGGCAGTGTGGGAATTGGATGAGGCCCCTGCGGGAGTGGGGACTGCTGCGGCAGTGGGGAAATATGGAAAAGCTCCTGCCGGAGCGGGGACTGCTGGGGGATTCCCAGTGAGGGAATTAGGTAAGGCTCCTGCGGATGCGGGGTGCTGTTGGGATGGCTGGAGTGGGGATGGGCCGTTATAGATGGATTAAGTGATGTTAAAGGGGGTTAGCTATGGTGGGTCAGGAGTTCGAGTGAACAGGGATGGACTGGCGTTAAAGGGGGTCGGCTGATGAGGATTCGGTGAGCTTCTTTGATATGGAAGCGGTCTGACCGCACGTAGGTCTTGAAGGCCTCTGGCTTCTGAAGAAAATCTGTGTCCTGATGTTGCTGGCTACGGGGGCTGGTACCAAGGCGAGAGTGTTTGGAGGGATGGGTAGGGGCGTGGTGGAAGATAGAGAGAAGGAAGGGCGAGCATGCGAGGGGGAGGAGGAAGGATAGCTGCCGGAACCGCTTACGGAGGCATGCTCACGCTTGGGACGGCTC
>NW_015542549.1:760-1033 GCF_001515605.1 Sinocyclocheilus anshuiensis
CCTGCACCATTAGCGGAGTCATGCTCACGCTTGGGATGGCTCCGGGAGCGGAAGATAGAGGGGGAAAGAGAGGGGGAATGGCGGGCGTCGGGGCCTGCGCCATTAGCGGAGGCGTGCTCACGCTAGCATCTGCTACGGGAGCTGGAGGCCACTGAACAGAAAAATGGTTAATAGGAAGAGATGTGGGCCTGTGTTACAAATGGAGGTACCCTCACGTTTGCTTCAGCTGCTGTAGGCCATGGGAAGGGGGTGGGGTTGTGACATCCTGAAGAG
>NW_015542550.1:0-190 GCF_001515605.1 Sinocyclocheilus anshuiensis
CATAAACAATATCTGCAAAGTTACGAAGCTGGAAGTTCAATGCAAGCGGAGATATTGTCTTTTAAAATTCTTGCAGTTTTATGCCTACAAAAACGTCTGGTAGGGACTACAATGAGTTACTTCCTGGGTTCGTGACATCACAAACCCAGATAAACCCCGCCCTCGGGAAAAGGCAGCAAAGGGGGCGAGG
>NW_015542550.1:593-2513 GCF_001515605.1 Sinocyclocheilus anshuiensis
AAAACATAGGCCTACCATTAAAAGCCGTGCTTGCACAGGTTCTGCACGATCCTCTTCAATAATATCCTCTGCTTCTCAATCGGGCTCAAACTGATAAGCGATACTAACGACGCCGTTGTTTACAATACAACCGGAGCACATGCTGCCGAGGTGAGGGGCGGGACGGTTAGACACACACTAGAGGCGGTTTAGCCAGTCACAACACACTGGGCTAGCTAACCAATCAGAGCCCATCGCCTATTTCTGAGGGAGGGGCATCATAAAAGGAAAAGATCAGCCCGTTTCTCAGAGAAGGGATGGAGCGGTGTGGAATAAAGGTAAATTATGTGAAAAATGCGTTTTTTTTTTTTTTAAACAAAGCATTAACACGTTAGACTGCACCCCATATAAACACAATCAAGCCTAGAAAAAAACAAGTGAACCACCCCTTTAATATAACCCCAGAAATGTAATGCATTTTTGTACTTATTTTACTGTTATTTTCCGGATCTACTGGGACAGTGATAAAGATCTACCAGTCGCGATCGACAGGTTGGTGACCACTGTTCTACATGAATGCAGGTGATATTTACATTCATGTTTGGTATCATTTGAATAGTCTCAGGGTGTCTAGTACAATGGTCTCATTCTTACAAGAAGTAAACTAAAAGGTGATACAGTTCCTAAGAGTTCAGAGATATTTGGCCCACTATAGAGGGTGTGCCGTTTCCCGGTGTCTTTCATGCAAATTATTTTCTGTCCCAAAAGATGTTAACTCTGCTTGATCAATGCAAATTTCAATTGTTAGTTTCTGTCTCCATTTCGGGGGATGATTGTCTTGGTCTTAAGGTATTTAAGTGAAAACTGCAAGAAGATCAGGGCGATTCTGTAGTCAGAAGCCCATAGCGTGGTGTCTACACTCCATACTATGTATTTTTCTAAAGTCAGGTATGCATCTTTTACTCTTAGATTTATCTTTGAGATATTTGTTGTCTTGTGTTGATTTGATATCTTTGAATTGGCTATGTAATTGGCATAATACATATTTACCTGACTGATAATAAATTGTTACATTTGATTTATTCTGACTTACTCTGAAATTATTTTCTCAAGTAGATTACGTTGTATCCTTGTTACCGCATTTCCTGCGTCAGGTTAGTAACGGGCTAAAATTCAGTTGAGATGGAGCATAGGGCACACCAACTGTATCTTTAGAGATCTGGCTAACACTTGGTATTAGTTCAAGTGTACTTAGATTGTAAGGGCTTGTAGTGAATTTCCGTTTAGGTCAACTGAATGTTGCTCGACCAACCTAAATAGGGTGAGCGAAATGCCACGGAATTCGTCAATTTTGGACGAATAAATCAGAAGTAGGTCTGCCACTTAATTCGAATCGCGATATGAACTAGTGTCTGTGAATATTAAAATGCAAAAAGACGGTTTAAATATGAATCCTGCATGTTCCGCTTGCCTCTGTATGTATGAATGGCGGAAACGTGGTTTTGTTTACTAAACAAATACTGAAGCACGCGTGACGCTCCCGGTGATTTTTGGCCTCTGCGTCTATGGAAGTTAAAAAAATGCCGTATGTCTTTGAAACAAAAAAGCACGTTGAATAGCACTAACTGAAAAAATAATGCATTGCATTAACAGTGCTTGCATTTTAATGCCTTTTTATTTCCAGGACTTGCATTTTTAGGTCCTGAAATTTAACATAGTTGTTCATTTAAGACAATTTTTAATATAACTCCGACTGGATTCGTCTGAAAGAAGAAAGTCATATACACCTAGGATGCTTCGGGGTGAGTGAAACGCAGCATAATTTTCATTTTGCGGTGAACTAACACTTTAACATCCCCCAACCCCAGTGCTTGCATTTGCATTTTAATGATTTCCAGGACTTGCATTTTTAGGTCCTGAAATTTAACATAGTTGTTCATT
>NW_015542551.1:0-1207 GCF_001515605.1 Sinocyclocheilus anshuiensis
CAGGGATTAGGCTACTAATAACCTGTATAACTTATTAAGGAAACATCAGTTGCTAAAACTACTGTAATTCTATACAAAGAGGGAAGATGATGATGGTCAAATAAACTAAAATAAGGTAAAAGTAAAAGGTCCTAATAGCTGTAGGAAACTAAAAGGAAAAATAGATAAATTGATTCAATTAAGTCTCAGATTTAATTAAAATCAACTTAGCTGAATTGGTACATTCAAGCTAAACAAAGGTAAATTAATGAAAATAAAATCAAAGAGAAGTAGAATGAAGTCAAAAATAAAAATAATACAAATAAAACCAAAGTATGTGGGGAGGGACCGACCTAAATGAATCCAAAGAGAAGGTGATAGCATAAACAGGAAGTGAAACCAGGAGTGAGGAGAGAAGAGAGGGAGAGAGAGGAGTGGTTTGAAAGTTACACTTTACACACACCGATCTAAGTGTTAGTCAGATGTTAACAGCTAGCAGTTGAGGTAAAGGGCTTAGCTTAGCCTGTATGGCTGCTAAAGAGTTAGTGTTGGAAGTGTTAGTTGGATGCTAACAGCTAGCAGTTGAGGTAAAGGGCTTAGCTTAAATGCCTGTGCGGCTGCTAAAGAGTTAGCGTTGGCTACATGCAGTTCTTTGTTTACACAAAGGTCTGTGAAGTGGGTGCTGTTATCAGATTAACCCGGAGGAGTCTGCTCACACCTCTGGGGTCACATGTTGCTAGGATACCAATGCAAGCTCACATCACAGGCCAAGCAGAGCAGCGATTAATCTATGCTGTGAGCATGCACAGGAAACTCACATGTGGTCAGATGAGGTCTGCTCAGTCATGACGTCACATGCAAATCATTCACAAATCAAAACAGCACGTTCTCTTCACAGGCAATGGTGAATTCATAGTTAGCTACACTAGAATAACACCATTAATTTGACATAAATGTTTCATATGAGCGAGTCAATATGAATACAATGATACGTTACACATAATAAGGCCTTAAATCGGTGAAATGAGGAGCATCGCTCAGATCACCTACAACAGTGCTGAAAGTGGGGATTTCTTCGCCCAAGATCAGACTGATTTATCCCGGTACCATTTATATGGGGTTGCTAATCTGAGATTCCTTCGTCAGAAAAGGCATACCCTCTACTAACAACAGAAATTAGGATTTCTTCGCTAAAATCAGGTTAGTTTCTTATCGTACGATTTAAACA
>NW_015542551.1:1329-1621 GCF_001515605.1 Sinocyclocheilus anshuiensis
ATTATAGCACTGAAAACTTTCTACTGCTTGTAGGAAGGCACATTCAAGCTATAGTTTTATCTGATTTTGATCAGAAACTGGTATGCGCATGTATAAGAAGTTACTAAACTTATGAGACAGACACATAAGTTTGATTACTGGGTCTGCTTGCAAGCAATGTTTAAAACGTTCCGTTCTTCACCATAATATGTGAATGCTGGGATGTTTCTGGCTAACTTTTCAAGGTATCTGGGGGTCACATCATGCACTGCTGCAGGGATGCTTGGAAAGGACCCCCTCCTCTCTGTGGTTG
>NW_015542552.1:0-530 GCF_001515605.1 Sinocyclocheilus anshuiensis
TACCTTTCAGAAAATATAATTTGCATCTTAATTTAGCAATGAAAACATATTTAACAGTAATAAATCAGAAAGAATCAGAATCAGAAAGAGCTTTATTGCCGAGTATGTTTGCAGATACAAGGGATTTGTTATAGTGTCACAAGCTTCCAGTACACGGAGACAACAACAACACACAGATAATAAAAATGCGATGTGGTACACGGAGACAACAACAACACATAGATAATAAAAATAAGATGTGAATAAAATACACATGCATAAATATAAACCACAAAAAAATAATAAATTGTATGTACAGGTGTGCTATAAATAGAATAGGAATAGAATGAAATAAAATAAAGTTGTAGGGATGTACTAGGGTTTAGGGTGATAAATAAGTATAAGGTTATTGCACATACTGTAGTTTAATTGCACAATGGGAGAACATTAACTGTTCATGAGGTAGATTGCCTGGGGAAAGAATCTGTTATTGTGCCTGGCTGTCATGGTATTCGGTGCTCTGTAACGCCGACCAGATGGTAAAAGTTCAA
>NW_015542553.1:0-2729 GCF_001515605.1 Sinocyclocheilus anshuiensis
TATATAAATAAATCATAATAAAAAATATTATAAATAAAAAAAATAATAAATCTCTATCACTCTCTCTCCTAATGGAATAATGGCATAATAGCGTAATGGAGAACACTTAATTGTATTTTATTAGGTTTGGTCAGTGCTTTCCCTTCATCACTCTCTCTTAATTATTCTTCAATTTAATGTGCTTTATTGGCATGACTAGTAACTGTACATTTCTAGGACTAAAGCATTTCCAGTTGCATGTAATATGTGTTTTGCAGCAATTAATAGTTCAGCAAAATAATTACAATATAACAATAATTAAAAATATGACTGAACTGAGTAATGAGCAACAGTATTGCTCATCTCAGTATTAAAAAAGTTTGATATGATTTACATAAAAGTATTTAGGTAGGCTACTTTAAGTATTTAAGCACTGAAGTACAAAAACAGACAACAGAAAATAAGGTGAAGTAAAAAAAAAAGTAAACAAATATTATTTGCATTTTTTTCTACAAAATGTTATGTAAGCTTCAATAAAATAAAATAATAATAATATCACATGGATTTAAAAAAAACAAATAATGTATTTATTGCGTAAATAAATAGCCTACATACATAAATAAAATAAATAACAATACATTAATGAACTTTAAGAACATTGTACTATTTTTATCTCTATGTAAGTAAGCTCTTTGTGTATATCTTTTGTGTACTAATGCTGATATTGACCAGGTTAAATGCATTGCAGTGCAGTAATGGTTTTTCTAATGAAGAATCTCTGGTTTGTATTTCCTTGAAATCCACTAGTCATAGCATCATATCCTTAATGTCGGGTTGTTCTTCTGTAGTCCACTGCTTGTGTTTGTTTGTGTTGCGATCCTAAACTTTGGTAGCTCTCAGCACAGTAGCAAACATTACGCACAGTGAGCAAAACATGGCTCAGCAGCGCCCTCTAGCAACAGCACGATATTTCTTCGGCGGTCATATACTGGGATCATTTGGATGTACTGCCACCATATGGAGGCACTAAAATAGGTTGTGTTCAGAATGTGTGTTTCTGAAGCGTGTGTATTGTGCATAGCCAGGATACTCAAGTTTGGCAAAGCGTTTAGTATGCAACCGTTCGACTTGATCTCAAGACTCCTGTGAGACATTTTCCACAAAATAGTTATTATGCAGTGCAGGTTATGTATATACTGTATTCTGCCCTATTAACTATTAATTAAAAATAGTAAGTGGAACTGAAGACATTGTACACTAAACGTTTCAAACAGTAGTATTTGTTGTTATGTGACCTTACTATATTTGTCACATGACCTCATCACATGATATTATGTCCTTCGTCCATTATACTGCAAATGGAAGGTCAAGTTTAGCTCAAGGATTGTTTTGCATGTTAACAAATAAGTCATCTTGATATTCTAAGCATGCAATAGTATTTGCATACTGTACTATATGGGTTAGCAATAATTACAGTATAATAGCCATAGATTTTCAGGGAATTTGATTTGTCACTAATGCAATAAACAATAAGTGCATTAAAGATAAATATCAGGCCTGAAAAAGCTCTAGTTTGATAGTTTAGGGCCTTTTTTATATAGTAAATGCTTACACGGTCTTTAGTCTGCCACAGAAGTGGATCATTGTCCTCTGGTATTCTGGGCTAGGTTTTGATGGACAGCCCCTAAAATCAGATATGATGGCTGAGATATGATGGCTGATGTGCAGCTGATGTTACCAACCAGAGTCAATCTGAGAGCTGAGCATTCTGGGATTGACAGTCAGATGACAAGTATGCAAGATCTCTTCTACCCTAAAAAGGTTAGAGAAAGGTCTTGATTTGATCGCTAGAAGACCTTGGGGGTCATTAGCTCATATTACATCAGTCAGATCTGCATGATTCAATCCTTGTGGTGTACAGGAAATGAATAATCATGGTTTCTGAATGTACTGTGACTGGTGCTTACTGTTTTGCCTGTGGCATGTCACGTGTTGTACATTACTATGACATTCTTGATTTTCCTTTATATTTCCATTTCCGTCATCCTAGATTAGTGGTTTGTCTATAGGGTTTGTGTCATACACACTATCCACACAGTCAGGCAGTCTGAAGATGCATCATTTTATTAGATGTGACATGAAAGCCAAAGTATTGAGTTGCATATTAGTGTAAATTGCATAATAGCAAATATACAGTATATCCATATTCATAGTGCTATGAATGGGAATGCAATCTATGGTAGTGACTATCAGATTTCCTACACTAAAGGTTAAAAATTTGGATATACTGTACTTGAATGAATGTTTCTAATTCTGAAAAATGGTCAAGAGTGTTTGAAATTTTAGTTTTGTAGAAAAATAAATAAATAAATAATATATTTATTATTATTATATTATACATTTTGTTTTATTTGATCAAAATACAGTAAAAAACAGTAATATAGTGAAATATTTGTTACAATTAACTGTTTTGAATATTTTTGAATATATATTAATGTAAATATATTTCATAAATGTAATGTACAAATGTAATATATTTCATATTTCAATGTACTTCAAACTGTAATTCTTTCCTGATGAATAGAAAATTCATAACAGCATCTATTTGAAATAGAAATACAAAGATGTTTTACTGTCTTACTGTCACTTTTGATCAGTTGAATGCATTTATGCTAAATAAAAGTAATAATTTCTTTAAAAAACTTTATATAAATATAAAATGTATTTCTTTTAAATACATATATATATTA
>NW_015542553.1:8828-9191 GCF_001515605.1 Sinocyclocheilus anshuiensis
TTCAATGTATGCTTCAGACACGGGTCACGACGAGGCGTTCCCCATAGCGACCCCTAGAGGACGCAGTGTCTCGTTCCCTACTCAGGGAACCATGGTTACATAAGTAACCTGAGACGTTTTGCAATTTGATCATACTTATTTTATCATACTTTATTATATTTAAATGAAAAATATGCAGAAAATGCATAGTTGCATTACAAAATTGAGATAAAATACTGCACTTTAAACCCAATACTTATCTAACAGAGATGCTAAAGCAATTAAAATTAATTTTAACTAACCTACCTATAAAAAATGAAATATTATAATACTAAAATAAAATGTGTGTGTATATATATATATATATATATATATATATATATA
>NW_015542553.1:9235-14343 GCF_001515605.1 Sinocyclocheilus anshuiensis
TATATATATATATATACACACACAAGCTAAAATTATTATTGTAAGTGAGGATACAAAGATAAAATGTTTAAAACCAACTACTCTTCACTAATATTTCTAATGTTATGTTCAATGATAGTTGATCCAACATATCTAATACTCACAACAGAAAACAACTCTAATTCTTAGAATAGATCTTGTGGAAAGTGCCTGCAGTAACTTATGACACAACATACTTATAAATACAATCACACAGGTGTCTCACACCTTTTCTTATTCCCTGCTTTGATGTGACTCACCCTCTCAGCTACTTTCTCCACCCCTTTCCTCAGCTCATGGGCCATGTCCCCCATCTCCAGGGCTTTGTTACTGCTGAAGCTGTTGAAGTCCTGCTGGTGAGCCATGCTCTGGTGCAGCTGGAACAGGGGGTCCCTCCAGGCCATCAGCAGTTTAAGAATCACCTCCGTTAACTCTTCACGCTGACACGCAAGAATTTAAACAGTTAAAAGCCACAGTTATGATAAGAACAGTATTTGAAGTCTCATTTCTACAGGTGTTGATTCGTCTGAAACTATATATAATATACTAATGAGGCTGGAGAGTTTGAGGAGATGGTTGCTGGGTTACTTAATTTAGCAGATGTGACATTAAGTGCATTAATTGATGGGACAGTTCTCTTGGGACGGGCTGCAGTTAAGTGCTTTGCTCAAGGGCACAGAGGTGATAAGACAGCAGTGGGATCAGAGAACACAGTCCATTAATGACAAGCAATGGCAGCAGAATCACACATGCTCGACATGATGAATGCACCTTAGAGCTGAACTTGCAATCCGAATGGGGACGTTTTTTTAGGAAGGGGTTGTTGGCTGATTAGAATGCTATACTCACAGCTAGTTTCTGTGCATTCTCTTTGCCGTTTGGAGTCAGTATGCTGGAGGTGTGACACTTGCGGTAGATCTTTCCAATATGGTTTTTGCTGGGCAGGAAATACTGTTCCTTTAGACAAAAAGAAAAGGAGAGAAGATGAGGGGATAGTTGTTTAGTTTATTAATTTTACAATTTTATATAAATATAGTTGTATTTAAATGTTAGAATACAATCATTATTTATCACTTTAGTCAACTTTTAATTGTATATAATTAATAATATTGATTTTATGCACTTTTAAAATATCTCAAATGTCCATTATTATTTAAATTCAAACTTTATATTAGCAAAAGTAGTTAATTTTGAGTTTTCATTATGCATTTTAAATATCTAAAAAGACTAATATTATTTTAATTCACACTAGATGTTAAAAAGAGTACATTTTGTTGTTATACATTTTATTATGCACTATAAAATATCTCAAAATGATCAGATGCACTTTTAAAATATTTTTAAAAATGTCTATTATTATTTAAACATACTTTATATTAACAAAAAGAGTTAATTTCGCTGTTATGCATTTTTATTATGCATCTTTAAATATCTAAACGTTTATTATTTTAATTAATACTTGATATTAACAAAAATAGTTAATTTTGTTGCTATACATTCTATTATGATAAATATCTAAATTAATATCTAAAAAGTCTTACATGATATTAGCAAAAAGAGTTGATTTTATCTGTATTATAAAGAAAAAAAATATTTCAGTCAGTTTATGCAATTTATGCTATTTTTTGTGTATGTAGTAAGTTGGTTGTTTTTTTCCTTTTTTAGATAAGTAGATTATTTAATTTAGATAATAACTTTAAGTAATAGTTATACAAATTAGCAATTCATATACTGTGCATTTTGATATACATGATCATTTTGCCTAAAATGCATTCTTGCATTACAAAATTTGGATATGATACTGTAGCATCTGCACAACATTTTACAGCCTCCTCACTTTACAAAGACAGTTGCATAAGAACAATTAGTAAGAAGAGACAGATGTGACTCACAAACTCTGAGTGCAGATCGTTGGAGAGGCTGTGCATTCTGGCAGAGTGCTGAATGACCCTGTCGAAGAGATCTGCCAGGGACGGGACGTGGCATCCTGATGGCCCATGTGCGCAGATGGGTGCAGAGGCGACCCGGCTGTGAAGATCCAGGCACAGAAGTGCCACAAGCAGCACAGCCACTGCAGGCAGAAACGAACCCAAAGAGAGAAAGAAATAGAGACAGAGAGTAGAAGAGCAGAGGGTTAGAGAAAATCTAAGTTCCTCAGAGAAAAGCAGGAGAGTACATCCACAGATTGAAAAAGAGTTTCTGATTCTAACTGTAGACAGCCACATGGGCTTCAAAAGCTAGCTGGTCTCCTTGAATCAGAGCCTCTGTCAGTTCATAGAAATACCTTGCTTCAGGCTCCTGGACATTCTGAGAGGAGAGGAGAGGTTGTGGAAAAGCAAGGGGTCGGACTGCTATTTAAAGTGCCCAGAGTTTAGGTGCTGAGGGACGAATCTGGCCATTAAAGAGAAGAGAAGAACGAAGGGGGCGGGCATGAAAGTGTGCGTGTGTGATGATGGCGTGATTGTCATAGTCCATTGTGTCTGTTCCTTCAATCAGATGGTGACTAATGCCGCTTCCCCCCACCGAAGTCCCTGAAGGCTACACACTTTAATTTTGCGTTCTTACCTCTTTAACCCTCTCTCTCATCTGTACTGTCATCTGACCCATCAGAGTAACATTGGGTGACTAGCATGCTTGCCTTCTGACATCCAACATAACCCAAAACGCCAGTGAGTCGTGCACTTTAAATAGTCATTGTAAGGAAAAAATATTTGACAGCGATGGACTGAGTTGTCTTTGGAGATTTTAATTAATTCAGCCATGTAAGTGTTCAGTGATGCATTTGAATAATTCCAAAGACTGGAAAATGCCATACATGAAAGTAAATATATATAGTAAACAAAATAAATGCATTTTTCTTGCATTGTAACATTAAATGGTGGTTAGAAATTTTTTATTTATTTATATTAATATATATATATATTATATTATATTATATTTATTATATTCATGTTGTTTTTTCATGTCTTGCATTGGTTGCATTAAATGAATTATATATTGCATTATATTAAATATTGAGGAGGATTGTATTAAAAGAGAATAGGAGAACTATGTATATGACCTATGTTAACACTATGCTGACAACACAGAGAATGTTTGTGAAGTATGAAATAGGAAGATAGTGAAAACTGGATATTTTTGAGTCACAGTGAACACTTAAGTTGAACAGTGTACACTGTTTCTGTTTTTTAAGACTCAGTTCACTCAGGGTGAACACATTGATCTGACAAAAGCCAACAATCATTGGAATTTGATGTTTGATGGGGCAAATACGATCTGCTTTTTCTTTTATCCCTTTGTGTTTGCATTCAACATGTCTTGCTGCATGTGCTTGGTAAGAGACACTTGACCTCAGACATTTGTGTTAGTGTGATTGGACGTTCAGTACCACTGTGACGACCATCATACTCCACCCGACCCTCAAGGCACGATATGTGTGGCTATGACAAGTCGACGTTAAACTGGATGGAAATATGACGTCAGAAAGCTGGATATGGTCAAACATAGACAGGGGGACTATTCTCTCAAATGTTCAGGGATGAAAATAGTATGCGGACAGAATGCCACTTCATATGATGATATGTGTGAAACAATTTGACAGAAGGGATAGGGATCAGGTGACTGGATATAAATCTGTAGATGAACATTATCTACAACTAAATATAGTTTTCTTTTGTTGCTAAAGTATTTACTCTTCCATTCAAAAGTTTGGGGTTGGTAAGATTTTTTTTTGGCTTTATTATGATAGGACAGCATAGAGCTGATAGGTAGCAAAGTGGGAGAGATGTGGGATCGGGAAAGGTCCTCAAGCCAGGATTCGAACTCAGGAAGCCCATAGCACAACAGTGCTATACGTCGGCACACCACCCACAAGGCTATCGACACCAATGTGGTTGGTAAGGATTTTTTTAAAAATAGAAATTGTTTGCATTTATTTGAAATAGAAAGTTTTGTAACATTATAAATGTATTTTTAACGCATCATTGCTGAATAAAAATATTAGTTTCTTTAAAAAAATAACCTTACTGACACCAGACTTTTGAATAGTATAGTGTTTTTCATTGCTGTTCAAGAACATAATTTAAGAAATGAGCCCTGCCATCATTAATGTGTATAATTAATTGAGCCACAAATCAAGATTTTTGCCTGTGGGGGAACAAAAACTTGTCATAAAAATCGTCTCCAGGTTACGTATGTAACCATGGTTCCCCGAAGGGAACGAGACGCTGCGTCGAAACGCTATGGGAACGCCTCCAGCGTGACCACGCTCTGAATCATATGTGTAATCAGTCCAGTGGATGGGCAAGACGTCACGGGCGGGGTGATGTAGCGACCAGGAAGTATAAAAGCACGTGCGGTGAAACCGGCGTCAGCTTCAGGAGTGAAGCAAGCGCTGGCAGGGATGCCGGAAGTATGGCCCTGAGACGCAGCGTCTCGTTCCCTTCGGGGAACCATGGTTACATACGTAACCTGGAGACGTTCCCCTTCAGGAACTCGAGCTGCGTCGAAACGCTACGGGAACGAGAATGCCCACGCCGCCAGACTTGCAAATCCCTGCCTAGTGTGGAAGAGCACAACTAAGGCGAGAGAAAAGGGAGCCAGGAATGGCTAAAGTAGGCGGGGGCCGCCCGAAGGCCAACTTCTGGAGGAGTGAGCCTTGACCCCCGAAGGAGAGGGGAGATCAGAGGGCTCAAGGCTATGGAATAGCATCCTGATTCACCACTTAGCATGAGCTTCTCTGGCCGGAGGACTCGGCCTCAGCGCACCGCGGAGGAAACGTGTAAGAAGAGGGTGTCTTCCCACTGAATGGCCACCGAGGGGAGTGGTAGGCTGCAATAGCCGCCACGAAGACCTCTAGGGTGGTGCGGGTCAACCCTGCGGATAAACAGGCCTGCAGGGAACAACCTCTCACCGGGGTGAAAGAACCGCAGCGCGGGCTTCCGAACCCCGGGAGCGGGCGCTGGATCTGGTAGTCAAGGAAGAAGATAGGGACTCGCCCGTCTACATTCCCTCCACTGGATCCATATGCGAAACCCACGAGCACAGCCGCCGCTCCGCCTCGGCGAAAGCGGGGCCGGCGCCGCGAGAAA
>NW_015542553.1:16957-28824 GCF_001515605.1 Sinocyclocheilus anshuiensis
TGACACACACAGAGCGCTTGCTGAATGACAGAAAGCTGACGCCGGTTTCACCGCACGTGCTTTTATACTTCCTGGTCGCTACGTCACCCCGCCCGTGACGTCTCGCCCATCCATTGGACTGATTACACATATGATTCAGAGCGTGGTCACGCTGGAGGCGTTCCCGTAGCGTTACGACGCAGCTCGAGTTCCTGAAGGGGAACTCTTGATTAGGTTGATGACAACTCTGTTATATATAACTCTATAACTCTCTCTCTCTCTCATATACACACTATATATAAGATCTGCTTTTGTATGTTGAAAAGTCTTACCCAGTCTTTTTATGCTGACAGTTGTTGGGTTTGGTGTAAGATATAGTTGTCAAAGTAGGGGTGGGCACATACCTGTCAACATTTAGGCACCAAAATCCGGGAGACCTCTGAGCAGGGGTGGGGGTGGGGGGTATTAATAAGGTTTAATAAGGTATAATAACAAATTAAACCTTAAAATTACCGTAAAAAACATTTACAGTTCAGATGAGGGGTTTCACAAAAACAAAACGTTTTATAAAATGATAAACTTCACATTTCAGACTTTAAACCATTTTTAAGAAAAGGGATGAGTCAAAAGTATCAATTATTATATTAATTTAAACAGTTATCATCAATCAATTATATAATTTTAGTAACATAAATATATCTTAGTGTCTTAATTGTTTAGGTTTTCGTAATGCATTAACTTCTTGTTTTCTGCATACAAATTTTCGCTTTTGTTTAAGTCAGGGGTGTCAAACTCAATTCCTAGAGGGCCGGAGACCTGCAAAGTTTAGATTCAACCCTAATTAAACACACCTGATCCAACTAATCAAGTCCTTATTTGAAAACTAAATTGGATGTGTGTTGGAGCATGGTTGGAACAAAACTCTGCAGGGCACCGGCCTTTGACACCCCCGGTCTAAACAAAAAATAGCAGAAGTGCTTATTGAAAAATGCAAATACTTTCTATGCCAGCAGGTGACGCTTTCCGGATGGCAGAAATGTAGTGGTTTCCCGGTAACGGCAGTAAGGTAAGCAGCACAGCACCTGACTTAAACGTGCAGCGCTCATGTTTATTCAATGAAATCATAGCCTTTTGAAGTTTAATCATAAAGCTGTAGGCCTATCTCAAGTCTTGTCATTCTGTCCCCAAATTTAACACCTCTTGAAATTATTATAAATACATATAAATTATGCATTGATTCTTATTAAAGCAACTGTATTAAAGTTCTTCAATCAAGAGCAGTGAGTGATTTTTCTCTGTTTTGTTTTATTAACATTAAAGAGAGTTCACCCAAAAATGACAAATTTGTCATCATTTACTCACTCTCAAGCTGTTTTCAACCTGAATAAGTTTCTTTCTGTGAGTGATTTTTCTCTGTTTTGTTTTATTAACATTAAAGAGAGTTCACCCAAAAATGACAAATTTGTCATCATTTACTCACTCTCAAGCTGTTTTCAACCTGAATAAGTTTCTTTCTTCTATTGAACATAAAAGTTATTTTCAAGAATGTGGGTAACCAAACAGTTGCTGGCTCCCAGTGACTTCCAGAGTATGTTTCCCCCTACTATCAAAGTCAGTGAGGAACTGTTTGTTTACCCACATTCTTCAAAATATCTTCTTTTGTGTTCAGCACAAGAAAGAAATTAATACAGGTTTGGTACAACATGAGAATGAGTAAATAATGACAGAATTTACATTTTTGGGTGAACTATCCCTTTAATGACAAGCGGCAGCTTGTTTAGTACAATTCTGCTGTTACAAGACCTGCAGGCATCTAACATGCAGGCGCGCATCTGTTGTTCTATCAACTGTTTACTTTCACTTTAGACATAACAAACTGTTTATATGTAAACCTTGTGTGTTTTTGACAGTATTAGTGAAGTCAGGCGCGAAAGATAATTTATTCCAGTAATCGGGCGCTGTTTTACAGGCTTTTTCGTGTGCACGCACTTCAGGTGTAAGCGTTTAGAAAAAGCGCATGTCAGAACGAATGAAAGACAGAATTAAATGTGATTGCGAATAAGTGTAGTGTTCCGTGGGTGTAATTCTACCGCTGAGTTAACATTTAATGTCAAGTAAAGTCACCTTTATTTATATAGCGCTTTTAACAATACAGCTTGTGTCAAAGCAACTGAACAGCATTAATTAGGAAAATAGTGTGTCAATAATGCAAAATTACAATAGTAAACAATAGGTAGCCAGTGCAGTGTTGACAGAACCGGGCTAATATGGTCTGTATGGTCTGTAATGTGACAGTATGTACAGTAGGTATTGAGACGGAGGCGCCAGAACTGCAATTCATAGAATGTGCGCTGTAGTACCATAACGATATTTATTCAAAAGCAGATCGTGGAGACATTTTAATCGTCCACGATCAAAAATCGTGATTTCGCACACCCCTGTGTCAAAGTAGTGTACATTTTAGGTCTTTTGGCTCCACGTGAGGTTAAGCAGAAGTAATGAGTCAGTCTCTGTTCACACACAGCACAACGTGGCTGTAAAATCAGACCCAAACACCCGGCGGGGCTCCGTGCAGTCTATTCAAGTTATGCAACATTTGTCTCTCTCTCAGTCTCTTTTCATCATTAGTTAATGATCAATTCTGTAAGTATAAATGTTTTAACATTTGATTATGTAAAAGCACTAAAAGTTGTTAATTTGTAAATATCCCGATAACATAACAGAAGAGAAAAGAAAAGATTTGGTGACTTGTTTAACAAATTGTTTGACTTGTATACAGACAAGTCCCTTTTAGCATGGCCTGTGTATTTAGTTTAGCATTATTTTAGTTTAGTTTAGTTTATCCCACGACTCTACATACAGTAGGACAAATGGTTTGGAGGTTAAATGGATGTTATTTAATATAAACAGGAAAGCAGAGAAAAAAAAAGTTTGGTTGTAAATCAAACAGTTTGCTAAATAAAATGGGATGCAGAAAGCTAAGAGGATCCAGCACCATGGACAGCAAATTCTTCAAGGCAGGACATGTGAACCCTTCTTTTGAAAATGTGCGGGAAGGTTAAGAGTTTAAAACATGAATCATGTCCATTTGATGTGAATGTAAATTAGTTGTGCAAAGTCAATGTCAACAAATGCTTTTACTCTGCAAAAGTCTAAATGGGAACTTCAATCGTAAAGAAAGAACTTTAAAAAAGCCATTATGAATCATACATTGAGTGGCTAAATGCCAGAGTGACATTTTCACCCATTAACAAACAAAAAGTTGGACAAATGCACTCTCAAGAGCACTGTTGACTCTCAATATAGTACATAAATGTACATAAATAGCATCAGTATGTTTTGAAGCCTTTTAAAAATGAAAGCATTCCAAAAACTACTTGGAAAGATTTCTTAGAAATATGCAGCTAGTTACACAATGTCGTTTCCTGACCTCTTGAAAACTGCCAGGCTCATGTCAAAAAAACTGTATTAAATCGAATGGGACATTTCATGTAATTTTATAGTAAAATACTGTTAGATTTACAGTCTTTTGAAGTGATAGATAGATCAAGTCCTCTTATAATTTCGGTGAAAAACTGTAAATTGACATTCCCAGAATTCCCTCTATGATAGCTCATGCTTAATTTTTTTTGTTTTCATTTGAATAACTGTTTCTTCTTAGTTTCTTTTCTTATTAGTTATGTACATTAGGGTTTGATGACATCTTATTTTTAGTATAATGTTTTTATATTTGTTTATTTTGTACAGTCTACATTATGATGCCTAAATTCAAATTATTAATTTGAGTTTTTATCATTGAATTTTTTTTTACTTATTTAGAAATAAATATCCCAGTCAGCAATACTGTAACATAAATAATGGACATTTCAATATCTTAATTTAAATTTTTTAATAATTAAAATACTTTTTATCTTCATTTTTTTTGTGAAATGTTTTGTTTGAAAGACTATAATTCTTTCAAATAAATGCCACTCCCTTTGATAATTTATCTAATGTGATGACATTTTACTAAATATTAAATTCATATTTAATAGTGTCCAAATGCTTCTAGAAATGGTCTGTATTGCCCAGCAGGCTAGCGTGGCCTTTGTGTGACATTTTCATCACCCAGAAAGGTTGTAGGTGGACAGTCCAGCATAGCACTCTGTACACAGTTCAGATTTATTTGGCAACATTGCTTTTTAGAGGGTCTGCATGAAGACACCGCTGTTGGGCCACATGCACTTATCTGCGTTTGTGTTTGGTCCAGATGGGTTGTTATGGAACTGGCAGGCTGCATATGCATACAGCTGATCTGGCAGGCTGCGTATGTGATCTTACGTTGAACCAGCCTGCAGGGGACGCCTCCTATGCGTTTGGGAAAAAATCTATGTATTTTAGCAAAGCAGTTAATATGGCATGACACAGGGTGGCAGAAGTCTTCACGTTTGGCTGCATGTTCATGTAGTGTGCAGCACTTAAACCCGCATGCTATTGAATCACGCTAATGTTGTGGCAGCAATGAGACTTACCTTTGACCCCTCACACTGGCTCACATAGCTCATCATGATGGCGTACAGTGAACTGATGTAAACTAATTTTTGATTTTGTGCAATGACTTTAATTGCCTTATGCTTTTTTTTTATTTGTAACTTTTTTAGCAACATGGAAAATAATGCAAGCTATATGCTTTGCTATTCCATTGTTTTGCAAAAATTTTAGGCATTTTAGAAGATATTTCAAAGGTGTTTCACAGGTGGTTTTTTTTTTCTCCAGCAGTATTACACCTTGTACTGGCACTTTTGTCTTGGTCAGTTGCACAGCACAGCTGGTCCTGTGAATACTGAGTGCACCTTAACAATTACATTTATACATGTATACATTTTGCACAGTATATAGAGTAAATAAATCTATTATATTAATCTATCTAAAATACATATCTAAAATTTTAAGTATGTATTATACTTCTTATAATATTAAATACAAAAACGCATTTTAATTGTTTTTAATTGTAATTCTTATGTGCATTTTTAAAGAATTAAATGTATACATTTATACAGTTTTATATTTTATATGTTGCGTGTGTATACAGTAAACAAATATATAAATGTTTAAAATATTATACTTATATAATATTAAATATATAAAAATACACTATAATAAAAACCGCTATAATCTTTATGTACATTTCCTTAAGAATTACATGTATACATATATTTAAATACATTAATATTTTCAAATTTTATATTGTGTGTGTGTGTGTGTATACACAAATATATATATATATATATATATATATATACATACAAGTCATACAGACAAATATATATTTAGATATCTAAGAAACTGTGTGTCTGTTTGTTCCACTAGATGTCAGCATTGTATGTCTATGTATTGTTGCTCAGCCAACTTTGCTTCCTTTTTACTTGTTGCTTCTCGACTCTCAAGCATTAAATAAGCCAATCACATTTTTTTTTTAATAATTTCCCCTTATCTATATATTGTTTATTATCATTATAATATGTACAATTATTATGATTGTAATGGGTATTACTTGCATTCACAACGTTTTATAATTTATTGCAATGATAATGTCAAGTCTTAAATAGTGTACAGTTCAACTACTTTTTATATGTTCTTATGCTGTACTTTTTATGAATGCTTTTAAAACAGGCTGCATTGTAACAGTCACAATTATTTTATTTTTTTGTATCATAAGGAATGTGCACTATAAGCTTTAGAAGATGAGAAATACTCCATCCTGTGATGTCAGGATAACACTCCATCCTGAGCAATTTTACTTGTGCATCAGATAAGTGTTTTCATGGTGCACTTGCAGAGGTTTAGAGAGTATCGTTCTTTAGTGAAGTGGAGATGACAGTGATTGGTTGTTTGGGTGAAGAGTAGTCATGTTGGATCTGCAGTCTTTTTGAGTTGAGCTGCTTAGGTTAAGATAGCTTTGTGCTGATTAATTAAAAACACAGACAGAAGAGCGACCCTGTCAAGTTTTTAGCATCAGCAACATAAGACTCAATTTTTACATTTTAGTTTATGATGTGTAGATAGTACTTATAGGGTCTTTTACATTTTTGTTTAATATTTTGCTATATTTTTATTTTATTTACTATTTACTATTTGTTTCTGTGCACTGGAAGCCTCTTCTGTCACCAAGACAAATTCCTACTCATCTGGGAAAAGAAAACAAACAAACAAACCTAAACGGGCCTAAGCTGGTCTTAGCTGGTTTGAACTGATTTTAGATGGTTTAAGCTGGTCTGCCAGTAAGCTGGTTTTAGCTGGTTTAAACTGAATTTAGATGGTTTAAGCTAAGATGGTTTTAGACAAATCATTCCCTGAATGAAGTATAAATCAATTTTTTTTTGTGCTAATGTTAACATTATTAAAGACCTGATAAGTTACTGGAAAAAATGTTTGCTCATAACTTTGAGAGAACCTCAGAACGTTCCCTGTTAGCTGCGTATCAGGAAAAATACATATCTACTGACCAACTAACATGACCACCACCATCCAAAGGGGACTGAAGAGGTTGAAAGGTTCAAAATAAAATATAATATTCCTAACCATGGGGTATATTAATGAGAAATATATTTTAAAAACACTCCCTGTCTCACTTAATCAAATCCTATGTGGTTTCCTATGTGGTTTGTATTCTTCTCTCTAGTTAAGAGAATGATCACAGCACTCATACTGCAGTCCCCAACTGCTGCTTTTATTGGAGGCCACAAAAAATTGTCATGTAGAAAAGGCTGTTGTCTGCAACACTTGTTGTTATGTAGTGCCCAAACTGATATGGAGGAGAGCTACCTCCCTGTGGATTGCTTTTTAAGCTGCCTTCTGTCTCACTGATGCCTTGAGCTGTCATTGTGGAAACTGAAAGGTGCGCGCAAAGACATCCAGGAGATTCTCTCTCTCTTTCTCTGTTTTCACCACTGGTCTCTGGTTTATATGCATTTAGATTAATATCATGCATATCGCTACAAAGGTCTAATAAATAATAAGTGATCATGTAATCATGTAATTTTGCCATCCAAAAGATTAATTAATAATGCATGAGCAATCACTGCACTTGCACACACGAAATGCCTGTTTTTTTTTTTAATGCAAAGCGTTGGAACCACATTCTCATAGACAGATAACAGATGCAACTAGCATTTTTTGGAAAGCCAGCCATTTATAACAGTGCTGTGCTACATGTATCAGTAGTGCAAATCTGACAAGCATCATAAAATGCCTGTTTGATTGGTCCTGCAATTATTAATTATGCCTCACATGACCTTCTTCTTTGAACCTTCTCCATATGCAAATGCACTGCAGATGCCATGGCAACGTGTCTTAGTTATTTCAGTGCCATAACACTGGATATCCAAGCAACTAAATCTCTTCCATATGCTTTTAGTAGACGGATATTTAATCCGTTCATCTCCACTGATTTACATTAGTTATTTTAGATCATTGACATGTTGGGGATCATCATCATCAGTGTCACATTTAGATTTTTGAATAAATGAGTCAAGAATAATTATACATTTCATAAAATTATCACAGTAATTTTAAGAACCCTCAATATCTAATACCTTTAATACCTGTTTTAACGTAAGAGCAGGTGAGGCCATTTGTATCTTGAATGTGCGAGACTTCCGGTGTCATTTGCTTACGACTATTTTAGCTGAACAGTTATGCTGCTTGATTTTGCAAACAGGTATTTGTTATCGTATTATTTTAATTTATTATCGTAACACACTGGTTCTTAGCGCACATTCGTTTACTAAAAAGGTGGATAATTTCATACATTTCAGGTGAAATTCGTTAATATTAAAAATGAAAAATATCGTTTTAGCGAAATGTAAACAGTTAAACAATTGTAAGAATAATAATAAAATTCATGAAACAACAAAAATGTAAAACAACCTCTTGTCTCCCATATGGGAAAATTCATTAATGACAGGTTTTTAAGTATTTGAGCTTGTAATAATGTTAAGGTCTTTAATAAAAGCTATTATTGTGATATTGTATGCGTACTGTGTGTATCTACAAACTTAAAATGTTATATTAATTTTTATAGGCTAAAACATGTGCATGACCAGCAGGTGGCAGGATTTATGAGCTGCATGTTCAATCTCTCTCTCTCTCTCTCTCTCTCTCTCTCTCTCTCTCTCTCTCTCTCTCTCTCTGTGCGTGACTCTGGTCGTAAGGGAGGACAGACGCACCTGCATCTCTCCACTGACCGCTCATTCACAAGAGGACATTGCATCTCCAGAAGCTGAATTTTCGCCTCATGGAGTTTTCATTCTTGCTTTATTTCCCCGTGTTTATTTGCTAAAGTTTTGGCGAAGTGTAATAAGCGTTTATTGGAGATGTATCACTGATGCGCATCTCGCTCAGTATCCAGCAGAACATCAGCATGATGGAATAGGCGTTTCTCTCACCTCCTTCACAATGGGATTATTCAAAGTTTATTTTACGCTTTGCACTCTCCGACTTTTCTGTGGTAAGCTTGGTATTTGTCAGATGTCTTATTGCTAGTGAATTTCGGCAACGGGATGGGTGCTGCTAGTTATGGGATGGTTACATTTTGCTTAGTGGGTGGTCACAATTAATATTTATAGTGTTTGAGAAACCGAAATGTTGAGACATATGTACAAATATTTAAGTATTCTATATACATGTGTTCTAGGTAATTTAAAATTTGTATATTTAACGTATAATACAAATTAAAAATAATAAAAAATGCGACTGTGAAATACCTGTTAACTGTAAGTTAGCTTACCATAAATTAAAAAAAGTTATGCATGTAATACTGTAAAATACTGTATTTTTTATTTTGTTATTTTTATTTATTTTATTTTTTTTATAAAGGGGGGGTTTGAGTATATTATTTATAATTTATTCAAGGCTACATATTTTAATATATATTAAATTATTAAATGTGTATTACATTTAGATTTTCTGTGATTTTTTTGTGTGAGTAAAACTGAGCATATGTTTATTATGCTCAATGTTGATTAACTTGAATATATATATATATTACCGCTCAAATGTTTGGGATCAGTAAGACTTGTCATGTTTTTTAAAGAAGTCTAATTTTAATAATAAATCAGCATATTAGAATGAATTCTGAAGGATCATGTGACACTTTATACTGGAGTAATGGCTGATGGAAATTCAGCTTTGCATCACAGAAATAAATTATATTTTAAAGGATATTAAAATCCATTACAGAAACCATTAGTTTATATTGTAATAACATTTTGCAAGATTACTGTTTTTTCTGTATTTTTGATCAAATAACTTAAAAAAGTCTTACTGATCACAAATTTTTTGAGCAGTAGTGTATATATATTATGAGGCCTTTTATTTAACCAGATGTATTATTATGTTGGTCATCTGTATATGTAATTATACTATAGCAGATATTTTTATTAAAGTGTTATTTTCGATACACAATATTATCACTTAACAATATCTATTTAATTGCTTTTATTCAATTCTGTTTGTAAGTGATTCCTTATGTTTATGTTCCTTAGTTTCAGGTTTCGGGGTTGATCCAGCATTACATGTGGATATCTTCCAGGAGTTTGATAATGTGAAGTCAAGTGCTGGAGTTTCCCAGGTCCACGGGTTCCACAATGAGAGCAGAGCATATCTGTTTGAAGGTGCGTATAACTGTCATTTAACAAGTCAATCGAACTGGCATGTGATTCTTTGCTTTTGTTTTAGTATCAGAGTGTAACTGACATCACAGCAGCTTTTCAGAAAAAAAAAAAAAATGCATTCACAGTTAGCTTCATCAATTTAGAGAAATTGGAATCCATTGTCAACATCTGGTGAGAGGAAACAGCCAAACAGACAGCTGGTTTAGAATGGCATAATTCCAGATCCCACTTAATCTCTCATGAAAAATGGATCAACCCAACAGTGAAGCATCAATCCCAGGAGTAAACAGGCTGTGTTGAGCAGCAAGTTCTTGCCCATCAAAGAATTGTCATCCCATTCAGGAGATGTGGTTAATGAGGACAGCGAGTACAGAAGGGAATAAGATCTGGCTCCACGGCTCACTCTGAATGCCAGGATGAAGCTGTGTATGGCTCTAGAGTTACAGTATGATAAATTGAACCAGTTACCAAAGAAGTCGGTTTCTAGGGCTTTTAAAATTAAGTTTTTCATGTCATTGACTGCTGCTCTTTCCAGTCTTGTATACTCTTTTCTTCCCTTTTCTACTGTACTCTTTCTACAATTATGATGAATAGAAAAGTTAACAACCAAAGTATTCAGCTAAGTTTTGAAATCAGATATATGAAATGATTTTCTGTTATTGACTGCTGGTCACCTATTCTATTCTATTCTATTCTATTCTATTCTATTCTATTCTATTGTATTCTATTCTATTCTAATGTCTGTTCTAATTTATTAATACATTTTGTTCTGTTATATTTGTCTACCATATACTATTAATTCTATTTTATTCTATTCATGCTCTAGTGTATTCTATTCTATTTTGTTCTGTTCTATGTGTGATACTGTATTGTATTATTTTATTCTCTATTCTTTGTGTAGTCTGTACCCGCTCTAGTGTATTCTGTTCTATATCTAATCTATTCTACGCCTTGTCTGTTCTATATCTGATCTATTCTATTCTATTCTTTCTATTCTATGTTTTTTCTACTTTATTAATCTATTTTGTTCTGTTCTATTTGTTTATTCTCTGCTATTAAATCTTTATTCTATTCTATTTCTGATCTACTGTATTTTGTTTATTTATTCTCTATTCCTTGCTGTATTCTGTTATATTCTTGTCTTCTCTTGCATTCTATTTTATTTGGTTCTATTCTATTCTTTGTTTATTCTATTCAATTTCGGATCTAATATATTCTGTTCTATTCTGTTTTAATAAATGTCTGGTCTACTGTATTCTTTTCTATTTTGTTTTATTCTATTCTTTGTCTGCTCTATTCTACATTATCCTATCTGTATTCTATCTCCTTTATTCTATTCATATCTACTGTATTTAATTATTTTATGCTCTATTTGTTGTGTAGTTTACTGTATTTGGTTCTGTGTCTGCTCTTCTATTCTATTCTCTTTTTTGCTCTATTCTACTATTTCTGTTCTTTGTTCTGTTCTATTCTATTCCACTCTATTTATTTGGAGGGTGGTTTTAGCAGACCTTTCTATAGCATCGGTGTCCCTCTGGTGATTTATAGCTGGTTGTTTATCCAGATTGACATCCCACTTTGAGCAGTTTGGGGTTAAATGTCTTGCTCAAGGGCAAAATGGTGATGGTCATTCTCTGCTTTCTGGCTCAACCACTCTTCAGCACCTTAGGACAAAACCACCAACCTTTTATTTTACTTAAGCGCTATGCTGTCACCACTCCCGTGACCTATGATGATGACAGATTTTTATGCTTGCAGTAATGTTCTAGGTTTGCAGTTAGCCAGCATCTGTGTCATCACTTCTGTTCCGCACTGCAGTATGAATGGTTTATGAGACGTTGCTGCTCTGAGGAATGTATTCATACTGTATAGACTGTGCGTGTGCAACTGTACACCCATAAATGTACACACACACATTCCATTAGACAGACTTAGGATGCATCCATATTTGGTAGAAAAAAAGTTTGACATTCTAGGATAAGCAGAAGCATTTGATATGAGTGGAGGCAATAGTCTTGTTCTAATTTGGGAAGGTGGCACCTCAACAGTATTGATTGGCACTCCAGTAAATGCCAGTGGGATTGCGGAATTGGGATCTAACAGACAGGCTTCGAGACAAGGTCATAAATGTGCAGAATGCAGATGAGAGACCTATCAATGTCCGTCAATGACATCCATGCTGTGCTGTTTATACAGGAGAAGAAAGAAGAAAAGAGAAGAGGGGAGGAGGAGGAG
>NW_015542553.1:29643-56363 GCF_001515605.1 Sinocyclocheilus anshuiensis
GAGGAGGAGGAGGAGGAGGAGGAGGAGATATTAAAGATTATTCAAGGCTAAACATATTATAGTGCCACTGTAGCCAGACATTGTGGTATTGAGTAAGTGCAAGTGGGTGGTATGAACAAAATCTTGTATCATGGTATGAGTAATTTTCTATCACAGTTATATTTTTATCACAGTACGCTCAGAAAAAAGTACAGATCTGTCACTGGGGCTGTACCCCAAAAGGCACTAATTCGTACTTGTAAAGTACTAAAATGGTACTAATATGTACAATTAACTTGTAAATAAGGTACAAAGATGTACATTTTTACCTTTTGTACCTTAGGGGAACATTTCAAAGAAAGCTTTGCACTTTTTATCTGAGAGTGTAGTTATATTTGTTGGAAATTCAACAAAAATAGTTTATATATTTCTTAAAAAAAAAAAAAAAACTTGGAGAATGGATTGAAAGGTATAGACCAAAAATGAAAATTCTGTCAATATTTTACTCATCATTATTAACCCATATGACTTTTATGGAATGCAAAACATGAATTTTTAAATATCCTGTACACTGTTTTCAATATGATGAAAGTGAATGAGGACTGAGGCTGTCAAGCTCCAAAATGTCAAATTAAGCACCAAAAAGCATCATACAATTGGTCCATATATCTTGTAGAAGTCAGCTGATAGCAAAGATAGAAAAATGACAATGACTGAGTAGATTATTTTCAATGAATCTGTTGATTCAGTTCACAAATCCTGAATGATTCATTCATGAATTAAACTAATGAGCTGACTGAATCAGTTACAGTTACTGTAAGTCTGAGTGTGGCTGTGTTTCATTGAATAACTTGTCCTGACTGAATGAATTAATGAGTCAATGGATGGAGCAGTGTGGAAGCAAACAATAAAAGAAAGAAGTTTGACACAATTGTACCTCTTCTGTCAGACCTGGTGCTGACTGGATCTTTTTAAGTGCCAGGATCAGATTCCTGCTCATTCATCAGCTATTTGAGCATGCAGCAGCCAAGAGGGACATCAGCTAAGTGCACTGATGCGGTCTGGACCAGACAAATACTCTATGTCACTTGTATCACTCATCCTGCATTCCCCAGCTGAGATTCCATGTCTCGACTTTGTGTCTGCAGCAGTACGATGGCATATTTTGCAGAGACTTAAATGGATACTTCACCCAAAAATGAAAATTCTTACTTCATTTACTCACCCACATGTTATTTCAAACCTAACTTTCTTTCTTATGTAGAACACAAATTGAGATGCTTAGCAAATTAAAATGACACAATTGTGAGTAAATGAATTTTAATTTTTGTGCAAACTGTTCCTTTAATACATGCATCTGTGGCATTTTCTACAAACCAAACCACTGCTTTGAGGCACAGAATAATGGACCTCTATCTTCTGATTAATGCGATGTAACTTGAGGAGAGACACTTGTTCGTTTTGTCATTATAATAGGCCTTGAATAATTCATCAGTTGTAAATTAGTTTTTTTTTTTACATTGACTTTAAATGTTCATTAAGGTACGTTGGACACACTTTTAAGCGCTTGCATCATAAGTAGCCTGACTTGTGATCAATTTAAGTACTTTTTACATATAATTGCTCATATTATTGGTGGCACGGATACTCAGCATCATTAGGAAAACTCACCAGCAATCTTCTTAAAGGTTTTTAATTTCAATTCTGCCAGAATAGTGTCACCCGAGTTACATAATTTGCATCACAGTGTGTTTCTTGCTCCCAGGAGCCCAGTTCTCGTTTATCATTATTGAAGTTATTGGTTCTCTTGAGGCGTAGCAGGGCTGTGGTGTTTGATAACTTGGAGCGATTGATTACAGATTCAGATTACTTTCTTGCTCAGTGGTGATTGTGTCCTCATGGCCTAGAAATCAGGAACGCTAATGTTCCTTAAATGAGATGAATAAACTAGCATTTTTGATGTTTATTTAAAAACTAACTGATATATAAATAATTATATTTGTGTTATTAAATGTATTTTATATGTATTTATTAAATATTTTAATTTAGTATTTATATTTATATTTAAATATTTAGCTTACTAATTTATTCATTTATTTGTTTGTTAAAATTCTATATTTTGCTGACTCTGTACAAATCTGTACAGATTTGTAACTATTTATTTATTTATATTTATTTATGATATTTAGCTCCTTTATATTTAACGTTTGTTTTCTGTCGAGTTTTTTATATTTAATATTTTGCTACCTGTCTGCATAGATTTGTAACATTTATTTGTTTACTTAAATGTAATGTTTTGATGACTATCTGTACAGATTTGTAACCATTTATTTATATTTTATATTTTATATTTAATTATTTATATTTATATTATTTATTTATATTTATTTAGGTATATTTCAATATTTAGCTCACTTTTTTCTGTACAAATTTATTTGTTAATATTTCATATTTTGCTAACTCTCTGCACATATTTATTGATTGATTGATTTATTTATAGCTAACTTTATCTGTACAGATTTGTAACTATTTATTTATTTATTTTTATTTTTTATTTTTAAATGTATTGGTTTAAAGAGTCATTACTGGTAATCAGCATAATTTCCTTGTGGAAAGCCATCAACAATTCCCAGCTGCTCTCTGACCTTTAAATGCTGCAATCGAACGACTAGCCTTTGATTTACAGCACATTAATACAACCCTCAATGATTAGCGGATAGAAGAATGCATCTGAGACGAAGTATCGATCCAATGGGAATCAATTTGGGGAGGTGTCCAAAAAAAGGTGTTTTCCTAGCACTTCCCCAGAGGACTTTAATGCTGATACTTGTGAACTGTCCTGGAATCCATTAGATCAGCTGTGGTGTCCTCTGCGGATTGTCGAGGTTACCAGGTTAGCTTCAGCTCACTGTCGTACAGTGTATTTGATTAATGAAGGTGCTGAAACTCCGCCTCATTCCTGGTGTACAATAGGCTCACGGCTGCGGCTTACAGCTCCCCTGTGCATTACTTGACAATAGCTACAGAACATTAGTGTTCCCCGGTTGGCCTTTTTGTGTGTGCGAGTGTGTGTGTTGCATGTTTTTTTACCCTGTGAGAGGACCAGACCCAGATATTTCTTATGTTTTGACAGGACTGATTTAAACATTCATCCCTGAGGAGACAGTCAACTTCCTGTGTCCTCCTCATCCAACTCATCAGCTCTCCAAGTGTGTTTTCTCCTTCCTTCTGTCTCCTTTTTTATTTCTGTTCTATTACCACTCACATCAGTGTCAGAACATGACCTGCATGTCAGTCTACCATCCTCATTTCCTTAAAATTGTCCTTTGTATGCTCCAAGGATATCTTTATTACGTTGAGAAAGTTATGTGTTAGAATTCTCATTCATCTCAATGGTTGTTGCTCAGCGACTGCCATCTTTGCTCATGGGCCCTTGGTTCTGGAACTGGTAATATATATATATATATATTGCATTTATAATTTTGTTCAGTGTATATATACTGTATATATTTTTTTCCATTGTCCTAAACCCTAGCAACTATCCTGGTCTGTGATGTCACAAGGCAGCAATTCAATAAAATATATGTAATTTATATGTTGTTTTGGCACAAAATGACATTAATGGCAAAAAATGCTTTTTGAGTGCAGATGGTATAGTTTTTTACCTGCTGGCACTAGCCGGACTAGCCAAACTTTGACCCCTTGGTATTTATCATGCTCATTTATTCTGCTTAGTTCAGTATTCACACTGGCTCCAGAGTGGATATTTAAACATAAATATCACCAGATGGTCCCATTGGCTCAAAACGGCCATCATAGTTCCATAGCTACATCATGGTCAGGAAACTAAAGACTGTTTCTGCCTCTAGCCACTTTGCTTGGTACCAGTAGCCTAAATGTTTAACAAATTCAATTACAAGCTGATGATTGTGTTGAATACATAGCTTGGCCACACAGTGTTGGATGGATCATACACATCTGTGTGACCTGTTCTGGGATCTATAATATATAAAGCATGTAATATCTTCTTTAATATATAAAGCATTCTTTAATATATAAAGCATGTAAGATCATATATTCAGTTGATCAAAGGTGAATGGACAAATTCCTCAGAATTTCTCCTTCACTGATTTTGTCACTCTCTCCATCAGGCACATCAAGGAATGCAAGAGCTTCCCTCAAGACAGCAGAGAGAATTCTTCAGAAGCTGAAAGGAAGAACTGAGTTCACTCTTCTACTGACCATCAAACAGGAAAAATTCAGCTCCGGAGTGCTGCTGTCCATCCACTATGGAGATCAGAGGTATCTTATCTATCTATCTCTGTCTGTCCGTCCATCCCTCCATCCAGCCATCCGTCCGTCTGTCTATCTATCTATCTATCTATCTATCTATCTTCTGTCTGTCTGTCTGTCTGTCTGTCTATCTATCTGTCTGTCTGTCTGTCTGTCCATCTATTCCATCTGTTGGTTGATCAGTCGATCAGTCTGTCCGTCCACCATCCAATCCTCCCACCCTCCTTCTGTCCATCCCTCCATCCATCCATCCATCCATCCATCCATCCATTCATCCATCCATTCATCCATCCATCCATCCATCCACCCCTCAGCTTGTCTATCTATTTGGCTGTCTGTGCTTTCATTCTTCCGGTAGGCATTTGCTCCTGTAAAACCTTCTTTCTATTTTTTTTTCTGTTTTGATTTACTGTTCCTCAGAGGAACACATAATCTGTTCTCCTGATGGAATGTCTGTAACACTTCTGATTGGGGTGTCCACTGACATTTCTTAAACACACACAGTATTGATTTTACCACCTCTTTAAGGTCAGCACTCGGAGTCCAGGCCAGGAGATTCACAGATCACTGCTCCTCTTCACATTCATTCAAAACTCCTACATTCTCTTGAGCAGCATTATTCCCTGCTGCTTTGCCACATTCCAGAATTTAATAACGACTGCTTGGCAGCTTAACCTGCTGAAGTCTTGTGCATGGGAACATTAAGGCTAACAGTAAACATTTTGTTATTTCCTGGAGTTCTTAGATTTCAAGCTTGATTATGACTTTTCACAAGGGTAAATCTGTTTTCTTGGCTTCCTCCTCAGGTTTCTGGAGGTAGAGAGCAGCGGTCTGCGTAATGAGATCCGTCTCTTCTTCCAAACCTCAGACCACCGGCAGCAGAGAGAGGTCTTCCCCTATAGTCTAGCAGATGGACACTGGCACAAAGTCTCCTTGGCATTCAGCTCCACCCAAGTGGTGCTCCATATTGACTGCAACAGGTGAATGGCTTGAGAACTACCAGAGATAGCTTTGAATGCCTCGTAGTAGTCTGTATCAGTGTCCACTCATGTGTTGCTTTTTATTTGTGCTTGCTTTCAGAATTTACGAAAGGATTGTGGAGATGCCATCTATGGACTTTCCCAGAGGAACAAACATCTGGCTTGGTCAAAGAAATGACGCCCATGGGTTTTTCAGGGTACAACATAATCTTGTAAATTTAAAATAGACCATACAATATGTAAAACTGTACATTTGTCTTGTCTACATCTCTGACTTTCTTTCTACCATGTCTTTCTCTCAGGGAGTGATGCAAAATGTTCAGTTGGTAGTCGTACCCCATGGATACATCGTCCAATGTCCAGATCTCAACCGTAGTAAGTGCATACTCTCAGAAAAAAATAACTATGCACTTTGTTTACTTGCTGGTCTGGAAATGCTATTAATGCATGTCCACCACTTTTGCAGCTTGTCCCACTTGTAATGATTTCCATGGGCTGGTTCAGAAGATCATGGAACTTCAAGATATTTTGGCTAAAACATCAAACAAGGTAAGTTTTTATTATTCTGTGCTAATGCAAAACAGTTGTTCATTTTTGTCACAGTTTCATTCATTTCATTCTGTGCAGTGAATTTAAATTAGTAATTTTTGTTGAAGG
Organism: Sinocyclocheilus anshuiensis; assembly: GCF_001515605.1. Taxonomy (NCBI): domain Eukaryota; kingdom Metazoa; phylum Chordata; class Actinopteri; order Cypriniformes; family Cyprinidae; genus Sinocyclocheilus; species Sinocyclocheilus anshuiensis. The sequence goes on from NW_015542553.1 coordinate 35,553, forward strand.
TTATTTAATCAATTTGCATTGGGGCTACATGAATAATAAATAAATAATTTGAGCAGCGAAATTCCAGTTTCCAGCATGCATTGCATGGAACTTGATGAGAAGTGTACATGTTGAAATTAACTGTTATTTTTGAGTTTTTGAGCAAAATGACAAAAAAAGAGTGAAAATGACTTTAAATGAGGGCTACAATTTCAATGCTATTTCAGTACTAGTACTACTAATACTATTTCTACTCGAAAATTTTACATTTAATTCAGTGTTACTTGTGGTTTCTTTGTAATTAATTCTAAAATTTACTAGGTATTCGGTTAGTTTATTCTGTCTCATTTTATTGGTGCTTACTTGATTCTCTTTCCACTATGCAAGGTTTATAGTGTTGGTTTGGATGTCACTAGTTTTATGTGGTATAGTCTGTTTATTGTCCTTTATAGTGAACACCACAAATGCTGCCTTCATAAATCTCTTATTTCCCTCTCCTTCTAACATTTTTTTTTGCTTGCTCGTCATTTTTGATGTCGCCTCCCTCTATTGATTCATCATTCAGTCTCACCCTCTCTTCTTTCTCATGTCTTCATTGTGCTGTAGTTGGCACTTGCCGAAGAGAAGATGAAGTACTTGGATAGCTGTTACTGTGAGAGGACATGCACCCTAAATGGAGAGATATACAGGGATGATGATGCTTGGATAGATGGATGCAGAAACTGCACATGCTCAGTAAGTTCATGTATTGCCTGGACGGGGTGAATTGGAATTTAAAAAAGAGATGGCTCTCCAAACTACAAACTCAAGAACCATTCACAATGAAAGCAATTTTCAGCGACAAAGCAACTGGAAGTCATTCCTTTCAGTAAAAGCTGAGACGACATGAGTGACAGTACAAATTATGCAAATGAGCAGTGATGTGATGTGACTACTACTGCTGCTACTACTGTGGGAGCTTGTTTCCACAGTATCCTACAGAGCCTCTAAGAGGATATGAGGATGTAAAAAATATGAGATAAGAGGAAAAATGATATTTCAATGCCTTTGCATTCTCTCACAAAACTATTACATTTTTTTACCATCACCAAGTCCTTCCCATCAACAGCTCCAAGATATCCAAACTCATTATACATTCACTGAAGATAAGATGTTAAGATTTGCTTTCATGTATGAGAATCATGAGGTTTCAGTTTATAATTTAATGTTTTAATTTTTATAATGATATACATTGATATTAATATCTTTATTTATTAATATTTATTTACTGTAATATGCTTATCAATGTTTATTTTTATACTTTTTTTTATTTTTCTTACACCATTGGCATTTTTGTAAATATTTTTACTGGAAAACTAGACAAAAATATACTAAATATTTATCAATAAATCGTACAGAAAGTTGGCAAGTTAAGCTGTTTTGTCACCGTCAGTGTGGGAACGCACACCCTCAAGATTAGTTGCTTCACACCTTAATATTTGTTGAGCTTTGTTTTAGTTGTGAAGATTTTGAAGACATAACATTCTGATTTGCCATCAGCATTCATGACAGTCACTGTCTGATTCTGTCAGTTTATGTTGCAGAATCGTGTGATTGTGAAGCTCTTTTATTGATGATGGTGTGTGTGTGTGTGTGTGTTTTCCACCTACAGAATGGTACAGTGGAGTGTGAGAGTATTTTCTGCCCACCACCTCAGTGTTCCCCTGATACAGCTCCAATCTACATGCCTGGAGCTTGCTGTAAAGAATGCCAGCGTGAGTATACACACACACGCACAAAATTGAGGCCATGCATCTATAAAGGTGCATATTTTTTTTACAACTTTTCTTCTCTCTCCCTATGTTTCATGTTTGTTCCTTTATATCTCCATCATCTCTCTTTGCTATCTTTCTTTTCACCAAAATCTTTTATATAATCATGCCGCGGTCTTGATGACAAACTGACCACATCCCAGTGTTGCTAGGATACCGCTGCCACAAATGCAAATGTCAACACACACACAATGCAGTCACACGCTTTCTCTGGTATCATTAATAATTCAAGGCCAGTGTGCAGCGTGTTGTGTTTGAGTTAGCAGAGCTAATATGCAGAAGCTAATAGCAGTTTGACTGATGACCAGGGCTTTATTTAACACTGCACTCTGGTAGGCTTAATCTAACATGCTTGTCCGATCGATGGTTACTGGTTCACATTCTAAAGCGCTTTGTTTTGGCTCTGTCCTCTTAATTTCTTGTCTGGATCTCATTTTTGCTTTTTTTTTCTCTTAATATCTTTTCGGCTTTAGCCATGTGTCTGTTCAGAGGAAGAGTGTACGTGGAAGGTGATCGTAAGAGCATACATGACTCTGAGGGAAACTGTCTGCTGTTTGAATGCAGGGTAAGTATTAGTGGAACTGCAGACCAGTGGTCTGAAAATTTTCAACAGACCCAGACAAAATCTGACTTTGTGCATTTTTTTTTTGCACTTATTTTTGGAGGAAAACGTCCAAATTCTGTTGGCTGGATATTCTAATTGGATTCCCATGAATGATAGGAATTCAGATTCTGCAGAAATCTGAATTCTGCTGGCGAAGATTGTGACTTGTTCTGGTTATGACTTGCAATCCCAAGCAGTATTTGAACCAGAATTTGAATTCTACCTCGGCCTGGTTATGAATTTGTATTTCAGGCAGAATATGAATTCTCTCTCGGCCTAGTTATGAATCTGAATTCCAAAGCGGTTGAATGTCTGTGCCTGGTTGTGAATTTGAATTTCAGGCAGCATTTGAATTTGAATTCTGTCTGTGCCTGGTTGTAAATTTGAATTTCAGGCAGCATTTGAATTTGAATTCTATCTGTGCCTGGTTATGAATTTGAATTTCAGGCAGAATATGAATTCTGTCTCGGCCTGGTTATGAATTCAGTCAGAATTCCAGGCAAAATTTGAATTTAAATTTTGTATGGGCCTGGTTATAAATTGGATTTCAGGCAGAATTTGAATTTTGACTGAGCTTGTCTATAAATTTGAATTCCAAGCAGCATTTGATTTTGAAAATCCATTTTGAGCTTCTAACAGTGTTCTGGAACATGATAGCTGGTTTCTAGCTCATCCAAGCTGATCATTAACTGGTTTGTCCAAATGTTCCAAAAACCATCTAGACCATAATGGAAGTTGGTTTGTTGCTTGAACCAGCTTAGACCAGCTTAAAAACAGCTACCATGTTTCAAAACTAGCATCTAGCATCATAAGTTGGATTTTCCCAGCAGAGTTAGTGTTTTATTTGCAGGATAAATTGAATAAAAACTTGTGTGTGTTGTGTATTTGCAGGATCGAAGTATGCATAGGGTTGAGATCACTTCTTGTCCAGAGCTAAACTGCCCGGAATCAGAGCAGATCACACTCACAGACCGCTGCTGCAAAGTGTGCAGAGGTGCGACACATTCACACACGCAGAAACAACACACACCCTCTACACTCCACTGATTGGAGTCAAATTAAGGGCAGCCACCTTTGACCACTGTGCACACAAACTAGATTTGTGCCCAACACCAAGCCATGACACCACTCATCTTTTTTTGCAGCCTTCACACATATAACTGCACACACATAACACCCAGTTTAACAGTTATACTTTAAAGGGCAGCATATGCTCAACTTTTAAACACCTTTCATAGTTCACAGATTGAGCACGTAGGTTTGCTCAGAAATGCGATTTGAATGGGATTTCAAACCACATATGAATGTATCTTGAAACGGGTTTGTAAAATTCGGATTTCATGTGATTTTTTGCTGTTCACACATGCTAAATATGATCGGATTCCAATCGGATATGCTCAAAAATCGGATTTGGACTGACAGTCTGAACAAGGCTTAACACTTCTGAACTGATTTGTGAAATTGTTTTGTTAGGGTTGCTTTTTGTTTTGTTTTTGCTTTAATTAAAATTAAAAATTTTGTTTAATTTTAATTGTGTTTAATTGTGTCATTTATATGAATATATAAGTGAAAATGTACATCTTGGTTCTTTGAGAACATTTTATTAACCTTTTTTTTAATCTTCACCAGCCCATTTATTCTCTCTATTAATATGAGATCATATAAGCAAAATATCCTACTCTTAACAAGGATTTTTTTATCAAAGAAGATATCTTTATCTAATAAGATATCTAAATCACTGAAACAAGATCAGTTTATTGTTTTAAGTATAAACAAGTTACAAACAAGTCCAGTAGGACAAAATATATTTATATTCAATATATAATTTCTGAAAACAAACTTTAATATCTTATGCAAATTTGCTTCTCAAGTAAACTGATCTTGTTTAATGGAGTCAAAAAAAGACCAATTAAAAGCTCATTAAGAAGTAATTTATTAACAATTATAAAATAATTTGTAAAATGCTATTTAAAATGATTTTAGATGGTGTATCTCCTGTCACACCGCAGGATATGCAATGTCCCAAAAGTGTTTCACATCGACTAGCCAGGCGTAGGTGAACAAGAATCCTCCCAGTTGAATGTAAAGTGTCTTTTAACTATTAGTACAAACTGGAAATTTGTCCACATATGGAAAATTGCGTAAATATAATGCATAAATTATAAATGTCAGATTATGCATTGCAAAGCACTTCTAACTCTGTCTATCTCACTTCCAGGGCATGATTTCTGTGCTGAAGGTCACAGCCGCAATTGTATGGAGAATTCGGACTGCATTAACCTAGAAGCAGGAGCTTTCTGCAGCTGTAAAGAAGGATACCATGCACTCAGGGACGACAGCGCCTACTGCCAAGGTATACAAACTTCCATAGACAAACATGCCAATAATTGATGTATGTTTCTAAACACTATACAAACAAATGAAACTCTAAATCCATCAAATCCTCCATAGCACCTGTTATTTGACCCCCACAGATTTGCTTGCTAGAAATTTTTGTTTTGTATAAGCGAATAACAAGGCTTTCACAAATCACTAAATTGCCTGCAATCACAGATGGAGGAGTTGCCGACGAAAGCTGTTGACTGGTGATTACTTAGTGTCTCGCTGAATTATCCTTACAGCTGTAATTAATGCATTGTAAACCCTAGAGTTCATGCTGTGCGAGTGTGTGTACAGATGTGAAGGAGGGTTCCTGTGGCTCGCTGGCTTTTAATAGGCTGTACCAAAAAAGATATCTCTTTTCACACATAAGTTCAATGACTATTTATAGTTTTACCTTAGTGTTGCCTGTAAACGTGCCTCTGTGTAACAAGAGGTTCTCTTTTGGTTAAAAGATTTTTAAGTCCTGTTAAAGGAATAATTCACCCGAAAATAATAAATGTCTGACAATTTACTCACCCTCAGGCCATCCAAGACATAAATGAGTTTGTTTCTTCATTAGAACAGATTTGGAGAAATGTAGCATTACATCATTTGCTTACCAATGGATCCATTGCAGTGAATGGGTGCCGTCAGAATGAGAGTCCAAACAGCTGATAAAAACACAATAATCCACAAGTAATCCACACGACTCCAGTCCATCAATTAATGTCTTGTGAAGCAAAAAGCTGCTTGTTTGTTATAAACAGTTTTGACTTCCCTCTAAGATCATAATTGAAAACCTTAAACTGTGAACGATCAATTGTGATGACTGCACTTTAAAGTGATGTGGAGGCGAACAGCTTGCTTTGTCTTAATGTGACTCTCACCTTTGTCACTGTGAGTCACTGTAGGATGCTTCCAGCATAGACAATCAATTTTGGGGGAAGTGACATTAGAAAAAATTTTGGTCACCAGAAATGCACAGAAAGCTTTGGCAAGTGTCTGAAAGAATTTACACAACACAGTTGTTACAGTAATGTGGCTCCAAGCCTCAGTTTGACTTGATAAAATCTGAGACACATCTGTGAGGACCTGCTGGGTGATAATAGCACTCTTTATCAAGCACTGTTGGACTCTTTTAGCATTTGGAAATATGTTGATTTTCCCTGTTTTGATACCAGGTCAGGAAAGATTAATCAGTGACTTTTAGCTTACTTATTTTTGTCTCACACATAAAATTATATAACTGACAATGGCCTCTATATGAAAGACTTTGTCTTGTTAGCTTGTGAAAAATTCTGTATGTTTGCATGGACTGTTGCAGTCGGTAGTTTGTAGCAGCCTCAGGCTTATGAATAATACCAGTGCCATGTCGGCTCTGAAATAAACTTTAAATTATTAATTTGGGATTCATATCTTCTAGAGCAAAAGTGGCTGAAAAAGGCATTACATTTTCAATTACAGAATAGATGAGTGAGTTTATTCTCCTCATTTTAAGCACTGAATGTTCCTCAGAAGACACATTGAGACAGATAAGACTTTGAAGATATTCTCTCCACTATTCACTTTTAAACCAAACACACTGCTCTGATAGATTGATATTATGTTTACACCATCTTAAAAAGAAAAATTGACTTTAACAGTCCATTGCTAAAGCTACTGGTGGGCAAAGGCTATTATTAGAATTATTATTTCTCAAAAAGTGGTTGTTATGCCTCTGCATTAATAAGACTTGTTTTCAGAGAATATATCTTGATTTTTTTTATTTTATTTTATTGTGTTTTATTTTATTTAATTATTTGATTTGATTTGATTTGATTTTTCATTTTGCCTGCCAAGTTGGTAGGTTGCTTGGATGGATGGATGGATTTTTATTTTAAGAATAAATCTCACAAAAATCTGCTTTATGCTTACATTTGCTATTGGGGTAAACAAGATAAACTTAAAGATTAAAAAAGATCAACTTAAACTTAAACATTTTCTGAAAACAAGTTGTAATCTGAAACAAATTTTTTTATTTATTTTATTTATCAAATATATCTTTTAAGGATATTAAAAGGATATTTTATATTAGAAAAGAGACAATATGCTGATTAAGAGCATGAGTTTGTGCTGTGTAGATTTAAACAGAGAAAAAAATTGTGAGGAAGATTATATAAAGTGTTCTTGAGGAGGAGAGAGTGGGTGGACCGAAAGACAAGTGTGTATCTATGAAAAGTGTAAGAGAAAAAGCTGGAGGCTGAGAAAGTGAAAGGGACAGAAAGTGAAAGGTCTAGAAGTGCTCTGTGTTTTGTTAATGCACTTTAAGGACTGAATTGAGTCACACATACAGTAGGCCTACTGTACATTATTTTCAAAAGATATTCAAACCACTTTCTCTTTATTATAGGTGTATTTGTATTATTTCTATCATCAAGGCTGCTAAGGTTTCAGGTAGATGTACAAGAAGTTTAAAGCAGTAGTTTATTTACTTTTTTCATGGAAGACAGGGAGTCATATGAGATCTGAGGCGACAAACGTATAATGGCATAATTGAATTATTTGTGCTTCCCCTTAAATATTCATCAAAACATTCAAACATGGTGTTGGTGTTCCTGCTACTTTACAGTCTTAGCAGTTTCCTGCAGCAGTGTGAACAGTAATGTTCTTTGTACAACAGAACGCTTATGATGTAATGACTGGATCTTCCAGCAGCCTTGACAAATGCTGCTAATTGATTGCAGCTGCAGTGTGAATGGTGGTTTTTAGCACTGCTTCTTCCCAAATGTTTTGAAAACCGTGTTGTGTTCGGGTCATAGTACAGAGTGTGTCTTGTGTTCTGCTATGGTTGCAGATATCGATGAGTGTGCGGAGGGGAAACACTACTGCAGGGAGAACACAATGTGTATGAACACAGCCGGCTCCTTTATGTGTGTCTGCAACACCGACTATGTCCGGATTGATGATTACTCCTGCACAGGTGAGTACAGAAATCATTAAAATGTGCTTTTTTTCACCATGGACTTATTAACTTGAATCTCTTAGATAGAGATCCATGGCTTAATGTGTCTGGAGTGTTAATAATTAGGTCATGGCTCCAGGCCATTAAAATATGTTTAAAGTCCCCATAAATTAATCTAATATGCTACATTTGGCACTCATTCACTAATTTTTTTTTAACTCATTAAAAAAAAATTAGCATTTGTTAATGAGTAGATAGAATTAAAAAATCATAGAAGTAAAATCATAGAAGAATCATATAAATAAATTAAATTATTTTAATAATGTTATATGTTAATTAATATTGTATTATATGGATGCAGCTACTATATTTAATATTTTAATATAATAAATATTTGAATATTTAATATTCCAACATTTTTGAATAATTCTTTTTTTTTTTACTGTTTTTGAAAGTAGTCTCTTAAGTACATCAAGGCTGTATTTATTTGATGAAAAATACAGTAAAAACAGTAATATTGTAAAATATTATTACAATTACATTCTAATATACTTTTTTAGTTTTTATTTGAAACAGACCTAGGTAAACCTATTAAACCTTTATTTACAGTGTAGTGTAATTTTAACTGTTTGTATCATTTGTTTTATTATTTTAATATGAGTAAAAACAGAAATTCATTTAATTGAATTATTAATATTTAATATTAATATAATAAATAAAATGCTTTATATATATATATATATATATATGTAACATTTTGTCTGTATGTTTGTTTGTCTGTATGTAAATATATTTTTTTGTTTTGTTCTAATGATGTTTGTTTTATGCGTCTTATCAAGCATTGTTCAACATTGCTTTAATAGTGCATGCATTAGTGGAATAACAAGAATTAAACAGAGGGAGAGACAAAACTTTTTTTGAGAAAGCGAATTGGGGAAAAAAAGAAAGACAGCATATGTTAAATTTTTCACTGATGGAAAGTACAGATGGTACGTGCTCCTAATCTTTAACTTAAAAAAGCAATTAAATCTCTTCAGGAGTGCAGGATAGGGAAACAAAACACGACGCAAGGGAACAGCTACACGATAAATGAGCCTTAGTCCTTCTGTGACCTACTTTAAAGCTGAATTAATTACAATGAAAAGGCCAGGAAGGTTTCTGTCTCAATAAAAACACAAAAAGCACAAAAAAACTGCACCTGGGCTGCAAGGTGCAATCATGGGCAACAAAAATTCAGCTTTTATGTTGGAAACTATTCAAGGTCTCTTTCTGCTGATCATCTCAGAAAGCCATGTGTGTTCAAGGCCAGCTGCATTGTTATTATTTATTGTCATTATTTTTCAAGTAGTCTGCATTACACCGACCTCACTATCAAGTTCTGGGTAAATGACGACCTCTGTTCATTTTAATGCTGCATGTTGTTGTTTTGTAATGGAAAGAGCTGGACTGATGTATGAAGGCACAAGTGGAACAAGCTTCTTAATTTCATAGCTTTCTCTGAGCAAACTTCTAATGACCTGGTAATATGGTTGTGCTCAGTGGTTGATGAAGAAACTTAAATAAATTGAACAGCATTGAGCCTCAACCTTATGTAGAGGTATGGAGTCAATTATTGTATGGCTAAATTCTAGGGCATTGTTTGGAAACTGATCCATAAATGGTGTTCACAATGGCTGAAACTCTATTGATATATTCTAGAATCAAAGAATTGGTGCAGAATCAGATTTTGTTTGTAATTTTTTTAATTGATCCTCTAAATGTTTGTCATCTTCCTCAAAACGTACAGGAGAGAGTTTTTTTTTCTTTTAAATGCACACTGTGCTGCTTTTATATCTATTTAATGAAACCATTACTTGCATCAGTTATCAGTTTAACTCTATATGTTTAATCTCTCATTCTTCCCTCTGGATCTCTTCCCCATTGATGATTGGTTGAAAGCCTTGCATCTGTTGTTGATTGGCTCAAAGCTGTGTATCTGCTTCTGTAATTACTTAGCGTCTCAGTGAGGCTGGCTTTCTGATGACAAAACATTATTATTTTCAATTATTCATGTGTGCAGTCACACAGAGAAAAATATTGCATATTTTGCCTGTGGGATTATTATGAGATAATCGGCAGGCTGCAGCCACATCAGTTGTAACTGGAATTCATTTAATATGAAGCTGCAATAGACGTTACCTGGTTTAAAACAAAAGCACTTTTAATCAGCCGATCGTTTTTTAATTTAAAACATCAGAAGTTATTGGAATTACTGTAATTATTTTAATTGCGCTCCACTGTTGCCATATCTGCTCATTAAAGCTCTGTCTTGCCTTCATGATCGACTCACTGATATTTACTAATTACATCCTTTACTAGGCAATGAACAAACTTGTAGGCATGATAAGAGGTTTTGTCAGTTACATGAACAGTACCAGACTTTTGTTGTCAAATGAAGAAAAGAATATATGCAGTTAATAACAGAAATTATGGGGTTTCTACTTCTCCTTTCTTTCTGTGTCTCTCACAGAATACTTCATTAGTTCCCCTTGAGCAGTCAGCAGATGTTAAACTTAAAATGACGTTAGTCTCCAATCAGTTTATTTATGTGCTATTCTGGACAGAGCTGTCCATGTAAATGTTCCTTCAAAGATCATAGAGATTTCACCTTTTCAAGAAATAGTTAACCTTGAAGTTAAAATTGTCATCATTTACTCACACTCATGTCGTTTCAATTCTGTGTGACTTTCTTTGCACCAAAGGAGATGTTTTGAAGAATGTTCATGTTGTTCTATTACATACAAGTGATCCATATGCATCATTCACTATATTCAAAGTCTTCTATAGCCATATGATATGGTTTAATCTGAAATATAAAAGTTTAAAGGCTTTTCGCAACCATGGTCACATTCACTTACATTGTGGAAAAGAGCAGCTTGGACGTTCTGCTAAACAACTTCTTTTGTGTTCCACAGAATAAAGAAGTCATACAGGCTTCAAAAGACATGAGGATGAGTAAATGTTTTTGACTTTTGGATGAACTATATCCCTTTCATGCACAAACACAAAGAATCATCTGTTCCAAATGCGATTTTGTTGCATGCTTGAGAAATAGCATTTCTGTCTGTAAGAATGAATAAGGTTTTTGGCACCCTGTTCAAGCGTTCAGACTGAATATGTGATCTGGTTAAGGTTCCTTAAGTCAGCATAAAAACACACAGCCAATCAGTATCATTCATCAGTTAAAGTGCATTTTAATGAGATTATTTAATGACATTTTAATGAGAGTGATTAAAAGATTTATGACTAAAGTAGATTAGGCAGTTTTGCTTCACTGGAGGGGATGGGTTTGAGGAGATGGAAAGTGACGTGCGTTGAAGAAAAAGACACCAGACAGGTGTAAACAATGGGATTTGGAGAGATAAAAGAATAAGTAAGATGCTGTTGCTTGCATTGCTTATGTGAGTATATGCGAGTAAATTTTTCATCTGGTAGCTGACAGATCTGCCCATCTGGAAGATAGAAGGTACATGAATATGTGTGAGGCAAGGAGAGAAAAGCTTTGTTAATGTGAGTAATTAGGAGGATAATTGGTGTCGTTTTAGATGAGTCAACGCAGATGAGAAATCAGAACACACAAACACGTCCACTGTGAGGGATTCATCTCAGTCAAATGCTGCTTGGCATGACTGTAATATCACTGATTGAGGTAAACAGAGCTTATGTCAAGGGAGCCAATGGAGCTGATATTGGACCAAATTGTTTACTGGCTTTAATTTCATACTTTTTTTTCATACGCTATTTTTTCTGTTGGATCTTCACATTAGATAAAAAATGCTAAATAAATCCTTTGAAATGCTGCAGTTCAATTTAGGTGTTACAACATTATAATGTGCAATTTGAAAAATAGACATTGAGTCTTAGATTTGCTAAAAATTACATTGCAACTATTAGTGTAGTTTTAAGTATTCAATTTTAAATATTAAAATTAACAAAAATATTAAGTAAGTGGTAGATGAATGTAAAGGTTTTCTAAATTTGCACAATTAAATATCTAATATAGGCCAACATGCACAATTAAATATTTAATATCACATATAAATTGACCAACACTGATAAATTTAAAAATCTCTAATATCGGTCGATAGTCGATATCGTATTGGCATATATTATGCATCCCTAATCAGTCCTCTTGGACCAAATACAAAGTTAGTTTCTTGCTTCTCTGTTACAAGTTTTGTTTTAGATCTCTCTCTTTTGATTGGTCAGTATGATTTATTTATGAGGTTCACTGAAGTTTCACCAACATTTCCACAGTAACTTCACCAATCTCTGTGAAAGTCTCTCCGATTCCGATTCCGAACTCCTGGCTGCTGTGGGAACATTTTTCCCCAAAGAGAAATATTAATGACAGAGGCTCTGCAGCAGAAGAACTTTCATTGACATTTCAAGCAGGCTGAGTGAAGCCTTTCTTTTAGTATGGGGTCATCTGGAGGTCATTGTAAGACTGTAACATTGTGAGATGATTGCTGAACGTTTCATGATCAATTTCAATGCAAAATTGATTATTATTATTATTATTATTATTATTATTATACTGTGAATAATATATAATATATAAATATTTTAGTGATTTGATTGAGTAATTTACGAGGAAATGAAAAATTACTATTAAAAATTAAAGTTTGTGTGTTGGTGACAAAAAATAAACCTTGAATTTTAAGTGAAAGTCAAGGAAAAATAAAAAGGCAAAGGCTCAAAAATGAAAAATGCATAGTTTATTATATTCAATTAATTTTAAAAATCAATCAATCAAACATTACTCAGTGTCACATGATCCTTCAGAAATCATTGTAATATGTTGATTTGGTGCTCAAAAATAAATTTTTTATTATCAGTGTTGAAAACATTTAATATTTTTTGGAAATGGTGATACAGTACCAATCAAAAGTTTTGAATAAGTCATTTAAAAAAAAAATTTTAATTAATTAATACTGTACCTTTATTCAACAAGGATGTATTAAATTGATCAAAAGTGACAGTAAAGACATTTATAATATTACAAAATATTTCTAATTCAAATGCATGCTGTTCATTTGAATTATCTAATCAAAGAATCCTGAATTTATTTATATATATATTTTTATTTTATTTAACTGAACATCATAAACTATAGCCCTTTTACAGTTTTTTGAGACTTTGCTTCCCAGATAGTCTAAGTGCAAAAAAACGATTTGACAGCATCTCAAATGCACAGACAACCTTCAACAAAGACTGTGGCATATTATTTTTGTACAGTAGTGTCAGTAATTCCCTAAGCACCGTACTCATGCGCATCTGACTCCTACCTCTTTCCGTGTTTTTATTCTTTCTTTCTGTCTTTTTCTCTTTCCTTCTGCTTGTTTTTCATCTTTGAGTTGGAATTGTATTCCCTCTGAGAGAAACAGCAGCAAGGAAGATGGAAAGTGCCGAACGTGCAAAAAGTTTGAGGAAAGCGTGCAAACACAGACTGATGCACATGCCTCTTGTGTTTTCAGAGCACGATGAGTGTGTGCGTGAACTGAATACCTGTGACGAAAACGCTCTTTGCTTCAATATGGTTGGCGGACACAGTTGCTCCTGTAAACCAGGGTACGTCGGTAACGGAACCGTCTGCAGAGGTAAGCACAAACATCTGAACTCTACACTACACACTGCACTTGTCACGGTTTTTGACAGAATCAAAATTCTTGATTTTCGATAACAAATTTAAATAATGTCAGTGTAAATATTAATATGAATGTATTTATAAGGTTAAAGGGATAGTCAACCCAAAAATGAAAATTCTGTCATCATTTACTCATCCTTATGTCTTTTTTAATCCTTATGACTTACTTTCTTCTGTGGAACTCATAATATTGGAGAACATTGTTTTAACCAAACAGCATTGATTTCCATTGTATGGACAAAAAAAACAGAAATTTCTCAACTTAAAAGAACAAAAGTCATACAGTTTTTGAACAACTCCATAAGTGAGTATGGACTATCCACTTAAGTTAATATACTACTACTAATAATAATGATAATATGAACCAATTTAGTTCAAACAAAGTATTTAATACTTTAGTTCAAATCAAGTAATTATTCCAAGTAAAGTAATACAACTAAAGAGCAAAGAAATAAATTATAAGCAAATAGAACTTTAAAATGAACAGAACAAAGATATTGCTTTATGAATTATAAATTAACATAAATATGAAACATTTATATTAATTAATAAACAAATAAATAACAAGTATTATTTAAAATAAGTTTGTCATAGTAGATATTCAAGTAATTATATCATAATAGGATAATAAACAAAAGAACGAATTACAAGCAAATTAAAGAACTAGAAGAAAGCAATTGTCAGGTGTCAGGTTCATTAGACTGCATTTGCACTGCATGACCTAATGCATAATCCAGAATGTTACAATTTCTTGCCAAGACCAGCATTTTGACTGAAAACTTTTGACTGTGCATTTGACTCGCACATATAGATGCATACTGCAAATGGTACCATTACATTCAAAAAATGGCATGTAGAAACATTTTTCATTTAGAAATTGCTAGTACATTCCACAATTAATTACAAAGAAATGGCAAGTAACAATTAAACTTGACATTTTGAAAAATATATTTTTTTACAGTGTACATCGCTATTCTGCACCGTGCATTAGCTCAGTTTTCAGAGACCAGGTTTTATTGGTATGGTGTAGTCCTGCTGAAATGTGTGTTGACCCCTGTGTCTTGTGTTTGATGTGCAGCGCTGTGTGAGGGCCAGTGTCTCAATGGAGGTTCCTGCATCTCTCCAGATACCTGCGTCTGCCAGCAGGGCTTCACTGGAAAGAGATGTGAGACAGGTAAGACGCAATTAGGCCAGTGGAAGGACATTTCCTGTAACCTTTCAATAGAAGTCAGAGCAAGAAATTGGGAGTGGAGAAAAGTGTACAACATATTCTCATACTGTGATATTGCCCCTCAAGTGTTTTCATATTATAGTGATGGAGTGAGTTGATCGAAATATAGTGCTGTAGGAGCCGCAGAAGCTCGGAGGAGAGATTATTTATTTTGGATATTTTCCAGGCGAGTGAGATGCTTATCTCAGATGATTTCCAAGAATGTGAACTTGATCAAAGATGTCTCTATGTGGACTGTGCCATATTTCATGACACATTGGATATGCATATTTGCTAGGAATTTGCTGATTAATGTCAAAGGATGATCTAAAGTGATGTTTGCAGATGTGCAACAAAAAAGTTGCTAAATTTATTCACTATATTTTGATGATTGCATAGTATTATAATATATTTCTGTATTATAATACAGAATATAAACAAATGGGTGTTATTTCATAAATCAACAAATTTAATCAATAAATGTAATAAATTATTTAAAAAAGAAAAATATAATTACTTGGTATAACTATTTTTTACAATAGTTTGAATTATAGTACAATCATAGATTTGAATTATAGTAATATTATATATTGAAATGTATTAATATATTGCAATATTAATATAATTTAATGTAAATTAATATTAATATTAATATAAAATAATACTACAAATAAAAATATAATATTGTAATATAATTATAATAATGATGGTTATAAAATTTGAATTATTATAAAAGTTAAATGTTTTCAGTAGTCGATATGCTAGTGAAATTCTGATCCTCGATAACAATTTTAACCCTTTAAATTTAAGTAAAATATTAATATAAATTGTTAAGATTGATATAATATATTAAGATATAATATGTTGTTGTAATGTAATTATGAATATTAATAATGTTTGCTTATTATTAATATTTTGTGGGTAGAATGGTGAAGTTATGACAAAACGAATCATCTCTGACTGTTCTTTCATTGTAATGACAATGAGATTCCTGTATCTGAGTATTTTATGTACTTATTTGTTGTTTCATTTACTGTAAATCACTGAGCTGAATTAACAAAAATACAAAGACAAAAAAAGTTTTAAAGATAAATAAGACAAAAAAAAAGTAAGGGGAAAAAACTAAGGAAAAAAAACTAAAAAGAAAGACCACAAAACATATTATTATTATTATTATTACAATATTTATTTATTTATTTATTTGAATGTCAATCAGCAAAATTCAGTGGTCAACTTTCAAGCATGTGATACAATGATATCCAATACAGCTTATCGTCGTATATACTATATTCTGTCATCAATGCAGCTTCTATTCATGGAACCCCCCACACACAGTGTCATTGCAGTTTAAATACATGTATGTCTGATTCTGAAGACAGATGTCACCTGTTTCCCCGACAACGTGTTTTAACCAAATGTGTCATGAAGCATCAAGATATAGATCACATCTCTTCCATGTAATTTCAGTTTGTGTCCTAATCAATCACGACAAGTGACACACGACAAGGCGTTTTGCCTGTCGCTTTGCGCCCTGCACACACCTCATAGCTTTATATTAAACATGAAATATGCTCTGAAGGGCTGTGATTTTGTGGCTTCACACAGTATTGCACTTTTAGTGTTGACAGGAAAATTACTTGACACTGAAAACTTGTCATGGTGTGGACAAGTTCTCCCTGGATTGGTGCAGTTGTACATGCAGAAATGAATACCGCAGAAAAAGAATAATTTTGGAATCAGTATTTTGTGTTTTTCCATTACAAAAAAAAAAATTAATTCTTAAAAAAATATCATGAGTACATTTTACAAGAAAATACTATTTCCGTTTTTCTACTTGCAAATTTCATTGAATGTGTTGCTTGCTATTTCTTTGTAATTAACTGTGAAATGTACTAGCAATTTCTGATTGAAAATGGTTTCTACAACAACTTTATTTCCACGTAGTTCTAAGCAGTGTTGGGTGTAACGCATTACTAAGTCAGTCTTTCCCATCTCTCCAGCCATACCTGCACGCAAATGTAATCACCTAGGTACAAAAAATAGATAAAAAAAAAAAAATCAAGAGTCATCTACTTTTCATCGTTTTTGGAAGAAGACTTGCTATGAGGAATAAGTCGGAATTTACCTCAGAAGAGCAGCACAATCTGAAGCAGCTATTCAACTAAATAGCATTAGTTAACGTGTTATTTTTACATAAACTTATGCATTTTACGTTGGGCTTTTCCTGATCTACTATCAGATGCCGATGTTTTTAATGTGCTAAGCTATAAGAATTTAGTTTATAAAATATCAGAATGTTGTTTATGAACTTTGTGGTAATACAAAGCAGATGTGCATGAATGACAAATATACTGCATAAATACAGTATTGATGATGTAATTAGTAATTCATTACTTTTTAAAGTAACATACCCAGCACTGGTTTAAAGGATGCTTCAAAATTTAGTTCAAAAACAAGCCAAAAATAACGATTAAGAGATTGAGACAGGCTTCTGTTGGCAGGTACAGTTTCAAGCGAGCCACTGAACTCTGGAACAGCAGAAAGAGATGGACATGAGGCTTTTTAATGGCTTTGGGGATCGGTGTGTGTGTGTGTGTGTGTGTTTGAGATAGAGAGACAGAAACCTTAGAACCTTTTGCTCAACGTTACCCAGCGGGGTATCTGCCGTTAGTTTTTTACAAACCGGTCCAACACCCACTCGCTCCTATGTGTGAGTGACAGAGGGATGATGAAGGGAAAGAGAAAAAGAGGAGTGAGGAGAGAGGAAATGAGGAGGCATGGGGACTAAAGGAGACAGCTGGTGGAGAGATAGAGAGAAGATTGAGGTGTGGTTTGCGAGACACTGTGTGTGTGCTGAACGCCTGACTCACCGTTCTTGGAGGCAGAACTGGCTGCTGACACACAGACAAACTCACAGCTATGTTACGTGGGTCAGGTTTTGTCTACATTGCGGGGACCAAATATCTCCACAAGAATGAAAAGCTTAAAATATCTACAAAGGGAAACAGCTTAAAAAACATGATAAAACCTTACAGTTATTTCAAAATGCTTTATTTATTTATTAATTTATTTGTTGTGTTTGTTTTTTTTTTGTTGTTGTTTTATTTATTGTGAATTACAGAACTAAATTTAAAAAAAAAATACAAAGATAGATAAACGTTTTACAGAGAAATAAAGACAAAACTTTAGACCAAATTAAGCCCCCCCCCCCCCAAAAAAAACGCTACGTTCTATTAAGTTCACAATATTTATTAAAAAATAATAATAATTTAAATAAAAAATTTAACCATGTGATAAAAATAATAAACATTTCTTAATTTCGTCATGACATTTCTTTGTTTGACCTTTTTTGAAATCCTAGTCTTTTCTTATTTTCACATTTAAATTAGATTTTGAAACCCAGATTTTGTTATATATTTTTTTTAATTTTACAAAAATTATAAATATTTATTAAGACTTTGAAACCCACAAAAACCAGATTTTTATTTCAGTTTCATTTATTTATTTAATTAGTTAGTTATTTTTATTCATTTGTTTATTCGTTTGTTTGTATGTACGTTCATTTGTTCATTTGTACATGAATTTGTGAATTACAGAGAGAAATTACCAAAAGAAAAAGGACCTTTTATTTATGTTAAGGAGGTCTCATCGTTTTTGGGTGTTGTGGCATTTTTCTGTATGTATGAGTGATAGATAATGCGCTTTATGCTTGTTTGGTGCGCTCAGCCGTCTGTAATCCCTCACGGTTTCTCCCTCATGTTTTCTTTCTTCCTTTGAGAGGAAATTTAATGTTATGACAAAGTCACAAAGAGGATAAATATTGCACAAACAAACATGAGAGGCAAAGAAAAGTCTGTTCTCCGTCCCTTTGAAACCTCCTATCCCTCCACTAAAAGAACTGCATTATTAAACTCTCCGTCTTTTTCAGTAAGCCTCTCTCTTTTTTTTTTTTTATCAATGCCAGCTTGACGTTGGCGTATATGGCCAACTTCGGTAACACTCCCTACCAGTTCTGTAAATACAATGCAATCCATTAGTTCACGGGATATTGTTCTCCCGGTAAAATAGAGGAATAATTTGATAAGAGTATTGTGTTTTTATTGTTATTCTGTTCTTTAATGAGAGTAATCAACTGAAGCACAAAGACTCAGAATTGTCTTTTCCATTAAATATCCTGTCGCAGAGATGCTTTCTGAATAAAAATGCTGTGAGGGAAGCTCTCCCTCACTCTCTTTTTATCTTCCTCTGAAAAGGAGACTGTAGGGAGTCGCATTTTCTTTCATATTTCAGCTCTTACCTCTTAGAAGATTGGCACCATGTATTATCCATCAGATTGGCTCAGATGCTTCACACATGCTCTGTTCATAAAGGAAACCCAATTACAGCTGGTCCTCGGGTTAAATGCCCTGGGCTCGGGGGTCCTTCCTCTTAAACAAGACGTTTCTACAGGCTACTTGTTAATTCTTTATGTGATGGGTGTATAGCAAGGGGATGTAAGCACCTTCAACTTGCAGTCTTGTGAAAAAAAAATGGCTGCGGTCTGTCGCTGAACTCCCTAACTGTGTCTTTGCGCCAGGATGGGAGTCTCGAGAAGTGTTTACTCATAATATAAAGCTAGAACGGAGCCCTACCCCTATTAAATTTGAATGAGAATATCTTCAGAAGCTCTAGTGAGACAGTCCCACAGGAAGGAGCGTAACATTATGTGTACAAAGAGATTCAAAACAACTGCTGCTTGGGTCTGCCGATAAAACTCCTCCATGTTTATTTAAGTGCTATGATTATGTCTGCTTCATTGGGTTCGTGTTTTCAAAGGCGTTACTCATCATGTCTAATGAGGTGGAGCTAATTAGTGTTTAGCTGTTGAGCGTCTTCCCTCACTGTGCAACATAGACCTCAATTTGATCATAATCAGAGTAACACAAAACAAACTAGATTTTAATATATTTTATATGTATTATATATTTGATATTTATTATAATATATTTTATTATTATTATATTTATTATATTACTTATATATTTATATTTATTTTATATATTTATTTTTTCATATATTGTTGTACATTTTAATTTATAATACAACATAATATTTTCATTTTTAATTAATTAAATAAAATAATTAATCTGTTTAATGAGGTGGAGCTAATTAGTGTTTAGTTGTTGAGCATCTTTCCTTTACTATTTATCTTGCTTAACACTGAAAATTAATGTATAATATTATGTAGAATGTAAAATAATTATAAAATATGGTTTACTTTTTATATATATTTTGTATGTATTACATATTTATTTTGTGTATATTTTAATTTACAATAGAGTATATATAATATTTCCATTATAATTATTACAATTGTTCAATATATTATTTTAAATTGTTCAATTTAAACTTGTTATATTGATTTTATCATATTTTATTATACATTTTAATTTATTTATTTTATAGTTTAATTTAATATATGTATATATATAGTTTTTATAATATTATAATTATTATTATATGTAATGTATGTTTATAAGTATTTATTAATGAGAAGACCTGTATTTTTATAAATATATAATAATAATAAAAGATTATATATAGAGATTATTTATTTGGATATTTTGTTATATTCTGTAACCTACTTGTTCTACAGATCTGTGTGTACTAGTGTTAAATGCCACTTTTTTTGACAGCATTGATAAAGTTTATGACAGATAATATCATGATAATTTTTGCCTTTCCCTTACCGAATGTCGTATCCTGTCAGCAAAAACCTGTTCATGTGCTTTTTTGATTGCTTTCAGTTTAAGTGCCGGCGATGCAGTGTTGCCAGATATTGATGCTAAAATAAACTAAAAATAAATAATAAATAAACTGAAATTATTTCCAATCTTATAAGATAAGATTGGAAATAATCTTATATAAAATAAGATAAAGATATCGCTGACTCTAAACTGAAACTTCCTACTTTATTAACTTTGTAAAGTGTTAAATTAAGTGGAAAAGACAAGTCCAAAAACGCTTATAATAGCTGCATCTGGCAATATGGAGGCTGCGCCCGCGCCCTCACTCACAACTCTCTCAAGCCTCGTTCACTCCGCCAGCTTCTCGCAGCAATCATTTTCATAACAGGGACGCTAAACATTCTTGAAAACTGTCTAAACTTAATTATACATGTCATGCAGGCATTCATATGAGGAGTTTAACAGCAAATTAGTCATTCAAAGAACAAATTTT
>NW_015542553.1:56444-136527 GCF_001515605.1 Sinocyclocheilus anshuiensis
TAAAACAAGGAAAAAACATTGGTAATGGTGTCAGTATATAAACAGAAAAAAATCCATTGTATTCAGTTAAAGTCAACAGTATTTACTTTCTAAATGCTCATGTTATTCCAAAGAAAGTTTTTTTTTTTCACTGAATATCTTTGAAATGCTTCACCATAGCCAATAAAATGGGTTATGAACATGGAAAATAAGATAAAGATATCGCTGACTCTAAACTGAAACTTCCTACTTTATTAACTTTGTAAAGTGTTAAATTAAGTGGAAAAGACAAGTCCAAAAACGCTTATAATAGCTGCATCTGGCAATATGGAGGCTGCGCCCGCGCCCTCACTCACAACTCTCTCAAGCCTCGTTCACTCCGCCAGCTTCTCGCAGCAATCATTTTCATAACAGGGACGCTAAACATTCTTGAAAACTGTCTAAACTTAATTATACATGTCATGCAGGCATTCATATGAGGAGTTTAACAGCAAATTAGTCATTCAAAGAACAAATTTTATTTTTGAACGAAAAATTTACCGAGGTCCGTACCTCGGTGGCCTTATAGCTGGTTACGGGCCTGGTTATGAACAGCAATTCAGTTCTACTTTAAAGATAATGCTTTCCTCTGAATTGCCACTTTTATTGGGGAAACTCTGAGAATCTGCTATCTGCCTTCTCAGTAAGAAAAGGTGTGCTTTTGAACTTCCTGTTGGAGAACAGTAAGAATGAGACCAGGCTTTCATGCACACACCCTTGTTTGCATCGAGGCCCTTCTACGAAGCTCTCCAGTGAGAACCAGCAGTGGGTGTGAATCTGTTCATTAGTGTGAGGATGGAGGGGGAGGATGAAGGGAAGGGGGAAAAAAACGAGAGCAGGGCAGATGAAGGAGATAGCTGAGTGGGAACAGCCGGGACGTTAAGGGACTGAGTGGATTGATGACTTACCGTTTGAAGAATCGTCCCTGATGAAATTGACTTGAGGATTTGACTGTGGACCCATAACTATTCCCGTCTGCACACATGGGATTGGATAATCTGTTTTACTTGTCACTTTGACTCGGGAAGTGTTCAGCCTGTTCTACTAGTATATTATACACCCTAATCCTCTTGATTATATCAAAAGAAACTGTGCCTTTTTAAAGGAATAGCTCATCCTAAAATGAAATTTTGTTGAAAATGTATGCATCCTTCAGGGAATCCAATATGAGTTTGTTTCTTCATCAAAACAGATTTGAAGAAATGTATCATTACATCACTTACTCAGCAATGAATCCTCTGCAGTGAATGGGTGCCATTAGAATGAGAGTCCAAACAGCTGATAAAAACATCACAATAATCCACAAGTGTGTGTTTGAAACAAATCATTAAGATGTTTTTAGCTTCAAACCTTGCTATTCAAACCTTGCGAGTCCTATATCCATAATTCTGCTTTCTCCAGTGAAAAAGTTGTCTCGCCTGAATCAGGAGAGAAATATGCACAGATCAAGCACTGTTTATGCTGGGCTCATTCATCTACAAAGGCGAATTCTTTTCCAGACCCCATTTTATCCACTACTCAATGGAGTGAATTTGAATTAGTCTCTTTACAGACATCACTCTAATATTAAAATCCACCTTTTCTCCTCATGATGTTTTGCCCTCACGATTTGTAAAAACAAATTTTTGACACTATTGGACCTGATTTAGTGAATATCATAAAGAACTGTCTTTTGAGAGGAACTGTCCTGGATCGTTTTAAACTAGCCTCTGTGTCACCGAACCCTAAGAAGCCTTCGTCCAATCCTGTAGTTTATTCAAATTTTAGACCAATCTCTAACTTGCCGTTTCTATCTAAATTTTAGAAAAAATAGTATTTACGCAGCTGCAAAATCATTTGAATAGTAACGGTATTTCTGATATTTTTCAGTCTGGTTTTAAAACTCTACACAGCACAGAGTCTGCCCTTTTGAAAGTTTTAATGATATTTTAATGTCCACTGATGCTGGTAATACTACGGCTTTAGTGCCGTTAGATCTCAGCTCTGCATTTGATTTTGTTAACCATAGTCTCGCTTGGAGCGCTGCATCGGTTTTAGAGGCACTGTACTTGAATGGTTTCGGTCCTTTCTGTCCAACAGAAGATTCTCAATACATATAGGGAAGCATTCTTCTTCTGTAGTGTGTGTTACATGTGGTGTCCCTCAGGGTTCAACTTTGGCACCGTTACTGTTTTCACTGTATATGTTAGCCATTGTTTCTATTTATGAAATTGTGTGTGTACTAGTATCATTGCTACGCCGATGATACTCAACTTTACATGCCATTTATGTGCAACGACAGGTCTGCCATAAATCAATTAACAGCCTGTCTCCAAGAATTAAAAACATGGCTAACCAATCATTTTTTGCATCTGAAGAATGATAAAACAAATTGTTTTGTTTGGGCCTACTGAGAAAACTGATCTGGGTCCTGTTGACGTAGGTTCTCTCACTCCATATCATTCTTTTGATGCCAAAGATTTGGGTTTTATTTTGGATAGTGGCCTAAAGCTGAACAAACAAATCAATTCTGTTGTCAGTTCTAGCTTTTATCACCTTCGAAGATTAGCGAAAGTTAAATCCTTCCTAAGTAGGAAGAGTTCTGAGATTGTAATGCATGCTTTTGCTTGATCATGCCTTGATTATTGCAATTCGCTGTATCATGGGCTGCCTGTCTCATCTATTCATAGACTTTAATTGGTCCAAAATGCGGCTGCCCATTTGCCTATTATCGCATTGAATTCAAAATTGTTGTTTGTATGCAAAGCGTTAAACAATCTCGCTCCTCAATACCTTTCAGAGTTGATTACTGAACACAATCCAGTCAGATTGCTCAGATCACAAACCAGTCATCTGCTACAGGTACCCAGATCTAGAGTGCAATGCAGGGGTGACAGAGCCTTTGCAGTAGCTGGCCTCAAGTTATGGAACAAATTGCCATTATCTATCAGTACAGCGACCACAGTGTCTGAGTTTTTTAAAAACCCATTTGTACTCTTGTGCTTTCAACGTCTTGTGAATGTCTATTTTAATTTTGGTGATGGATTTACACAATTTTGTACAGCACTTTGGTCAACCAAGTTTGTTTTAAATGTGCTTTATGAATAAATTAAACTTGAAACTTGAACTTAAAGTCCAAAATTGTTCTAAACATATATGTTGGTGGATTTTTATTTTGATGTGAGAGGTAAAACAGGGGATGGACTTTGTCTCTGGACGAAGCGTTATTATGGATTATGAACTCAATAGTTTAATATTAAAAGGCCTTGATGACTGTTCCTTTAAACTGAACTTAGAGCAAAACTCACTACTGCAAACAAATGAAAATATATGAGGATCCCAAATGTTGAAAATGGAACAAATGAGATGGAGACTGTGTATTGTGCCGTCGACTTGTGACATTCCGTGACAAATTAGTGGCAAGGCTGCAGGACAGTGGGAACCCTGGGGGTTTGCCCGTGAATACACAGTCAATCAATACTCGCTACTGCTTACTGACAGCACAAATGCCAGCCTTTCCTCTGAGGGAGATGAGTGCAGTGTGTGTTTGTGCTCAAGGACGAAAATGAATAAATGTCATCAGCACTGCCTACATCTATGTATTATTCAGCACTGTTTGTGTTATTTTCGCCATTCTTTGTTTTTGAGGGATGGGGGATTTAGTGTTAGGCAAGTGAAATCTTTAGAAAAAGTGTGGAAATCTTAGTCAGAGGAGTGAAAAATATTCAGAACCCTTGCATGAAAAATTCTCACATCAGACATTCCACTTATGATTAAATGTACCACAGAATGTTTTCTTAAAGGGACAGTTTACCAAAATAAGAATGTTCTGTCATCATTTACAAACTTGAATGTACAATAACCCTCCATTAATGACCCCAGATTCAATTAATGCAATATGAATTTTGAATATGTGCAGATGTGCACAGTGTTTAAGCATTTTAATGTGCAAAATTTAAATATAAGCAAATATGAATTACATTTAAGAGCTGTGGCAGAGTAAAGGTTAAACATTTACACTTCTTTTTCAAAATTTTCATTTTTGAGGGAATTATCCCTTTAAAGATTTCTCAGCTCATGCAATGCTCACATGCAACACTTGCAAACCTAATTCAAAAGGTCCTTTAGGCGGTTTCTCATTTTCTGTGCTCTTTCACAAAGACTCTCAAGGCTACATACATTTTTTTCTCTCTCTCGCACACTCACAAACACACAATATTCATCGGGTTTTTGTTTTACCCTGTCTACTCAGCCTTGCCTTCACTCCAGACATTGAACTTGGCATTGAAGTACAATGTAATACACCTCTCTCTCTTAACAATCTAATGAGATGGGTGAGGTGAAACACATTCGGTAGCCTAAGGTTAAAGTCACAAAATAATTTCTCTCCCAGTATGCCATTCTGAAGTTGTCATTGATCTAGCTGGGTCTGAGGGACGCTCAGCGTAGCTTTCTGTGAGAGTGTAATCCAAGGACAAGCACTGAAAGTTGAATAGATTCTGAAGAGCATCATTATCAACAGATGTTGGATACGCTCCTTTCAAGACGCCCATGGAAAAAGCTCTATTTGTCCCCCTTCCTTTATGTCTGGTGTGAGGACAGACATCAAATATACTTATGTAGATTTGCACCCATTTAGGAATTTGAAAAGGTTGTGGAAACAGGACAACACACTCGAGCATAACTCAACATTAGAATACACACTTTATGGCAGTTTTATTTTTTCATGAAATTATGGTGATAGATTAACATTGTATTGTATTTAATTGAACATTTTCTGCTTTGTTATTCTTGTTTGTGAGCATATTTTACACACACACACACACACAGCTGCATTTATTTAATCAAAAATACAGTAAAAACAGTAATATTGAGAAATGATATTACCATTTAAAATAATTGTTTTCTATTTTAATATATTTTGAAATGTCATTTATTCCTGTGATGGCAAAGCTGAATTTTCAAACAGTCTTCGATGTCACATGATCCTTCAGAAATCATTCTAATATGCTAATTTGGTGCTCAAGAAACATGTATTATTATCATTAATGTTGAAAACAGTCGTGCAGATTTTTTTTCAAGATTTTTTGATGAATAGAAAGAAAAACTAAATAAATAATGTAATAAATAAAACACACACACACAATATAGATATAGATATACAGTATATACACAGTATATACTGTATATACACAAACACACACATACACATACAATCTTTAAGTGTCTTTCTGGCTTTAAATGCCATAACAGATCATATTAAATATTTCAGACTATTTTTACTTTTTTTTTTTCGTGATGTGTGACGACTTTTGACATCATTCAGGTACAGTTGTGCTCACCTAGAGTGACACTGTGCTTTTTTTCTGAACACTTCTTGGGGTTTCTCATGGATTTCTCCACCTTGTCTCTTTAGACATCGACGAGTGCTCCGATGGATTTGTGGAGTGTGACAGTCGAGCCACTTGCGTCAACCTACCTGGCTGGTATCACTGCGAGTGTCGCGATGGCTACCATGACAACGGAATGTTCTCGGCCAATGGAGAGTCATGTGAAGGTAACTTGTTTCGAATGAAACAGTGCATCTTTTGAATGGAAGTCAATATAGAGAGATGTATTTTGCACTCAGCATGGTGTGTGTCAGTAGTTACGACATACACCAGCTAACTAGGTCATGCTAACCAGATAAACCGTGACTGCTTGGATTTAACAAGTTACTTACTTTGTCTTTGGTGTCTTCTTTGTTTCTGCATGGCAGACATTGATGAATGTGAGATGGGGCGGCACAGCTGTGCTAATGACACCGTGTGCTTTAACGTGGACGGAGGTTATGACTGCCGCTGCCCACATGGTAGGAACTGCACGGGCGACTGCGCCCACGATGGGAAGGTGAAACACAATGGGCAGATTTGGGTGCTGGATGACGACAGGTGCTCGGTCTGCTCTTGTCAGGTGAGCCGAAGGGGCTGATGGGAATTGTAGTCAAAAGAAAACGGGTTTTTTTTTACTCAGTCTCCATCTTTCTCTCCTGTTTTAGTCAGGGTTGGTGATGTGTAGACGGATGGTGTGTGATTGTGAGAATCCCACGGTGGATGTGTTGTGCTGTCCTGAATGCGATCCTCGCCTGAGTTCTCAGTGTTTGCATCAGAACGGTCTGCTAGCGTACAGTAATGGAGAGACCTGGGTGGAGAACTGCCAGCAGTGCCAATGCATGGTGAGTGGCAGCATGTTATGCCAACTCGATGTGGTAATACATTATGATTGCCAGTATATATTTTTAATCTGATATGTAGTATATGGTCGACATTTGAAAGAACTATTGCTAAAGAACATTAGAAAAGATTCTATTAAAACGATTATTGAAATATCTCAAACAGTGGGGCCCAAATGTCTTTTTGAGACCAATTGGAAAAATGCTTTTATTTTGCATGCATTTCTATATATTTTTTGTCATTATAAAATGTGTTAATGAACCTGATATATTATAAAACCTAATGGTTCATATAGTATGATCTATATATATATATATATATATATATATATAGTAAATGTAACTAGTAAATGTAAATGTAGTATTTTTTATATTTTTGTAATATTTTAAATGTCAAAAAAGTATTTATTAATATTTATTATTTAGGTATATGCATTTTTTAAAATATTTTAAATAATCTGTTATACATATTATGTATTTAAAAATAATAAAATAATATATTTAAACATTCTTAAATATTTTTAACATACTTTTTGTTCTACATTTTTTTTATGTAAATGTAAAAATAATTACACTAAAAATTAACATGTTCTCAGACTTTTGTATATGATTATTATTTGTGCATTATTAAATTATAATAATATTTAATAATAATAATAACACCAACAATAACTATTCGTAGTAGTAAAAAATATTTTAGAAACCATTTTTGGAAACTATTTTTGGAAGATTTTTACCATCTGTGAAATGAGAGCTCTTTAACTTATGACCACCCATATTTATATATCAACAGCTGTTCAGCTGTTCACAAGTAAATTGGCAAAAACAGCCTGATAGTCAGAGTGAGGGTTGGAAAATGGTCTGGACTCGAAGTAAATAACTGGACTCGAGGTAAAGAATATGATGCAAAAGTGTGAAATATGTCCTCTTTAGCAAACAGTAAGCATTCACAAATGCACAATGCTTAGAATAAACTCCACTGTCATTCTGTTCCCTGTGTATTAGATTTAGACTCAGAGAAACTGCTGGTCACAGTGGAACTTTCTGCAATAACTCAGTCAGGAAGTCTTGTGCCAAACCTTGAACAATGCAGTTTTCAGCCGCTCTGGTGCTTTTCCCTCATGTGTGCTCAGGTCCAGCACTGAACTTTCATCCAATAGCCATTTTTTCTTTCTTTATGCAGAACTTTTTGCACTCTGAGAAGAATTGAATTACAAAGTCCAGCTAACTCTATCTTTCTCTCTTGTGAAAATCCTTACTGCAGTATTTGCTGAACTGACAATGGGTTCAAACAGGGCTCCTAAACTTGTCAGCGGATCTTCACATGACATGCCAGGCTCCCTGCTAACATTTTCTCTGTCTGAGAGATTTTTTTTAGTTGACAGAGAATGACGTTTTTCCTCAGGTTTTAGGACTGCTAACCTTAATGAAACTTAAACTTAACGTAATGAATTCTGTTAAAGACTTCTGGACAGTTGTGGACAGTGTAACAGACGAAAGGCTTGTTTTCCATGCTAATGCTAAAGCCAGGCTCTGGATTAATTGCTCAATAACTGACTCTCAATTGAAAGCTCTTTTTAATCCCAGACAAGCATAATCTGTGTCCTTTAAACCAGTTTTGAGAAAGGAACATGATCAAACAGAGCCAGTTTTGCATGGCCATATTGAAATTTTATTAGGTTTCAGTACAGCTGCTTTTTGTTTGTCTCTTTTATGTTGTTCTTATACCGTCGGACTGTTATCACATTCTCTTTCAGTCAGCGCTTTCTTTTAGTCGTTTTCAACTCCCTTTTCTCTTCGAATCCCTTCTCATCAGTTGTTTTCCTTGTTCCCTGTGAAGTAAAAAGAGCACAGAACTTGAAAGAGAGGAAGAGACACCGAAAAAGAGAGAATGGGGCAGGAAGAATGCTTTGTATTTTAAGAATACAAAAGTGTGAGGAACAAAGAATGTTTCCGGAATGGAAAACTCCAGGAGGGAGAGAGAGACATTCAGAGAAATATCTGCATTCCCCTTGTAATCAAGGTCTACGTAACCCGCTCAGTCTGATTCAGGATGTAATCTGAAAAATATGTTGTCTTGCAGCGAAACTCAGCAATCAGTTCACCCCAAAAAATTAATCATCATGTAGTTTCAAACCTGTAACTTCCCTGAAACACAAAAGGAAAGGATTTTAATAATGCACAGATCAACTCTAAAATCACATAAAAGACAAAACCAAAAAAGGGTCATTAAGTCATTATTTACTGACCAAAACACTGAGTCAGTGAGTTGAACTCAAGAATTTGGTTAGTCCAATCTGTAACCGAATCATTTAGACCAGAACTAGATCAACAGATTCATGAAAATGATTCGACTCAGAATTATTCATCCAACAACTGAAGATCCCTACTTGATTCATGAATTCTAATAAAATTGCAGGCTGTCTTGGAAGTATGTGTTTTGTTGTTGTTTTGGTTGTTTGTTTTTTGAAAGAAATTAATACTTTTATTGAGCAAGGACGCAATAAATTAATCATAGGTGGTGACAGTAAAGACTTATAATAATAAAAGATTTACATTTCAAATAAATGCTGTTCTTTTAAACGTTCTATATTAGGGCTAATGCACATGCACATCACAGAGTAAAAAACAAGTGATGCCTCACAAAGTGAATTGACTTATATTAACTGAAAGGCGGGACTTCCAGCCGCCATATTAAGCAAATGATCTCCTCATTCTGTCCCTGGATAGACTAGACGAGTTTCTTCTCTGTCTGTCTTACTCACACATACCGTGCAGTGTTTGTTCGGACTGACCTTCACACACTTTTATGTTTGTCATTCCAAGTACATCATCACTTTATCCTTGCACCTGTGGAAAGCATCCAAAAAGGATCAAAGCTTTGATATATTTTGACACATCACCTGCAGTCTAGCAGATGTTACTCAAAGTTTTAAAGAATACTGGAGGAAACAGAACCCTGTGTGTGACTATATTAACCCAGCTCTGACCTAGGAGTGTCGTATCGATCCTTCATTACACGCTCCTCTCTGGATCAGTAAGCGCAACACAGTATTTGTGATTTGCAGCATGTTAAAGCGGAAGTGTGTAATTTATGTGCTACTAGCCTCACCGAATGGAATTGCGAAAATATTGATTCTATTCTGTATAGGACTGAAATATGTCTCTGTCTGTGTGTTTGACAGAGGGGTGAAGTGGACTGCTGGCCGATATCGTGTGCGCCGGTGGCTGACTGTGAGTTTACAGTGGTTCCAGAGGGCGAGTGCTGTCCGCGCTGCGTCACGGACCCCTGCCTGGCCGATACCATTCAGAATGACATCACCAAGACCTGCGTGGATGAATACGGGATCACTCGCTTCAGTGGCTCCGCTTGGACCAAACACGGCATGGAGTGTTCCCTCTGCCAGTGCAAGGTACTTGACACTTACATAATCATGCACGGACACACACGTTGCAAATCACAAAGATCAATCACTTTATTTGTTATTGAGTATTTAGACATAAACCCCTGTGGTTGTCATTATTTTTAAGCTGGATCCTATCACATAAAATAAACACAGCTTTCACATGCCCGCTAAGGGTTTCATGGACATCTGGCTAATTTATTTTTAAACATTTTAATACCAATTCAGTCAAAGGCAAATGCTTTTGGTGGTGCGCCCAGTCCCAGCTTTGATTTTATTGTTTTGGTGCATATAAATATTATTCATAAAACACTTACA
Source organism: Sinocyclocheilus anshuiensis (assembly GCF_001515605.1). Classification (NCBI taxonomy): domain Eukaryota; kingdom Metazoa; phylum Chordata; class Actinopteri; order Cypriniformes; family Cyprinidae; genus Sinocyclocheilus; species Sinocyclocheilus anshuiensis. The sequence continues at coordinate 66,375 of NW_015542553.1, forward strand.
GTGAGATCCAAAAATCTGAGACCCCATTGAATAGAGACCCCTAAGACCTAATTTAAACATGGAAATAAACAAAGGTTTAGAATTTTGAAAAATTTAAAGAAATCAAATAAACTTTATGATAAGGTATCATTAATGGACCTTTTTCACAGACTGTGTTGACACGTTTCCACGGTTATTAGCATTGTAAATCTAAAAGTTTTTTATATTTTTTATTTTAAAATTTAATATACATTTTTAACACTATATTTTGTGTTTTCTTGCCTTGGCATCAAATTACATAAAACTAAACTAGATATTTTTGGAAGCTTGTTTCCACCACAGGATTTAAAAATAAATAAAAAATTTAAAATTAATTGCGACCTTTTTTTCTCACAATTCTGCATTTACATCTCACAATTCTGAGTTTATGTCTTGCAATTCAGAATTGTAAAAAAACAAACTGTGAAAAAGGTCAAATTTGCAAGATGTTAACTCGCAATTGTGAGTTTATAACTTGCAGTTCTGAGAAGAAAAGTCAGAGTTGTCAGATGAAAAACTCCAAATTGTAAGATAAAAATTCACAATTAACTTTTTTATTTTTTAAATTCTGCAGCAGAAAAAAAACAGATGTGAACTTGGAATTGCAAGAAAGTAAGTCACAGTTTATATCTTGCAATTTTGACTTTTAATATAAACTCAGAACTGCAGGAAAAAAAGTTTGACGTATGAGATAAAAAGCCACAATTACCTTTTTTTCATTCCACTGCAGAAATGGGCTTCAATACATATTTATTTTTAGCATGTCATGATTGGGGCTTCTTAGAAAATATAAATTGTAATGAAAAAACATTTTTAATAATTGCATTTTTAGAATAAATTAATTAAATGTATTTTCACTAGTGGTCTGACATTTGGAGCCCTCTCTAAATTATGGGGTAAGTCATTAATAGACAGATAGCTAAGAAGCATGGACAATCCAGCTGAGCTCAGAGAAAACAGTCCCAGATACTGTGAGATTTCCCTGTGTGAGATGAATGAGATGAATGCAGGAATAAAGAACAGTGCTCAGGGAGAGGTGAGAATTCATCTACTTATTAAAGCACCTTATGTGACTGGCCAAGGCAACATTTGAGCCGAAAGATGAATCATGAGAGGCTGTACTGATGCTTATTCAATGCATTACACACATACAGTATGGAGATGGTTGAGTGAGTGTCAAATTGGCTGCTTTTCTTTTTTGACTAATGTCGCCTTCCTTTTCCTTCCCTCCCTCCCTTTCTTTTTCTCTACAGAATGGTCACATCTGTTGCTCGGTGGACCCTTTGTGCCTTTAGTCCTATTCAAAGGCAAAATGTCTGACTACTTCTTCTTTTCTCGCTCTCCTTTTGTCTGTTTTACTTTTCCCCCTCTTTGTCTTGGCTCTCTGTACAGTTCCATCCCCTTCAGAAGATCATTTTATACCAAATCCTCACATGTATTTTAACATAAACAATGTACAGATAGCTAAGTCACTCATAACAAAAGATAAAGTAACTATCAGAAAACCGAATCGTTTTAGCTTTGAACAGTGTTTCAGATTTGCTTGATGCATTTGATAAGATGTTTATTTGTCGTTTATCAATTTTCATCGGAAACCATGACGCAATATTCAGATAAAGAGGTCAAGTTTCGAAAATTCCATTCAATTTTCAGGTTTCAATATCAAAACTATATTGAAAAATAAAGGTTAACAGTGTTTTGTGCTTGATGGGTTCAACAGACTGCAGACATGGTCAAATCCTTTGTAATTGACCTACAGGTATTATTACCAGTGTTTACTTTTTTCAGTATTAATGGTTGTTCCGCTCCCTCCCTGGGAAAATATGATCTTGATGTTGTGAATAGTTAATTTAATGTTTGTTTCTCACGTCTTTTGAATTCTGTCTTTACTTTGATGTTTTATGTTGCACCTTCTGTCAAATTGATGTTTTGTTTCCTTCAATGGCTCGGTGCACTATTGTGACATGGTGAAATAAAAGGTTTCCATTGAAAAATATGCAGATGCATTGTTGTTCTTTTTTATTAATTTAACTCAAAACAATCTAACAAATCTCACATGCTGAATTCCATCTGAAACATTTTTGTTGCCAATTACTAATTATTTTATTTCTTTTTTTTTATTTAGCTGTGTATCAGATAATGTTAGTATGTATAAATTCATTAAATTTATTCATGTTTTACACATTAGACTTTCAATATAATTTGTATATTTTTTTGGATGTTTGATGCATATCAAGTTGAAGTTGTTTTTAATAAGTAATAAGGTTTGTAAAAGTCAAAAAGTATGAATTATATAAATTGCAGTTTGCAATCTATTGTACTTTCAAGATGTGAGTTTTATTATATTTTGATTGACAAACATTTTCCTTTGGAATAATATGCACAGATGAATCTTTCACAGACTTTGATTTAATCTTGACTGTAAGTATATATTTTGAGAGGCTTTGGGATCTTTGAGGCCACTGAGGGTTTGAAATAGACAATGGAACAGAATTATTTTATTTTCAACATCATTATTTTGTCCACTTGTTTCCATTCTTGTTGATTCATTGTCATCCTCCATGTATCTTTTCCATTTCATGTCTCTTTTTAATACAACTGTCTGTCTCTTTTCATCAATTTGGTGTCTGGATTCTTCTCATGCAGGGTGAACTTGGATTTATTTCAGTGCCAGTAATCCTGTTCAATTACACTTGGTTTGAATAGTTGGTTGATAGTGGCTGGTTATGTTTTCCCGGCCTCTGCAGCCTCTCTCGTCTCTTTCTTTCACACGCACACACAGTTTTCCCGATGCAGGAGATTACTGCAGTGTGATGGCTCTCATTTCCGTGATTTTACTGATCCCACAGATTAGGGACCATACTGCAGATCGGATGTCACTGTGCCAGCCCTCGCCTTATGAGAGCTTCGCCATGTGCCAACCTTTGTCTGACCTATAGTGTATGCTTGTATGTGTGGACATATGGGTGTGGGTTTGTCTCTGTGTTTTCTCTTGATGGAATATATGTCTAATGTGAGTACTAGCTATTTATTGAATCAGCATATAGGTACTTGGCATGAAATACTTTTGGAATATTGATGTATTGCAGTGTCACATGATAAACTCCATCTAATACCATTTTTAATGGCATTTACTATGTATTGTATTTATTTTAAGTGTTGTTTGAATTTTTTTATTATTTTAAAAATTAAATTTCAATGAATTATTTTGCAATATTGATTTGTATGACCACATTAGTAATAATAATAATAATTATCACCATAATCACCATGCTGATTACAATTTTTATAGCCATGCTTATTATTCTCTGTTATTATATTATATTATTATATGTTATTATCTTCTTTCTCTCTTTCACACCAAGTGCTTGTTTTTTTTATCTCTTGTCCTTTTCAGCACAGTGTGGGTCCCTGCCAAAACTAACTGGCAATGTCTCTTTCCCCGTTCTGTTGGACACTTTGGCTCTATATTTGCCGGCCTCTGCCGGCTAATTGAGAGCCAAGAGTCTGACTAGTGCTTCCTCATGCCTGTGAAGAGCAAAGAGGAAGGGGGGGGGGTGGGGGGGAGACCAAGTGACCAAGTGTCCCGGCATGTTGTCTGGTTATCCAGCTGGCTCTGAAAAGCCTGTAGCAGAGAAGAGCCCCACACTTGAGCGGAAATATCAGCACCACGGAGAGCTCCTCTGAGAGCTTCTCTTACATCAGTGCTGGTGGAACAGGCTGCCAGGAAATCTGACTCTTAAAGAGGATAGAGCATCTCTTTATGAGTGTTTGACTTAGTTTTACAGGCTTGAAGGGATACTTCACCCCAAAATGAACATTCAGGCGCCATTTACTCACCTTCATGTTGTTCCAAACCTCTACTGTAGCCTATCACTTTCTTTCTGACATGGAAACCAAAAGAAATTATGCTAGTCAATCTTTTTTATGCAGTTACAATGAGTGGAGACGGAAGCTTACAAGCTTCACGAAGGCTGTAAATCACCATAAAAGCACCATAAAAGTTACCCATATGAAGCCATGTGATAGTTTGTATGAACAGACTGGTATTGGGACATTGCCAAGGCAACAAACTGCTGAAGGGGTAAAAAGGAATAACTGGATTTTTAGTTGTTTTAACTTATTTTAATTATGTGTTATCGTATTTTAACTGATTTAAAATGATTTTGAGGCTCCTTTGTATGTCTGCAAAGCCCTGATTGGGAACTTCTGCTGTACAGAAATACAACAAAAGACATCAAAGGAAATAACTGTCGACTGTCTGACTTCTACAGTTTGTGTATACCATATAGCATGTTAAAATTATTACTTTTCGTGTTATACAGTTTTATTTTTTTTAACCATTTTAATTATGATCAAAGAAATTATCATAAAGTATCAACCTATTACTTCAATGCAAAGTATATTTTTAGAGCTATTAAAGTGATGCTGGAGTTTCCTCAAACCCTGAACATGAGAGTTATGCTAATTTTCCATAATATGTGTACGTTTCCTAATATATTAACTGTTACTGACAGGAGGAAATGTTCAGTGAGGTTAGCGAAGGGTGTGATGTTCTGACCAGTCGTATCCAGTTCAGCAAGACAGCACTTTAGAGAGGAGCAGACATATTAAAAACCTCTGATCCGCCAGAAGAAAAGGAATCATGTTACCTTTGATCTTCACTGAATGAAGGAAGTCGCGGTGTGAAACCTCCATCTTGCTCTCTTTCCCTCTCCCTTGCTCTCCTTCAATCCCACCTTTTCAATTCCCTCCAGTCAATAGAAATTAAGAAGATCTGTTGTGAAATCCTTTTTTCTCTCTGCCATATTACTTTTATAGACATATAGAAGCAGCTTGAATGATCTAATTTCACTGCATGGAAAGTTTAGTTTCCTTTTTTACATCATATTTATTCACGCTTTAATAGTTACACTGTTACCAGCAGCACTACGGCTGCCGTTTAAAGTCATTTTGAACCAATCTGAAGTCAGATGAATCATTTCGATGGTGGAGAACCTCTATTTTGGTATGATTTTACTCTGACATAAAACCACCTAAGCACTCAGTGTGTGAAAAGCATGAATACTGAAGTATGGCAGAAGGGGGATTGGTTATGCTGTATTGAAGGTTCAGCGGTTCTACGGCCAGGGCTTTTCCTTTGATGTCTGTGCCATCGAGCATGTTCATGCAGTAATGAACACTCTTGAAAAGCATGAATATTTTGAGCTGCCACTTTTTATTTTATTATTTTTCTCTAATAAAGCTCGGCGATACACTCAAGGGACTTAATGTAGAGTTTAAAAGCAGTCCTAGTCCTGCTACGAGTCTCTTTTCATATGCTTCGCAAAAGAGATTCATTTTCGATTTATGGCTTGAATAATTTAGGCCTAATAGACTTCATCATTTATAGTTTTGTATGCTGTAGAACAAGATAGTTTCCAATTACAGGACTATAATGGGAGATGATGTAGGGGGTGAGATTCTAACACAACCCTAGCAGATGTAAACCTGAATATTTTCACTCCCAATTATGATTATTAATAAGGCTTAATAATCATTATCACCTCTCACCCATGGGTGTCATCACGTGGAGAATGTGATGGGGGAGAGGAGGGGGGTCCCATGGTATTCTCAAAGACACAGATGTACAGTACATGCCTCTTGTACACACATATAGAAACAGATGTTATGTTAAACAGGCTGACCAGTAGCTGTTATGCTGGCATTGTTCTATATTGTTCTGGGAAAGAGAGAAACAAAGATGATGAAAAAACACTTAGCTATTCTCTACAGCAGTGGAATATAAAATCAGTGAAGTTGGTGGTAAACTGTGATATTTAAACTGTGACATAATTGATCATTAGAATGACTTCTGACGGATCATGTGACTGGAATAATGACTGCTGAAAATGTAGCATGCAGAAAATTGCCATCACAGGAATAAATTACATTTTAAAATATATTAAAATAGAAAACAGTTATTTTAAATTGTAATTATATTTTACCGTTTTGACTATTTTTGATCAAATAAATGTAGCCTTGGTGAACATTAGAAATCTTAAAAATCTTACCGACCACACTTGCAGTACCTGTATTTTAGCTCAGATGTGTTTGAGAATCAAAGAGGTTTTAGTTTGGATTATTTTGCTGTTTAGAGACAGAATCTATGTTAGCATGTGTGTCTTATTAGCTGAAAACAAACCTCTTTTGAAATGTAGATTTATTCCAGTTTCTTGTTGGCAGTGTGCTGCACATTGATTTATTTTATGCAGTATCTGTCATGTTTAAAAAAGTAGGACATTAACTATTACTGACAGTTCGTAGAAAGACACTGTCATATTACAGATAGTAATGACTACCAAGACTGTATCATAATCTGTCAGTCGGCCTTGATAGTTCAGGACTCCAGGGACGAGACTCCAGTCAAGAAAAGGAGGTTTCAGAGTAATTATATTTTAAAACCTTATTCACGTGGGATATACACAAATGTATGATTGCAGTCTTTAAATTTAAGCTTGCCAAGAAATTCAATGTAAAATTGACCTAGTCATTCATCTTTAGCATTAGCGTGATAATGCTAATCTGCCAGTGCGGTAAGACAAATACACTTGTGTGAATCATGGAGATTGAATATCTTGTGCAGTGTTTCTTCTTTAGTCTTTAAACTCAAGCTTAGAAATTCAATGTAAAAGTGACCACGTCACTAGCATTAGCATGCTAGCGCCAACTAGAATCAAGCATTTTTCAGCCAGTGTGAGGTCTTGTGTTCTCTGTAACCTATATTCATAAATAACCTGCTTTATCTACAAATAATAAATAAACCGTTCGGCAGAAACCTGCTTGAACATCAAGGAAACCGTGAGCCATTAACGCAGCCCTGCATTTTTCATCTGTTTGAAATGTCAATAAACCCTGAGAACAAAGATGATTCAGCACCAAATGTTTATTTTCCCCCCAAGGACAAAATGGAGCCTGAGTGCGTGTGTGTGTGTGTGCGTGAGGAAAGTGAAATTCCTCACAAAAAGGCTACTTTTGAATAATTTGTGCTTAAAAAGCCTTCTTGTAATATCAGCAGGATTCGGCATTCTGTTCTGCCCTTACATGCATTCTCTCTCCGCCCGCTGAATGCTAATGCAGGTGTTACACTGAGCTGTCAGGCCGCTCTCTCCTGCCGGCTATCAGATAGCTGCAAGACTGCAGTGTAAGGTCTTGACAGACGGCTGCTCACTCTCTCTCTCTCTCTCTCTCTCTCTCTCTCGCTCTCTCTCTTTCTGTTGAAGGAAGCAGAAAGGGTGTTTTAAAGGACACTGTCAGAGCACTTTCAAACTCAGTCTTATCATTATTCTCCAAGCCCCATCTCTCCATTCTACTTCCTTTATCACAAACTCGTTTCCCCCCCGCCCCCCTCCTTCCCCTTCAAGTTCCATCCAACTTCTTCTCTCTGACCTTAAAGCATCTCATGCACTCATGCCATTCGTTTCTCCATCTTGTATTCTTCTTTATCTGTTGTCTCTGAATGGCTTGTTGCTTTCTATTGACTGAACACTCACAGCACTTCTGATGGAGCTTTTTCTTAGTCACATTGTACACGTAACATTAAGATTGCAGGTGTAAACGGGGCCCGAAACGTTTTGTGTGCATTGTTCTTGTAGTGTAAATGCTTATCTACTGTCAATCAAGTACTGCTTTAAAATAATGTTTTTTACTGCTTTTTATACAATATGTGTCTTTAATAGAATAGTTCATTCAAAAATTCAAATTTGCTGAACATTTACTCACCCATTCACTGCAGATGATTCATTTGTGAGCAAGTGATAAAATGCAAACTTTTCCCAAATCTGATGAAGAAACAAACTGATCTTCCTTTTGAATGGCCTTAGAGTGAGTAAATTTGCAAGACAATTTACTATCTAACATATCTATTAAAGATATGTTCTCTGAAAATAGGCCTTAGTATTTTATACTTTTTTATTTATTTATTTTTTTCAACAATTTTTATTGGAAAACAAGTTTAAAAAAGAGAGAATAATTTAAAACTCATTAAAAAGTAATTTCTTCCACACTGACCTCCATTCAAACTGAACAGCTTCTGCTGTCTGTCTGTCTGTCTGTCTGTCTGTCTTTAAATCAGTGTGAAGGAGTAAGATCATATTTAGCACAGTCCTAGCAACCATTAGGATGTTACCGGTTGTAAAGGATATGCAATATTAATGACCTTATGTCTGGGTGCCATCTAAGAATCAAATACCTATCCATGTTTTCACTGACGGACAGATGGCTATACAGAACAAAAATCGATCCAAGCGCACTCCTCTGTGTGGTCCAAAACAACCCCATTTAACATAAATTGCTTGTTGAACACAAGGGCCGATCTTTTTCTAGAGTCTTTGCATGACTGACAACAGAAGCAGCATCTTGAGAGAAAAGAGAGATGAGTACCAGGATGGAAAAAAAAGAAAATGAGTGGGAGAAAGTGTCACAGAGTGGACGTGTGAATGAGTGAATGATGAGGGATTCAGTCCACTCACACAGTCTGTTTGAACATCATCCATGTCTGTTATGTAATAACTGTTTGTCCAAACAAAAAGTGATCCATTTTCATTGCTGTTGTCATATTTCAAAATTAAAATTTATGCGATATATTCAAGAACATTCTGGAAAGTTTATTTATTTGTTTGTTTGTTTTACATTAAATTTTATTGTAGCCTATCTAAAACATATGTTTTTATGTAAATAATTTATAGAAGAAGCAAGGTATGCACTTAATAGATAAAAAAATGTCTATTTTCATTTAATTTTTTGGGTGAACTATTTCTTAATTTACTAATTTAAGAAAATCAACTTGTATGAGTGCATTCAAAACTCCTGATCCCTCAATCCACTGCCTACATTTTGAAAGCTGATACAATCCTAGTGTTTTAATCATATCTACAGTAATCCTTGAATAAAACGCACAGTATTCATTGTTTTGTCTGCTAAACCCTTAAAGATACATATTGATCATTAATGGTTAGTGAAAGTTGTTTTAGCCTTCCCCTGATTGTTTGCAGTCCTTCTGTTTACAGTGTGAGTACAAGTCATTTGTGTGTTAGAAATACGACCATAGAACCTATTTGAGTATACTTTACCCTCGAGTCTTGAGTATTAACTGCTTTATATCAAGAAAAGCTAATTAGTAACATCTACACCTTCCAGTCCTTTATTCAAGGCTGTATTTCAGTAATAAGCATGTATCATTGATTAGTAGGTGGGCTTGTGTTGGCTGTATTTGGGCCGCACTGAGATCTCTGCTCAGTAATCTTAGTGATGTGACCAGTGAATCTGGGTCAGTTGCTTTCCCTTGAGTGAATCTCGACTAGACCATATTGTCGATGGATGAAGAGCCAAAGCTCTAGAAACTGGAACACAGTTGATAAGTGCATGTACATTTGTGTATGTGTGTAGAATTTGGGTCTGGCTTCAGTGTTAAAGGTCAGAGGGAATTTGCACCTGGAGCAACTCTGAAGTTATTTAAGGTCACGAACACAGTGTAAAGTTTCGGGAGTAACAACCACCATCAACAGAGCTGTCGTGTTTTGTTTGTTTGGGTTGCATAGCAGACCGTGCTCTTGAAGGTTTGCCATTTCCACATAAGCAACACGTATTATGGACTTGTTCTTATTTATTTATTTTGTCTTTTCCTAGCAAGATCTGTCAACAATAATTAGTCAAAATGTACTCTGTCATTTCTTGGACCACACACATTTTACAGAATAGGCACAACTCTGCTACGCATTTAAATATGTCATTAAAAACTAGTTGTCCAGTTCGGTTCCGTACACACTGCGTAGAATTTTTGTAAATGTGGTTGTCGCTACCTGAGTTTTCCAGGAGTCGGTTTGGTTGTAGAATGCGGTTATCACTCCTTTAAATTACTGAACTGTTACATAAAAACCATGAATGAAAATTGTCTGCAGGCTTTGGTATCAGAACATCTGTACATCCAAAAGTAATGATTTGTCTGGTTTAATATGCATTTGTTAAATCTCAATTCTACAATATGCAAGTTTATAATATGGTGAATATATATTGCTCATCTGGATCTTTGTGGCCTACACACCTATTAACCTTGTTTTAACTCCTTTTAATGTGTGGTGAGTTTCAATTAAAACCACACAGCATGAAGAAACACGACTTCAAAGTTTAATAGTAATTTATTCTAACTTCTGTTACATTGAGTCATCTTTCCCTGCCGCTCTCATGCCCACATATTGCCTCTGTACATATATACAACATATATTTACCACTCAGGTTAAGCTGAGCTCACGGTTCAGTGAGATAGATCATTTACATCTTGTTCGGTGGACCTGTGTAGGTGTAGGTAATGTACAAACCGCCACTGAATACTGTGCAAATTATTGCCACGTCATTCCCCTCAAACACAACAGTAATACTGTTCACTCAGTATCAGCCGTAACGAGAACTAAATGATCGACTCCAGATACAAATTCACTCCAGCCTGATTCTCAACGCCTTGTTACTTTATTGCATATCAAAAATGGCAAAACACTGTGAGCTAACTTCAACCCACACATATATCACATGCCTCTCGCCAGGCCTGCACTGCCTGTTCCTCACAGATTGAAACAATTTTTCTCTCCCATTCTCTATATCTCCTCACTCGTGATCACAAATTGAGGCAGGAAAGGCAGGATGAGAGAGGAAGGCAGAAAGAGAGAGGGGAAAAAATGAAAAGCCACTCACTGCTGGACCTCCTAAATATTTATTTTTGTTAAATCGTTTTCGGCTGACTCGCTGCAGGAAATATTCTCCTCTCCACTTGCTTCCTACACAGCTCATTAGACCTGAAGATCCCCATCGTCCGTCAAACCCACAGTAGCCCGGGAACCTCTCGTGTCCTGAACCTGTGCCTCATCCACCTCCAGAGAGAAGAGGCCACCTTTGTGTTATCTCTCGAGTGCAGGGGCTTGTTACAATTGCAGTTCAGTATTAGGGTTTATATCCAAAAATCCATTTAAATCACGTTAATGCACTTTTTATAGCTGGTCCAAATGAATTTCTGTCACTTAAAAACTATAGAGGCAGTGTTTGTTTAGTCGTGCTTCTACAATTTAAATGTGTGAACAGTCTTATTGTCACGGAAACGGGTGTGTGGAGGCAGGCAGGACGACGAGGACGACACGGATTCCAATAATGACATTTATTGTAGACACAACAAGGCAGGTTCAGGTAGGTGAGACACACACTCGGGGTAACATTAACAATAACCGACACCAATGCTCAGACAGACAGGAACTAATATGGGGTGAATAATTAGAGGCAGACAGGTGAGCACAATGACGGTGATTAACTAATGATTAGACGGGCTAAACCAACACAAAGGGAAGAAACCACAACAAACAGTCCACAGGGGCGTTACACTTATGGGAAATTTAATTGTGTTAGTCTAGAGACATGTCTATTATAGACATAGTCTCGTGTTATTCTAGATAAAAATTGCCCAGTTGTCTAAAGTTGTGTGAGGAAAATAGTTTCTAGGTGGCATTTAGGGGTGGGTAGATAAAGTAGCGTAAAATATTATTATTATTATTATTATTCCTTTCATTTATTAAATAATAAAATTTAATATATACTTTATCTGTATAAAATAAATATATAGTAATAAATATATAAATAACATCAAATGATAAAATATATATTTTATACACATTTAAAATATATGGATATTTTATATTTCAAATAAATTTAAATTTAAAAACAAAATAATGACTATGTAATGGCTGTACCAAAACGAGTAAAGTGTTTAAAAATATGAAAAATATGCTATTGCATGCTATATAATTATATTATTTTATTGTAATAAATAACATTTTTAATAAAATAGATCAAATAGATATGTAATGTAACAATAAAATATTTAAAGATAAACATAAAATAATAAAATACATGTAAATTTCATACGTATAAAAATAAAGAATATTAAATTAAATTAAATCGGCTGCATGTAATAGTTCCAAAAGTGTAGTAAAATGGGGTAAAATGTAAAAGCTAGTAAAATATGCATATAAACCACTGAAGCCGAGACAGGGATCACATTTGCTCTCTCATGCTGATTCAAAAAATTGAAAATCATTAGGTCAGTCATGTTTCATTTGTTCCTCTTGTGTGCTTTATTCATGTATGCTAAAATTTGAAACAGGCAGAATGTAGGACACCTGTCAGAGCCAGTGTGGCCATCAAACCCCAGGTCTTCTCCTGCTACTGTGGGTTCATCTTTGAACTCCCTCTGAGACTCATTAGCCATTTTAGTTCGCTAGTGCTAATTATGAGTTTGTGAGGGTAGCAGCATTTGCCAAAAACATACTGGACGCTCCTGCTAGGCTCTTGCCTTTCCCTCAGAGCGACCCACATTCATACAGTCACATCAGCACACTCATGAATATATACAAAAAACCTCAAAAACCACATTCAGCCCATGTGGTGCGCATCTGTTCGGCAGCACACACCTGGAGAGAGACCCCTGCAGCCGTCTGACGCAGAGGTAAAGATGTAAGATTATGGATTCTTACTTTTTCAAACAGACTTTAGAAAGTCTTTTCTCAAGACTCATATAAAACAAGCAAAGAAAATATTAAAAGTATGAAGTTTCTCAGTGAATTTTTTCACTGTGGTTTGAGATTTATATTTGATCTTACAAATGCTCTTTGCGCTCCAGTTTGCCTTCAGCAATGAATATTAATTTAGGAATCTGCAATTCCTTTGTGTTCCAATAATTGTTGGCATGGCTCACTTTTAAGTGATCAAATGGACTCAGGTGTTCTGGATCCACCAGCTGCACCTCTGGACCCCCATAAGGCATCATTATCATACTAAAGCAATGAGAGACTATCAGATTCAGCCATTCGGTCTCCACTGAGAGGCCATGAACAGCATGGCGCCCCCTACAACCATTCATCATTAAATTACTGTCTGCTCCAGCGTCCTCCAATCACCAAACCCCCTCAGGCTTAAAAAGTACCATGTCCAAAAGGACAAATCACAAATAAGGTCATATTTCCTCTTGAGAGCCTCACATGTTCTGTTACTGATATTGATTTTGTGACAAAGCCAAAGGTTATTTGCGAAATATGCAAATATACTATCTTATATGCATTTGTTAAACATTATCCTATCCTTTTGTATAGAATTTTTGTAAAGATGTCAAAACAAAAAAATTAATCTGTGCAGTAATTAAGACTTTTTTTAGGCAATATAACACTTTTTTTTTCTTAGTTCAGCCAACACACATAATTTTTTCTTATTATACAAAAAATATATAAATATTTAATATTTTTGTAATATTTAATATAGATGATATTACATTTTGTTGATTTATATTTAAAACAAGAAAAAAACTATTTGCCAGTGGTATAAGAAAATTAAATGTCTTTCAAGATATATACTCTAAAGCCATGTCATAAACTATTATGTGATTTTTGCTCCTCAAGTTAGTTAGTTATTTTAAACATGCAGATATTTTATTGAAAAATGCCAAAAATACTGATTAAGAAACTGTTTGTAGTGCAACGCCAAAGTCATTTATTTTATTTTATTTATTTTATTGCCCTTAAAAACTGACCTCTGAAGTCTGTCTGGTGCTTCTGTTCTTACTATGCATGGCCAGCAGATTACATTCATTTATTTACCAAATCCCTGCTCAGTATGTCCCACCAGCTCTGACTGAAGAGCATCAAGCGGTCACGAACAGCAATCATCTTCATCAATTAAACAGCTCCTCTTTGCATCATTCCTGAGAGAGGCAAAATCTTAATATTCCCCTCAGCAAACCAGCGCACAGCTCTGACTAGCTTGTAGAAATGTCATTAGCAAGCTGTGGGGGTCACGTTCCCAGCCCTCTAATTGTTTTTCAGTGGGCTGCTCTCCTACACACTACAGCAGCATGAAAAGGTGTCCGTTCACATGATAACCAGACCCCCTGGGCTCTTCATTAGACCTCAGTTTCCGGACAGACTGTGTGTGAGGGCCAGGGTTTGAATACGTAATGAGCCTTTTGCGCAGATCAGGAATGAGCCGAGCTGACTGGATGGCATGAACGGAAGTGTAGAATCCTTTGCATTGGCTAAAATGCAAGAATTGTGGCCATATATGTTTAATATGATGCTTAGAAGAATTGTAGAATTGCGTGTTTGATATGTGCCTTTGAAAAGAACCAAAAATAGTAAACCAAAATGAGAGGCTACTTAATTTAATTCAAAAATTCGAAAAGCTTAATTCAAAAAGTGAGAATTTTAATGTTAATACCTTAAATTTTAATATGATAACGATAAAGCTAGTTTTATCAATATAAATATAGTTTTTTCTCTTATTATATTAAAATATTAGAATTAATCTTTAATTTACAAATTATACTACATTTTGTTTATTTATGCTTAAATCTCATTCAAGATATACTCTATAAAACCATGCCCTAAATTCCTGCAATATTTGCTTCTCAAGTAAATAATTTTAAATATATATATATATTCAGATATTTTTATTGGGAAAAAGACTGGTTAAGAAACTGTTTATAGTGTAAGGCAATATTTTATTTTATTATTTTACTTTACTGTATTTTTTTTTATTTTTTCTATGCAAAACATTAACTGTTCAGAATGTGTGTACTCAAAACATTTGGTACAATTTTATAATTTGGGTGCTTTTCCAGTCCTGGAAAACTGACCACTGAAGTCTACTATGGGTCCCTTTGGCTTATATGGTATTTTTGTCCATACTATGGAGGTCAGTGGGACCCAGAACCATTTGATTACCAACATTCTTCAAAATATCATGTTCCACAGAAAATGAGAAAGTCATACAGTTTGTGCTGTGGATGTAAATAACACCTCAAATGCTGTCAGATTTTGCCTGGTGGACAATACAATGGCGGGAAAATCCCCTAGACTCGAGCCATAGAGAATTTGCTGCTTAATTACAGAACCATTATATGCCAATTCATGTTTTCTAACCCATTATTAGGTGTAATATTAGCATAAAAAGCAGCAAGGTTGATCACCATTCACAGTGAATTTGGAGAAAGAGTGAATGGAGTCAACAGGAGGGAGGATGGAGAATGGAAGACAATGAAAGGGAGGAGAGGAATGGCGAAGTGAACTAGCTGCGTGCTGTAATCCGGCTAAGCAGGTGTTTCTAATGGCCCTCTCAGTGCAAGACATTTACCGCCTCAAAATCCCCCTTACAATAGATCATTCTAAATAAATCCCTCTGCAGCACTCCCCAACATACACACACACACTGCGCTCTACCAGTGCTTGATAAATGGCAGTGTGTAAACTGAGGTGATGTTAATTGAATCTGTGAGAGTTATTCAAGCTGAGAGAAGCATTTCCAGCAGTTTGACTGGAATTTTCATGGTCAAATACATTTCTGTACAATTAAGCCAATTCATTAGTATTAACAGCACAGCCATCTGCCACTCTCAACTGAGGAAACCCTTCAATAGGACTTTTGATAAGGCAAATCAGCTATAGGGGGAAAATATGTCATGATAATGAGATCCTAGGTTCAGTTTAATTAGATACAAGGATAATCTCTTGCCAATTTCTGGCCTTTTATTTTAATGTTGAGCAAAGCAATCTTGCTACTGTTAATGCAAACACTTAAATATTTCATTTAAACCTGACTCTGCTTTAGGACTAATTTGGATCAGGCACAGACAGATGTTTTCCATCTTTGCCTTTCCACAGGTTCCAGCAGGTCAAAGAGACACAGAAAAGGTAAAGTTGTGGTTCTCTGGTTTTGCTTCAGGAACCAGATTTTACGTTGGACATCAACTGACAATCCAGAAAAAGAATTTATCAATATTTCTACTAATTTAATTATTATTTATTTATTATTTTATTATTTAAAATAATTTATTATTGTTATTGATAATTGTATATATATATATATATATGTGTGTGTGTGTGTGTGTGTGTGTGTGTGTGTGTGTACTATATGTAGTTATAAATAAACAATAATAATATCATAATAAAATAATAAATAAAAAAATATATCATATTATTTTAGATGCACACACACACATTACAGAATATAATATATAATATTTTATAATATGAATGTTGTCACAGTTGAGAATATGTCACTCAACCTATCCTAATTTACTAGTTTCTTTGCAATATTTTGCCTTAATAATGCTTGAGAACACAAGCTTTTGACAACAACCAAAAATAAAAGGTTTAATTTCAGCTATGTGCTTTTTTTGGGGCGATGTGCTTAAAAGACACTTTATTGCCCATTAAGGAAACATTTAAAAAGAGGGTTCTGATAACATTAAGTGTTTTTGGGTTGAATTTTGAGTTGAAAACCATTGGATTATGGAATGTGACAACTGGTCTTCACTAGGTTCTAAGTTTGCTTTCAAAACATCATATATACAGAGAATTACAGAGAAAATGTTGTTTATTCAGCTGAAAGAAAGAGGGAAATAACAGGTGAGATATGTCTTAATGGAAGCTGCTGTCAAAGCTGGACTGTACCATTTAATTTCGGGGCTTCAAACCACACCCAACTCTGTAGCCAGAGAACAATGAACAAAATCATTGGAATGGTCTTCAAAACACAAAGAAAAATGTGTATCTTTATTTTTTTCCTCTCTCTCTCTTCATTTTTTTTTCCCGAGTCAAAAGATTAATTTGCTATTGCTTATAAGTGAAATTAAATTACAAGATAATTGCGATGTGTCAAAAAGATCTCTCTCTTCCTGGTCCAGAGGATGTCCCTCCCCCATCCCGTGACTGATGTCTCCGCCACCTGTCATGACCTGAGTAATGGATGGGGTGATTACAAAAGCATGTACCCTGCCCCCCAAAAAACACAAAGAGAAATATTCTGCTGTCCTCCAGAGTCGCTCCTAATGTATACACATCATGAGTTGTTGGCTAGCATTGGTAAAACTGTAATACCAATGAGTTGAATAAAATAGACAGTGTAGCACTGGGGCGCTGCTGTGTCACCCATCATAATTGATTCATTGATGAGTCAGTGCTGTGAAATGGTGGAAGCCAGTTGCACATCCCAAGGGCAACCTCGTGTTTCGTGTAGAGCAAATGTGGAGTGTCATTAGGTTAGTTTGAAATGGTCTTGGAGAAAATGCCACAAAATATCATTTGGAGCAAAATTGTGCCTCTTGGTTTTAAACTTGTTTGAAGCTTGTTTCCCGATGTTTATCAATAATTCCAGGAGTGCAGCAAGGGAAAGGGAGGGAATATGGGGTCATGCCATGTATTTTCATGTTAATAGCAAATTGGACCCAATATGATGCACAAATTTGTGTTTGATTTTGAGTTTCAGAGAGTGATAAGCTCTTAGAATGTTCTATAAATTACACTTTTTTTCAACGTTAATAGGCTTGATAAAACATCATGAAAGCATTATTAACTTTTTGTTAGTGTAATATTACTAAAGGCAGTTTGACTGTTGTTTTACATATCTGCATCTATAATGACTCAACTGCATTTAAAAATGATGTTTTACAATGTGCTTAAAAGTCACGTCATTGTCCATTAAAGAAAGGACTTTTTTCCAGTTAAGGAGACATTGAAAGAACATTCTAATAACATTAGCAGACTTTGGCTAAACTATCACTGTTGTTTATTACCATGAAGCGGTTTTGAAACAATCTGTATTGTTACTGTAAATCACTATGTAAATACATTATTAGACATAATTAGACAGTATATTCATAAGCCGATCTAGCTAAAATGTTTGTTCTAAGAACATTTTTATAATGTTCTAATTATGTTATGTAAACATTATTTCTGAACATTCAAATGTTTGTTTTGAACGTTGTAATGTTCGTAAGTGTTCCTGAAACTTTGAAAACAGTGAATAACTTAATAAGAATATTAAGAAATGATCTTAGAACATAAACTCGTTAGCTAAAAATATTCTGCTAACATTTTCCGGAATGTTCGAATAGCCAAGGGAAAATGTTCTTAAAAAAAGTCCACAGAAGTTTCATTCACATGTTAGAAATGTTAGGAAAACTTTCTTAAAACTTGTTATATCTCTGTTGGTGTGTCTGATTTCCCATAATGCATCAAGAGATGTATAAAGGCTGGGCTTACTGCTTGATAATTTAACTCATTCAGAAATAACTACTTTGGTGCTGGGATGTTTTAAATCCCACGGCATTGGGGGAAGCTCATAAATTATCAAAAATTGTGTCCCCTGCATGATTCATGGTTGAAAGAAAAAAAACTGCACAGAAGTCACAACTGGGAAATGATTTCATAATTGAGAAGCACTCATCACAATGCACAGTCATTACACCTCATGTAAACACACAGTTTGGCAGATCAACATGTCTTAGAGAGACAATAATTGCTTTGGTAGGTCCCTCTACAAAATGTATCGAGTCACATTGTGAAATGAAACAGATTCACGCTGATTATAAATTCAAGTGGCTTTCCATGAACCTCCTTCATAAATGTAGCACTGGATGTCATGCAGCGACCATAAATCTCCTACTCTGCCACTGAAGGTCATGAAATTCTAAGCACCAAAAGTTGGTGATGTCCATCTGGATATGAGCTATAAAGCAGCCGAGCTGTACCAAAGCCACTAAACCCAGAGCCCACTGACAGATGAAGGCAAGAGCGCGCTCAGCAGCGATAAATTAAGAAAACATTCATCCATTTTATGACTAATGCATGTTAATTTTCCTGCAGATCTTTCAAACACAGGTATAACATCTTCTTTGGGGTGTAATTTGGTTTTTGTTTGGTTAAGAGGATGAATGGTGGGATTTACCTGCGGTGATGTTTTTCAGTAATGACATTTGAAAAGGAGCTAACAGTTGGATCCATTATAGCTCATATTAGACTAAGAGTGGGCATACAGTATGCATCATTACAGTAGGTGCTTTTATAAGCATATGTGTAATTTTGTACACTAATATCATAGTCATGAGCAGAAATATATTTTCAGGCTGTATCTATTCTGTTCTCTATTTTTCCTTATCGCCTCCTACGCACACCAACAAAAGCCAAGCCTACACATTTTCATTTTCTTTCTCAGTCTGTGTCGTCGTCACCACACACACATACACACTCAAACAAATGAGACAGCTTGAGTTATGGCCTCTATATGTATCTTGATACGGCCTTTCAGTTCTGGACAAACACCTGATGGCAGCTTTGGATGAGTCTATTTATTTTCCCATTACAGGAAGGTAAGACAATATTGGGCCTGTTGTGTGTACTGGAGATTTTTTATATGTGTACTTGCACGAGAACCTTCCTGACTGAGTATGTGTCCCATGACACCTTTTTAACTTTGTCCTGTGCATTTAAATTCATATTTTGTTTGCTTTGTGCCACTGCTGTGTTTCAGAAAAGGATTTAAAGAATAATGAAGATTCACTCCCTCTGTTAAGTTTCTAAAATAACAGCATCTGGAGAAAGCGAACACTAATCTGCAACTGCTTTCCTGGATTTACATGTCATATTTAGTCTAAGCTTGTTTAAGAAATAAAAAAATAAATGTGTCCCAAAATAGATAGGATAAGGGCGCCACCTAGTGGTTAAACCAGCATTAACGTTATAGACCATAAGTCTTCAACCCTGCTCCTGGGGACCCACTGTTTCCAACCTGCAGCACACCTGGCCTGTGACTTTTCAAGTGATCCTGGAGATCTTGATTAGTTGATTCAGGTGTGTTTGATTATGGTTGGAGCTGAACTCTGCAGGAAAGTGGGTCCCCAGGAGCAGGGTTGAAGACCTATGCTTATAGACCTTAATCAGAGTAGAGCCATATTTTTTGTGACAGGAATGTAAACGAGGCTGTGAAGGATAGAAGTACAGTGCATTCAGCGGAATGAATATTGAATACTGTGCAAAATACACAAAAGCTTCAAAAGGTGTGTAGGCTATCATTTAGGTATGTAGGCCTAAACTTTAGGTTAGCCTACCTGACCAATATGCACCTTTAGGGGTTAATAAGGTACAACGGTGTACCTTTTGAAAAGGTACTGCCCTAGTGAGTGTATATTTAAAAAAAGGAAACAGTAGACATTAATGTTTCAAAAAGTTGTATGCTACACATGACCTCATCACATTGCATTTGAATAGCATCCTGTTATAATTTCGGAAATTAAACTAAACATGCATTTTCAGTTCAATTTTATTTACATTTCTTAACTTTTGGTAAATAATGAGTCAG
The DNA here is from genome assembly GCF_001515605.1 of Sinocyclocheilus anshuiensis. Taxonomy (NCBI): domain Eukaryota; kingdom Metazoa; phylum Chordata; class Actinopteri; order Cypriniformes; family Cyprinidae; genus Sinocyclocheilus; species Sinocyclocheilus anshuiensis. Next base: position 86,595 of record NW_015542553.1, read on the forward strand.
AAAGAGATGTTAAAAATTGTGACTGATGTTACTTGTTCATTAATCACTTTTTTTTTGGCAAATGTAGTAGGTCTTTATTGCATGCACTGAAAAAAAATTGCACACTGTATACTGTGTATTACAGAAATATCTTATGATTCATGTCCATTTGAATTACTGAGCCTCTAACTGTATTAGTCATATTGTATAGTGTCCTAGTTGCTCTCATTGTAAATGATCCTCAAGGACGTGTGGAATGGGAGTAGTCATGAAAATCCAGGCACTTTGCATTTCACAGCTGTGAGCTGTTGTCCTTTGTTTGCTTTACATAACCAGATAAACAGGAGCTGCACAAATCACAATGACTGTTGCATGAATCAGATATTCTGACAATATTATGACTCATATAGTTTTACCATTTACTGCACATTGTTATTCTTGTAGTTATTTAAAGAATCACAAATTCAGGTCTTGCATATTCAAAGAAAATAACTTATTTTTGCATTGCAGAATAAGGTGGATATGGTAAGTTAGTAAGTAACGAATGACTTTTAGTAATTAACTAGCAGTCCAGTTGGAGTAACAATAGAAATGTTTTATTTAAATAGAATATGTTATTACACACAGAAATATTACAGAGGATCTTGATTAAGGCCTTTTGGCAGTGGGGTGTGTGGCCCAGTAACCTCTAATTCACAAGGAAGGCTTAGTCTGCTTTTACCATGAATTGCCCTGCCATTGCTCTAGTGCCACTCCTCCCTGCTGAGTCTGTGGTTCATTTAGCACACACGCAGACACAGCAACTGAATCAACTCTATAGCCTGGCAGTATATTATATGGTATTTCTGTGGGATGTTCGCAACCCCACCCTGCATTTGAGAAATTCCACTGCTTCCAAGATCTGTCCCAAGTGCACACAGCCAAATGCCAAGTGCCCTGCTTCTCTCAGCATGAACTGCATAGCGCAGGAGTTTTCAATCTTTTAGATGCCACAGTCCCCCAAATATGACCATCCGTTTGCGAGAGACCCCCATGCTGAAAGGGGGTATTATGGTATAAAGACCCTGATTATATTGTGAAAAATTTATATTACACGTCTAAAATATACGTAACTTCTATTAAGCTACTTTATTACATAGTTTTTCTATTAATTATAGTATTGTACTGTAAGTTTGATTATGTATTTATTTTATTTTATTTTTTACACTGTGTTTTTCTAAACTTTTCCATGGACCCCCTAGCACAGATTATTTCAGTATTTTATAAAAAAAAAATTGTCCATTATATAACGTAAATTAAAAACATTATTAAAAACATTATAACTTTTCTAGAGATAGTTACCCCAAAACACTCACAGTAAAATACCACAAATTAAATAAATAAAATATTTTACTACATTAGAATATTTTATTTTAGGACGTTCTCAATTTTTATTTTTAAATTTATTTGTAGTCTTTGTCTACAAAAAAAAAACACGCACACCACGGCCAGTGGGCGGGGCCACGCAATGGCGTCACATGACAGGCATCTCAAATTACTGTAGTTCATTCTCTGACTTCCGTGTTCTTTCACTGTTACCATCAACCAACCGGCCGACGCAAGAGAACCAGAATGTCTCACCAAACCGGCATCCAAGGTAAAAATCCTTTACGCTCTTTTATTGTCGATTCAAATAAGCCAGACGGAGTTTATTGCGTCTCTATAATGCACGTTTCTTTATTTGGCGCTTGTTTGTAAACAGAAGAACCTGTTGTCGTCCCTGAGACTGAATTACCTTATAGAGTTTTATTGCGAGCTTGCAGTAAACAAACCAGAGCCAGACAGTGAATCTGTGTCAAGTGTACTCTGCTTTTTGTTGCACTAATATGGTCATGCAAATAAACTGTGATTGGTCTTTCACTATCAGTATGTTTTCAGACTGGAGTTGAGGATTATGCAGGAAGGCAGCAGGTCTCAAAGGTCCAACTGTAATAACCGTGTCACCTTTATTCAAAGGTGTTGCTAGGCATTATGCAATAGACATCTGTTTACATTGAGCTTTTACTGCAGTGGCGTTGTGTTACCATGACAACAAGTGTATGAATCAATGTAGTCATGCTGAAGTTTTAATTAAAGATCACCTCATGAACACTTAACAATAACTGTGGAACACACACTATTTATACACTCATACACTTATTTATCTAACACTCATACTCAGTCTACACCTAAAATTTGCACATAATATACAGTACCTGTACATACAAAACTGTCTATTGTAATATACCTGCACATACAATTGTCGATTTATATATTTTTATTCCTTATTTACTTGTTCTATTTTTTATTTTTTATTATCTGTGTTTTTTGTTCTGTCACTGTCATTCTGTTACACTGTGGAAGCTTCTGTCATGAAAACAAATTCCTCGTATGTGTAAACATACCTGGCAATAAAGCTCATTCTGATTCATTCTGATTCTGATGGTCATATTGTGATTTCTGCAAAGAATTTCAAAGAACATACTCCAGGAAAGGACTGCCGTCTTCAAACTGTCCCTGACAATGCCTCTTTAGATTCCTCACTTTGGTTCATCAGCCAAATTTCAGTTCCGTTGTCCAGAGATGGTCAGCTTTGTATCAGAATAAATGGTCTCATTGTGTCCTGTTCTCGCCCTGTGCTTTCTCTTCTCAGCTACCGGGGAAGTCAAAGAAATCTTTGCAAAGGCCAGGAATGGAGAATACCGGCTCATCAAAGTAGTGATTGAAAAAGGTGAGATGACCGTTTTACACATCAGAGTACAAACATTTATTAAACTGCTTTTTAAAATAAACCTACTGTAAATAAGTAATATTCAGGAAAACAGCACAGTTGTCCGTGTATTATTTTTTTCTTTCCATTTTGATTGACTTTAACATGACAGAAAAACTTAAAAGAGCTTTAAATTCAGAACCTTATGATATTTTACTTTCTTTACAAAACCCAACTACCCTTAAAAACTAAATTACTTAATTTAATTAGCAAAATGTTACATTGACAAGTCAAGAATAACCCATATATTACTTTTCCATTTTTTTTTATATGTTCACTCTGTATTATTGTTATTTTTTATTTATTTATTTTTTTGGTTATCTCACATCAGGGTTATTATAGTTAACTAAAACCATAAAATAAAAATAAAATTGTTACTTGAAATAAAATAAACTTTAACTGAAAATAAAATATATTTATAAAAAATATATAAAAAAAAGCATCTTATTTCAGAGATAGCCGTCAAGGCAACATCTCTCATTTTCATTTAGCTTATCATGATAAACCGAAAACAAATACAAATTAATGAAAACTATGTAGACATTAAAGCAAAAACCAAAAAAATGACAAAACAAAATTACTTTAACTAAAATGTAAAAAAAAAATAAAATAAAAAATAAATCAAAATATTGAAAAACTAATAGTATATCAGTTATACAAAAAAAAAAACAGATTTTCTGAACTGCTGTAATTTTTGTTCTGTATTTGACTGAACAAAATACAATAGAATAAAAAAGATTGTCTACATATGACCAAAGAATCATATCACACTTTCCTTTTTTATATATTGTGTTCCTGTAGAGAAGTTAGTTCTTGGCGGAAGTAAACGGGCCGCCAAGAAATGGGACCAGGAATGGGACAGCTATGTTCTCCCTCTCGTGGAGGACGACATGCCCTCGTACCTTCTCTACAGGTTGGATACCACCAACAACCAAGGTTATGAGTGGATCTTTCTGGCCTGGTCTCCGGATCACTCTCCAGTGAGTTTGTTTGCATGCTGTCGTCTTCTTTCAGCTTGTACGAGGCCAAAGGACATCATGAAATGACATCGCTCAGTGCATTTTAATCCATCCACTCCATATATAGAATCCCTGGTTTAAAGCTCTTTAAAAATATCTGGTTGCCAGTTAAGCCTGTCCATATTAAAACGGCCTATAATAAGAATGTTTTGTAGTACTATGTAGATATGATCAATCATCAGGGATATTGTATCATTGTTATAACAAACGAGTGTATCTTAAGTGAGTGCAAATAACTGTGGAGATCCCCTGTAATGTTATCTTTTACCAAAATATATAGTATCAGGTAAGCTCATATAATGGAGACTTTGTGCATTCAAGCAAAAGAGTTTGATGTTAATCTACATTCACAGTACGTTTTTTTTTTAATGAAAAGCACGGGTGACCTGATACAAAACGGACAGTTGTGGTTCTGTGCTACAAATTTGCAATTCTAATTTTCTCCCTCAATGTTCAACGACCAGAGGGAGACTAAAGTGGCTAGAGTCCCAATCGCACCCAAATCAGTCGTTCTTTCACGCCCATCTAAAGCCAGCTCAAATTGCTCAAACCAAGAGCTTTCCAATAACAAAACAACTTTAAAATTGAAATCCAGAAATTCCTCCTGGTTGGATTCAAGTATTAAAGGAATAGTTCACCTAAAAATTTAAATTTGCTGAAATTTTTATTCACCCTCAAACCATCCAGGTTGTATATAAGTTCATTGGAATAGGTTTTATCATTACATCACTTGCTCACCAATGGATCCTCTGCAGTGAATGGGTGTCGTCAGGATGAGAGTCAAAACAGCTGATAAAAACTACAGTAATCCACATGACTCCAGTCCATCAGTTAATGTCTTGTGAAGTGAAAAGCTGCATGATTATAAGAAACAAATCCATCATGAAGGCATTTGGAGGCGTGTGCCATGTGCATTACTTGTGGATTATGATGTTTTTATGACTCTCAATCTGATGGCACCCATTCACTGCAGAGGATCCATTGGTGAGAAAGTGATGTAATAAAATCTGTTCCAATTAAGAAATAAATTCATCTTCAGTGGCTTGAGGGAGAGTACATTTTCTGTGATTTCTTTTTTTGGGTTGAACTATTCATATTGTAGTAGTAGTACCATAATTATATGAGAATACATATGTATATATATATATGTTTGCATGGTTTTTGATGATGTCTGTTTTTGATTTTAAAAGTATGTTGGCCTAAAACAAATTTATCTGATGTATGTTCTTGTTCCTAAAAAGAAAATATATTTTGTAAAAACATGCAGATCCAGAAACTTATTTTGAAACAACTTTCAGGTTCGACAAAAGATGTTGTATGCTGCTACGAGGGCCACGCTGAAGAAAGAGTTTGGTGGTGGCCACATTAAAGAGGAGATTTTTGGCACAGTAAAGGTATGACATATATAATCTGCCATTCTTTAAATCAAACCTCCACATGAATGGATCCACAGCCATAGGTTTCCCCACTAATGCATCTTTTTCTGCTCAGGACGATGTCTCTCTAAATGGCTATAAAAAGTACCTCAGCTCCCAGGCGGCGCCTCTGCCTTTGACTGCAGCAGAGGAGGAACTGAGGCAAATCAAACTCACTGAGGTAATGCTGACATCAACATAAACACAGCATGGGTGTACACCTTAGTCAGGCTCTGCTGAGGTTTTATTAAAATAGGGCAAAAACCACATCAGTCCAACAGTTCATATCAGGCCTTTTGTATTCAGTAACTTCATGAGCTGAACCAAAAGACCGTTTACATTATGTGCAACATTATCTCAAAACAAAATGATAGATCCTTGTTCTTTAGAAGCCAGTTTTGCATTGTGAACTAAAGAGTACTGTGTTGATGATTGGTTGTTTGCTGAGCAGTATGCTATACTATAAAGTAAGTACTATAAACTATAAATGATGTTCCAAATCACCATGCATATGTCAGTGCTTACTGTATATTAACATGAAAACATAAATGTAATGTAATATTTAGCATCAAACATACGCTGACTAAAAATAGAGAAGCTCAGTCCCAGGCACTCTCACCAATTGCAAAGGATGCTGCTGGCAATGCATACAAACCTCCCCTCATACCATAAAAGGATACGCTCTGACTCTTAAACGCATCGTTGGCTGTTTAAAATGACAGGCAGCATAAATGAACCAATCAAAAGGCTCACTGAACTCCCCCCAGAGCAGCTGTGGGAGAAGGATAATGCTACACTAATCTACATGTATGAGAGGAGAGGAAAGCAGCTTTGTGGTGTTTTATTTTTATTAATTTGTTAAAAGAGAGATTTTATTGAGTAGATGGGTGGATAAAATGCTGGTCCCAATCCTGGATGAAAGGATGCAGAGAGGTTTATTTGGATGCAGCACAGAATGTGTCATTTTTTATATTATATTATATTTTAAGTGTACCATTCAAACGTTTAGGGTTGGGAAGATTTTATCGTCACATTTGAACATGAATTGATACACAGTGTAAGAACGTTGCTTTATAAATTACAACATAAATTGCAGAGCTCGTTCCTAACGAATCATTTAACAACCACTGTAACTGCTTTGGTGATACAGGCCAGTGCATACATATTATTAAAGAATTATATGCGTGTTTTCAGTTGCAGACAGACATCCATGTTGACACAAAACAGCAGACTCTTCAGGGAGTGGCGTTCCCTATGCAGAGAGACGCTATTCAGGCTCTGGAGCAGTTTAGGGAGAAAAGGATTAACTACGTTCAACTGGTACTTCAGGACTTTTTTCCCCTCCACCACTCCCAGCAGCTCTGTACAATAGCATCTTATTCCTCCTTTTCATCCTGTAACATCCTGTTCATCCTGTATATTGCATTTAAAAAAACTAAAATGAATAATGGCCAGAACGGTATTTTTACTGTTAGAAGACAGACTGATTGGGTTGACCCCTGCCCACAGAATCACCAACATGTGACGGAAATACATGTTGTAGACCTGAGTAATAATTCAAATACACTAATTATGTCCATCCCATTAACAGGAAATAGATTTTCCTAAAGAATCCATCAAGTTGTCCAGCACGTCTCCCACAGAGGTGAAAGATTTGCCTAAAAGGATCCCAAATGATGCAGCTAGGTATCACTTTTTCCTCTACAAACATTCTCATGAAGGAGACTACCTTGAGTCCACAGGTAAGAGGAATATCAAATGTTCAAAGAAATGGGTTTAAATGTAAACCCTTAAATATGTTATTAAACATTATATACTATGTATGTATGTGTATGTAAATGTGTGTGTATACATAATGTTTTTCAAGTCTTTTATGCTCACCAAGGCTGCATTTATTTGATCAAAAACAAGGTTAAAAACAGTGATTATATTACGATTTAAAATATCTGCTTTCTGTTTTAATATATTTAAATAACTTATTCCTGTGATGGCAAAGCTGAGTTTTCAGCAGCCATTAATCCAGTCTTCAGTCTCATGATCCTTCAGAAATCATTCTGCTCAAGAAATATTTTTTATTATGTATACAGTTGTGCTGCATATTTTTGTGGAAACTGTATATTTTTCAGAATTGTTTGAGTAGAAAGTTCAAAAGAACAGCATTTATTTGAAAAATAAATATTTTATAAAATTATATTTACGGTCACTTTTGATCAATTCAGTTCACACTTGCTGAATAAAATATATATTTATATTTATATGTATGTATTTATATATTTAAACTCTGTTGACAAAAATATTTATTTTTAAAGTTACCATTTATATATTTCTATTTTTCTTTTTTTTGTACTTTATTTTATTTGAACCTAAATCACGTATTGAGTTTTGAGGGTCAAAAGACAATTTAGGGGTATTAAATCATTAAATGTATATTAATAAATATGGTCATCATCTCTTGATTACTTTCAAGGTCGAAATGTACAAATTTTACAAATTACAAAAAAGCTAATGGAAAGTAATATTGTTGGACTTGGACATGGTTTATCCCATATGTCAGTAGTTTCAAGAGTGGTTTTTTTGTGTTTGCAGTGTTCATCTACTCTATGCCTGGTTATAAATGCAGCGTCAAAGAGAGAATGCTGTATTCAAGCTGCAAGAACCCTCTCGTAGATACAGTGGAGAAAAACTTAGGCATTGAAATTGCTAAAAAGGTATTATATATTTGCTTACCTATATAACCCTTCTCATTGTATTATTAAGTACAGCATACACCATCCTGTTTTCCTGGAAGCATGCCTCATTTCAAGGATATTGGACCATTTACAGTAACGTTAATGTTGTAGTTTTCAAACTTTAATTCTTCCTTTCAGTTGGAAATTGACAATGGTGATGAACTAACCAGTGACTTCCTGTACGAAGAGGTTCACCCCAAGCAGCATGCACACAAGCAAGCTTTTGCCAAACCCAAGGGGCCAACCGGGAAAAGGGGGGGCCGCAGAATCACACGGGCACCAGGGGATGACGGCGATGATGATTAAACCTCTTCCTGTTCTGAATCTGACAGTGGTACATTCCACTTAGTCTAAGGAATCCCGTCCTCAAAGCGAATTCCCATTTTTACCTTGACTCATGTAGACCACAGCCCTATAGAATGAACTATGCACAAAGTAAAACACTAAGCCTGTGAAATTACATTTTGTAGCTTGCAATATGATAATTGTCAGATATTGCAATATTTTCTATATGTTGAAGAACACAGACTGAGGTACACAAGAATGTATTTTACTAAGCTTCACTTGCATTCAAGTATGCTGTCTGTGATGTTCCTGGTAATAGTTTTAACACTATTACGCTGTTTACTTGCATATTAGCCAAGATTATGATATAGAGTGCAATACTGTTGAAATAGACACTATTTAGTGCTTGTTTTCCAGAAATAGATATTGATTTTCAAGGAAAAACCTTTTTGAAGAATATTTTTGAGAAAAAGATGCTTTCCCATAAACGGATATCTAATCTAGTTCAGGTATAAATTGCGTTTTCAGTGGTAGCTCTCCAGTAAAATTACATTTTAGCTTCGGAGTAACGTTAATATTGGTCCGGGAAATTGGTCTTGGAGATTAGGCATAATTTATGTTTGGAAAACAAGCCCGGAAAGTTAAACAGTCCACGGCTTAACTTTTGTGGTTGTCTGATCAGGAAGGTCAGAAGTTCAGCTCCATTTTATGAGGCCATACACATTATTTATTAACTTTCTGATTGATTAGGTTGACACATTTTCTTAAAGAGTGACTAAATAAATTATCAGTATTCTGACAGCCACTGAAACTTGTAGCTATAGGGTAGGGATGATTTCAATGAAGAATTTGCCAAGAATAATGTACTAAAAAAGTTCCGATACCTTTTTTAATATGTATTAATTCTTAAAAATTGGTCGTTTTTTATTAAATGTAGGATTGTTTAATTATAGGTATGATTATAATCGAATCCGTCATAACACAAATCTGAAAAAGTGATGCTTCTCTGCATCTTATGTATTTTTCACGTTCTTGTAGTGAAGACTAAACCTGCAGAGATACTATTTTTCTAAGCCCGTACAGCTGTTTGTCCAGATGATGTCATTGTCTAACATATTGAAGTGAGTGTCCATGGTTTCAGGGTTTAGGGCCATCCTGTCTGTCTCACAACTAATGTTTTACATCTCAACTAATGGCCAGCCTCCATTTCATATCATTCTCAACCACACTAATGTATACAGTGCATGGAGTTAAGTTCACTTAGCATCTTGCTTGGGATGTATTTGAAACCACTCATAAGGGAAGGGACTGTAAATTCCTGAACCTCTGGTACGATCCATCTACAGATTCACAACAGGCAAACCACTATTAACATGTCTCCTATGTTAGGGTGTTATGAAGTCTGGAAAGGAATCACTGAGTCTTAAATGTCTTTTTCTATGCATTGTATAAGATGGAGAAGGACAGAGAAAAATAAAAAGATTTGAAGATACTTTAAATTTGGAGTCGTCTGTTATCTTTAGCCTTTGGGTGCTGTAATTATCATAATATATATATGTGTGTGTGTGTGTGTGTATATATATATATATATTATTATTTTTTATTTTTTTTTACAGGAATCTATATACCTATCTATATGTCTGTGTATACACACACACACACACACAAACTCATTCAATAGCCCCCTTACATGCATTTTAGTGTTTGTTTCTCATTACGATTTTATGACAACATGCCTTACAAATTTTGTATAAAATCAGCACTTTTTGAATCCTCGCAAAACAAGAATACACTATTGCCCCGCCCGTCTTTACGCTTCTGCGCCTTTAAGAGCGGTACCACGTGCTGCGGAGGAAGTGAACTGACAACAGTAGCGGGTGAGTGTAAGCACTATTTTCCAAAATGTGCATTTTCCTTGCTTTGTATTATGACGTAACAGGGTTAAATGGACCAGCTTTGTAACAGGGATTCAGTTGTTTTTGTGTAATAAATGTTAACACGATAAATTCCTCTTTACATTTTATTATATTTTTACATTACATGTCTATACAAATGAACAAATCGCTAAAATAATAAAATGATTGCTTGACTTAATTGCTAAGTGTATTTTCTTAAGGGCTTAAGAATGGAGAGGCACAGTCTCTCCTGCTTTATATCAGACCATGAAGGTTTCCATGGAACCATAAAAAACTCACCCCAAGACTTTGTGGTTGTTGAGATAGACATCAATGGACAACTTGTTAACAGTTCTAATGTTCAAGAAGAACACACAAAAAGTCCTTCTCAACCAAGTCAAGCTCCCAAAAGTGATGATAAATTAAAGCAATCTAAACCAGATGACACTGACATTTTAAATCAGGATTGCTTTGATCTGAATATAATCTTGGGTCCAGCTGTGAACAAAGAGTTGGAACATTTCACTAACAAAGTGAGAGTAAGAGCTGGTGAGCAAGAAAAGGTGGCACTGTCATTGGGTACTTATCCTGATAAACACCTGAGAGCTGTTGTCCACAGAGCAGTACGATACAACTTCCCCTTCCTCCAGACTGTGACCAACCAATCAGAAATTCAGGTCAGAGAGGACCCAGACTTCAAGGAGCTTGCAAGTTTAGTCTCTGAGGGAGAAGCTGAGGAGTTCTTCAGGTTCATCGATGCCAAAGTACCTGGTTCTGTGTTCACCTTCCTGCCAGATGATAGCAAGGAGCACCGAACTTCAGTTCACCATTTTGTTAGCAGGCGGTTTGGAAAGCTTGTGGAAACCAAGAGCTTCACAGACCAGCAGAAGACGTCCATTACAGTGAGACTAAGAGAGAGAAGCAAACAACCCAAAAAGAGAACAACAGCAGATTGTCAAGAGGAGGTGATATTATACACAGGTGAGCAGAGAAGACATTTCATTTCATCATGTAAAGCTGATAGTCTATGGAAACCTGCCTAAAATGTAAGACTTGAATGTAAGATGTAAAAGTTCTTTTCCCCTCAGCTTTCACACTGAGAAAGGAGAACTTGGAGACTTTGGAGGCCATCAGCTATATGGCTGCTGTACTCGGAGTGCTTCCGTCTGATTTTACCTACGCAGGAATCAAAGACAAGAGAGCCATCACCTACCAGGCCATGGTGGTGAAAAAGATCTCTCCAGAGCGGTAAACGGACCATTAGCCAATTAGCCCATTATCTGATGTTTGGTCTTTAACCAATATTTTTTTTCTCTCTCTTTTCTTGAACCTAATTAAATAAGTAGCAAGTGGAAATGTCCGTTTTTGTTGCCATTTTTCTACTTTACATGGGTTTCATTCTGGGGTCTGGGGATACCCAGGGGGGCCACAAGAGGGTGTTAGGATTTCTGCAAAATATTTGAATGAAAAACAAAATTTTAGGGCTGTCAAAGTTATGTTAACTTCAGATATTAGTGAAACAGTGATTTTAATATCCACATTCAGCAAATTTGATAACATTACAATTTCATTCTGATTTGTAGAACTGACCATTAATCATGAAATTAATTGAAAATATTTTATTCTATTTCTTAACTTAACTACAAGAAAAAAGCAACCAAAAAAAGGTAAATATTTTAAAATGAATTACATTGTATATAAAAGTGGAGAGCGAAAAACAAATAGAATCAAAGCTGTTTAACTTTGGAGTCCCCTGTTATCTTTAGAAATTTGGGTACTGTAATTAGCACAATTAATGAACTAAGTTTTTTTTTTTTTATTGCAAATATTTTATTCGATCTCTTACCTTATCTGCAAAAAAATTAGAAATGAATAAAAGTAAATATTTTAAAATTAATATTAAATATTAATAAAAACTTTAGAAAATACAAAATTATGTAATTTTGTTGTCTTTATAATATCACACTTTTTTTTAATACATCAAAATGGAATGGGGTTCTTGGCATCAAAAGGTTTAAAAAGCCCTGTTTTACTTCACTCAATTAGTAGATGCACTTAACAATTCTATTGGCAGGTTGTTGGACAAAGTCTCAGAGTTTGAGAGGAGGGGAATGCAGATCTCTCGTGTCCGTCCTGTGTCTGAACCCCTTAAGCTCGGCAGACTCCAGGGAAATCACTTTGATCTTGTCATCAGAGACCTGAAGCCTCATGGGAAACATGGACTTACAGGACTGCAGCAGCTTGTAAAAGAGGCAGTGGAAAATGTGAAGGTAAATATGTTCACCAGCATTTAATGAATAAATGGCATAGACACACACAGCTACAAAAAAATGATTTTGTTTTTACAGAACAGAGGCTTTGTAAATTATTATGGTCCCCAACGGTTTGGAAGTGGATCATGTGTCCAAGCAGACCAAGTAGGACTTGCGCTCTTGAAGGAGAAAATGGTACCAGTTCATGTCATTTATTTCCATTTAATGTCTATATTTGTTGCATTTGTTAAAAAGTCCTAAAGCCTTTGTATTTTGAGCAGGAGGCTTCTGTTAAGCTGTTCTTCACCCCAGAGGATGGTGAAGATCTCCAGAACAAGGCAAAACGCCATTTTCTTCTCACTGGTGTGTGCTGGGATTTCTCCGATAGTGAAGCTTGTGGTAGTACACCAAAAAATTAAAATGAAGTCATCGTGTGCTGATTCTTCATGTCGTTCAAAACCCATTTGACTTTCTTTGCATACAGTTCCTATACATCCAAGAACAACTAACATTTTCCATATCTCTCTCTTCAGGGAATGCCAAGGAGAGCTTGGCTCTCATGCCAGCTTACAAAGCCAGAGAGCGGCTTATGCTCCGTGCGCTTCACAGGTACGGCAACGGACAGGAGGGTTGCATACGTGGCTGGCTCAGTTTACCCCACAGCATGAGGGTCTTCTACCTCCACTCTTACTGTAGCAGAGTGTGGAACGAAGCAGCCAAATACCGGCTCCAGGAACTGGGCTTTAAGCCTGTCCAGGGAGATCTGGTTTGGGCTGGATCTGAAAAGGGACTCAAAGACACCACAGAGGAACTGAACACTCCACAGGTGAGGAACTTGGTTAAGTTAGTGCTCTGGGAAAGAAAGAAAAAAGTTATGGACTGTATGTAGGTACTGATATAAAATGTTATGTATTTTTTTTTTAATTGTTGAAAAAGTAGAAAAAAGGTTTTGTTTTCTAAAATAGTAAAATAAGTATTTTATTTGTAGGAATTTCAGTTGTAGTAATTTCTTTAAAATATTTATATATTTATGATTGAAAACTAGTATATATGGGGTATATCGATCTATATGAAAATATCAATTATAGATAGATATAGATATAAAATATTTCATTTATAGACTTTTGTTGTAATTGCTTTATTTCTGTGTTGTAGGTCCATGCTGTGACCTCTGAGGAGGAGAAGGATGAAGTTTTTTCATTAGACCAGGTTCTATGTTCTAATGTCTCCTTTCTTCTGACTGTGTCTGCTCTGCTAACCCTTACCCTTCAGTCCCTTATAATGTTTCTGCTGAATTGCTTCTAGGTAATTCTTCCGATGCCAGGAAATAGTGTCAAATACCCAGAAAACTTGCTGGGCCAGTGGTATCAAGACCGACTGGTTCAGGATGGCTTGGGGCCATGCCGTTTTAGAGTGACTCCCCTTAAACTCAATGTCCCGGGATGTCATCGCCCCCTGCTCGCAAAGCCACAGAATATCACCTACAGCCTGCGGACCGCAGAGGAGCAGCAGGGTCAGTCAGACGAGACTTGCACACCCAGTCTGTCACTAACCTTTGACCTGAATGCGTCCTGCTACGCTACTGTGTGTCTCGGAGAGATAATGAAGAGTAATCTTTCATAGTTGATTCAATGACAGTGATTAAAAATGTTTACAGACTAAATAATGTGGATCGTTGGTAACGTCAAATATAAGGGGCTGTTTTGTGCTATATTATGTAAATGACTACTAGGACTTCCTGTCATAAAGCATTTGTGCCTTCACTTACGGGAAAAGAAGAGGATCTTCAGTACCAGTGTAATTGATGAGGAGGATGTGAGAGATCTATCTTGAACTCTCGATAGGCCTTGAAGATGTACATGCAAAGATTTAATACAAATCTTATTGACAAATCTCATGATTGTGTAAGGTACACGCACTTGGCCCAAAGAAGGTATCCAGTGGTGGATGAAGGTTTCTTGCGTGTTCGGTCTTTTCAGCGCTTTTCAGTTATTCAATTTAGGTTTAACTCAAATCTGACTCCATTTTAGTATCTAATCTGACTCCATTTTAGTATGACCTCGAATTTAGGTTGAAAGGCAAATTGGTTGTTTGTCGGTCTCTAATTATTCTGACATTCGATTATTCTAGTTAACTCTTTACTTTATATTTACTCGTGTGGAAACAGATGTCTGTATGTTAATGCACTGTGTGTGTATTGTTGGTCTCAGAAGATCAAAGTGTCTGAGGTTCTGTAATTCTTACAATTGTTTGGTTGTGTTTCAGTAATTGAATATTTCAGCTTCATGCATTTAAACACAACTGACATCTGACATACTTTATGGCTTGTTAAAAACAGATCGGAATATTTGATCTTATTTGGGAGAATATGTCACTCATGACTCATTTCTGAATGATCAGGTATTTTCAGCATCTTGACCTGTGAAATCTCATGACAAACACAGAGTACTGGGTGTCTCTCTGTAGTCCTGACATTAGACTGTAGCTCAGAAGGAGTTGATCAAGCTGAGATGAGCATTGACGAAGCCTGTGGCTTGTCCGGGTATTAATAATGACTGACATGCTCATCTAGAAGTGATACTGTAGATCTCTGCTCTAGTTTCCTGTACATGATAAAAGAAGAAAGAAAAAAGGAGGCTGTAAATTCTACATTATTAGGCCATTAGTGCATTAAAATGAGCTCCCCATTATCTGTGCCTCAGGATATTAAACTGCATTTTTTTATCAGAGTTGTGAGATCAAATCCCACTATCACTTAATTTGAATTTTTGTCATTGTATCTAGCAAAACCCCCAAAACAACTAATTGCAAACTGACATTCATACGTTGATAAAGCTTTTTTAATCTTGGCGTTCTGAGTTCAAACCCCACTATTGCTTATGTTAA
This sequence comes from Sinocyclocheilus anshuiensis, assembly GCF_001515605.1. NCBI lineage: Eukaryota > Metazoa > Chordata > Actinopteri > Cypriniformes > Cyprinidae > Sinocyclocheilus > Sinocyclocheilus anshuiensis. Next base: position 101,843 of record NW_015542553.1, read on the forward strand.
ACTTTAGTCATTAAATTGAACAAGGTTTTCTAAATGGCCATGTTGCATGTTGAAACCTCAATGGTGTAGTGGTTAGATGTGCTATTTAGATATAGTTATAATTTGGACATGGGTTTAAATCCCACACTTGTTAAGGCTTTTCATTATTTTAAACAAAGCTCTCAATAAAACCTTGTCCAAAATACTGCTCAGACCCATAGATTCCATGGGTCAGAAGTTGATGTGTTATATTTCCGTCTGGGAGACCCAAGTTCGAGTCCCACAAGTGTTAACTTTAAACTTGTGAAAGTTTATGAAAGGTTGTGAAAGCCGCAATGGTGTAGTGGTTAAACGCATGTTATTTGAGATAAGGCTGTGACTGAGACATGGGTTCAAAACCCTCAAACTCAAAGCTTTTGTTCATATAATACAAAACACTCAATAAAATCCACCCAAAAGACCATTTAGTTCCACAGGTTCAATGGTTCAGGAGATAAAGTGTTGTCTTTTCATCTGGGAGACTTGAGTTCAAATCCCACAATTGCTTACTTTAAAATTGTTATTAAAATGAATGAAGTGCTCTAAATGGACAAGTCTGTTGTGAAAGCCTCAGTGGATAAACAATTTATTTAACCTAAGGTTGCGATTGAGATGTGAGTTCAAAACCCACAAAAGCAGAGTTTTTCTTTATATAATATAAAGCACTCTATAAAACTCCACCCAAAACTCCTTTCAGCTTCACCGACTCAGTGGCTCAGTTGATAAAGCACTGTGTTTTAATGTGGGAGATCTGACTTCAAAACCCACTACTGCTTACTTCACATTGATCTCAGACAACAAAGTCACTCAAAAGCCAAAACACAATGTGGAATCCATGATGGGAAAGTGGATAAGCACACGTTCTCTGAGAATGAGTTTGCGATGGAGACATGGGTTCAAATCCCACCTCCAAAAAAATCACTTACTCATCTTGCTTTTAGTTCTTTATTGGGAAATCACAGGTAAAGAGTCAAATATAAGTTCCTTCCTGTGCTCCAACAAGAGATCTGTGGCTCACAGGTAAGAGCGCTGCCTCATGGGTTTAGAGGTTGCTGGTTAGATCCCAACCAGATCTCTGCGATATGAGTGAATGGTGGAGTGTGTGAAGGTGTGCCCAAAGAGGGGGGATACCAGGGGGGTCTCCCCCTGGAGCTTCTGGCACCGTGACCTGCAGCAGTTATGCTTTTGGACAGACTGAAGAAAAAAAACAAAAAAGCTGCATAAAAATTCTCATCCCCCGTCCCTTCCCCACCTACTTAGGTTACCATCATTTGCTCGCCCAAAGAGGGGGGATATCAGTACGGTCTCCCCCTGGAGCTTCCGGCACTGTGACCTGCAGCGGTTATGCTTTTGGACAGACTGAAGAAAAGAAGAAAAAAAAGCTGCATAAAAATTCTCGTCCGCCGTCCCTTCCCCACCTACTTAGGTTACCATCATTTGCTTTTCAAAGGGGAGGCCCTTCATCAAAAAGAAAATGATGGTAACCTACATGTTTAGTGCACTAGAACACACATTCACACATTAGATACATTACCTGTCCATCAGCAGATGTCCATCATTACAGTCAATGTCTGTCCACACGTCCCAGAGCTCTGCTTCAGCTGGACGAGTTTACAACCAACAAGACACCACTTATTCTGGAGAGACAAGACAGAAATACAGACATTATTAGACATACTGCATATCAAGACGAAAAACAGGTAATACAAATAGAAAAAGATATTAATGTTGCATATTTATAAAACACTGCAATCTCTATTATTATTCTGTAATATTCTGTAATGCTGCATCAATCAGTTTCATTCAAACTACTGTTCAATATTGAATATTTAAAAAATCTATATAAATTATTAATTTAATTATAATAATTATAAATATATAATAAATTCTAAATATTAATCAATAATAATTATCAGTATTTATTTTATAAATAATAGTTAACAACTATAAATCAAGTACATAAACTGAATTCCTAAACAGTGTAAAAATAGTGCAGTCTATTATTCGCAAGCAATCCTATACCTTTAATAATCTTCTAGTTCAATCTGCCTTTCTCCCCAGTTTAAAGACGTTTTTAATTATATAAATGTGCATATACATTCACACTTTCAAAAGAGACAAACAGCACGATTCCTTATTATTCCACTTTGAAATATATAACATTCATTGAAAGATTATAAAGGTAACACAACAACTGATTCATTTGTTATTCTGAAGGTCTGACAGGTTCAACAGGAAAACAGCATGTAAACAAAGTCTGTGATAAACCTTCATAGAAGATGTGAGTGTCTGAAAAGCCCGACCGGACAACTAATCTGATTAAAACATCTAATTAGGGAAGCACCGAAAATGAATCAGCTATCTGAACCAATCGTTTGAATGAACGCCTCAATGACTCCACCTACTGGTGGTTTTACTTTCATATTTAAAAGTAGTTTATCTTTGCATTTATTCCAACATTTCACATTTGTGTGTGTGTGTATATATACAACAAAATCGTGGCCAGTGAAAATGCTGAGTGGCTAGTAATTTTGGAAAACCACTAGCCACAGCGGCTGGTGAGCAAAAAAGTGAATGTCAAGCCCTGAATGTATTGTCATAATTATAAACACACTGGTTTGTAGTGCAAATAGTTTTACAATTTACTGCACTTTACGCTTATAGTTATTTACCTATAGCGGCTAATGAACTGCACATTCACAGACAATAGCTTACTTCCATATTGCAAAATGAGGTGAATATGTCTGAACAGAATGGTTCTGGCGAAATGTAAATGACCGTAATTATAAACACATTGGTTTGTAGCACACATAGTTTACTCATTTACTGCACTTATTATTTACAGCGGCCAATGAATCCATTTTTTGTGCACATTCAAATAAAATAGCTTATTCTGCATTGCAAAATAATGATTGACAAATATATTTGGCCTTTTTCCATGCTCCGCCACTGGTTACTGTTAATAACTCAGACAAACTTTATAGTATATCCTGTATGAATTATACTTTTGGACAGAAATTGTCATTCCCCGTTCCTTCCCCACCTACTTAGGTTACCAATACCATCATTTGCTTTCCAAAGGAGTGCTCTTTCAAAAAGAAAATGTAAGTAAGTAACCTACACATTTACAAGCAAAACAGCACACACTGACAATGTCTGAATTACCTGACAGAGGAGCTCTGAATCGGAACTACACATTAACAAACATTTAAATTACTTAAATACAATAATTAAGTACTGCCAGACGTGTGGTGGTGATTTAATAAGGTAAATACCATAGACTGTAAAAAAAAAACAGGTAAATACACTGGAAGAGAAGGAGACTTACAGGTGAGTTCCGTGACATCTTCCATTTGTGTATGGGCTGAAATGTGTGCTGTTAAGTGATTATATAAGTCTGTAACTGAGTTGTCATCTGCAGAATTTATACTTAAATCAGTCTGCACGTGTTGTTGCGACTGTTATCAAGCGTCATGTTGTCAAGCATCCGAAGCTGTCAAACTAAACTAAAGCCCGCCTGGTGGAGCGGATGAAAAACTGCACTTCTGTTCTTACCTTATAAGTCATATTTTATTGCCAACGGACTCAAAGTTGCTTCAGAGATTGGGTCATTGTCCATGTTAGAAAAAAGGCGCTCTTTTTTCTTTCCTACTGAAGAAAAAGCAAAAGCCTCTTTTTTTATTTGGTTCAATGTGTACAAGGCAGGTGACAAACAGCTGATCATCAGCTCCCTCTTGTGGTCAATAAGTTGATCTGCATTATTAACTGAAACTACAAACCTGAGATGGCAAATCATAGGTGAGAACCGACATTTAAATTTAGAATATTTTACAACAAATCTATATTTTGTCATGCTCTTGACCAGCAGAGAAACTTGGATCTAGTAGTTTGTTAAATGATCCAGATCAGCTTTCAACTAATGTGTTTTCAGATAAAATGTTGTGTTGTTGAACTCAATGGCATAATGTAAACTCAACTCATAATGTAAACACATAATAAAAAAATAGAAATATGTTTTATACTGTGTCTATAGCTGAAGTAGATGTTTATTTGATTTTATTTATGATGTTTGTTCACAATTAGACAATGACTTTGTGTTGTTGTGTTTGCAGAATCGAGCAGCATTTAGTAAAGCTTGACTGGATCTTCCTCTGTGTCACTGATGAGGAGGATGTGAGTCTCTCTGGACCTCTGGATGATCATGAGGCTATAGATGGAGGAGTGAGACTCTGGCTTCTGCACACCTACAAAATCAAACATCACAACATTTAATACAAATTAAACCAAAGTAAAATGGGCTGGTGGAAATGATTCTCCGATGGGTCCGAGAGCATCCCCTCATACATAGAAGCATTTTGGAGAATGGATGGATGGATAACATGCATGAGACCATCAATGTGTTAATGTGTGTGTTAATCTCCAATAATTGTAACTACATTAATTCGTTCAAAAAGCAGAAGGGAAAAACTCAAAGGGATCTCATCCACTTTCCTGATTTTAGCTCCAACCCTGATTAAAAACAGTTGAAGCAGCTAATCTTTTTTTATTGAACAATCATTAATGTACAAACAACGTGGCCATATCAAAACATCTTCACGTTACAATATACAGAACATGTGCATGCAAATAAAACAGAAAGAGAGAGAACAGAGAGAGGGGGGGATAATAATAGAAAACAGAATTATTGCATTTTTATTTTTCATCACTTTAAGGGCTTTTGTATACAAAACAAACTCATTATGAAATGCATAAAAAGCTGGTTTTACTTTCAAGAACCTAGATTTGTGAATATAAAATTTTCCCAGCCTAAGGATGCTATTGACCAGAAAATCATCTTTTTTATTGTTGATTGTTGAAGCAGCTAATCAAGTTGAAGCAGCTAATCAAGGTCTTCAGGATTAATAGAAACTTTCAGGCTGATGTGTTGGACTTGTGTCCAGTGACAATATAAAAGTTTATTTGAATCAACAAATTGTTATTTACAAGTTTTGTATCTGTGAAATTGCATTATCAGTTTCAGTTTGACGTGTTACGACCTGTGGCTCCAAAAGGCTGCAACAAAGAAAGGGACACACGTGGATATCCAAAATAACTCAAGATTTATAAACAAAACAGAAAATGAAACAAACGAGTGCTATTGGTACCGTCAGTAGAATCAGTAATGTAGAGGAAGGTGTATGCATGATGTGTAATGTACTGTAGCCCATCTGCAAATGTAACAAAGGAAAAGGTTGTTGGGGTGGGGTTGTTGAACCCTAATCTTCGGCATCAGGTTTAGCTCCCACGCCTTGAGCTCTGACCACTAATGCACCAGCATCTCACAGTAACAAATGTTCTTTTCTATTAGTTAAAGAAAACACAAATGCATACTTAAAAAAAAAAAAAGATTAAATAAATAAATAATTAAAATAATAATAATAATAATAATGGCAAAAATAATCAGATTTAAAAGGCTAATGCACACATTTTGAAAAAAATATTAAAATAATGATATTAAAAAAATCTAAATCACAAAAGTGTCTAAAATTAAATTTTTTTTTAATTTGAGTAAAAACAAATGCACACATTTTTTGGGGGGGGGGGGAAAATAGTAAAAAAAAAAAAAATTAAAAAGTGTGTGTGTGTGTGTGTTTTATATAATTATTATATATATAATATTGTTATTAATATCATAAAAAACAATGGTAAAATAAATTATAAATGATTCAAAGTTTTTTTAACGTTAAAAGTGTCTAAAAATTAATAAATGTATATTGACATATTTACACTCACCAGGATTTAATGGTGGCACTCTTACTACTACTACTACTACTATTACTAATAATATCATAGCATTACAAAATATATTAAAAAAAGAGTAAATTTATAATATGTATAATTTCAAGGAAATGCTTAAGTTGTAATTTATTATTATTGACTACATATAATATATTATATATATATATATAATATTTGAATTATAATTATTTTTATAATCTAAAATAATCAATGATACAATAATAATACAATTTAACGTTGCATAATATTTTAATAACATTGCATAATATTTGTATTTGTTTGTTTGTTTATTCATTTAAGCAGCTTAACTGTTGTTAATAACCTGCATAATGGCGCTATGTACTGTATATATTATTATGTATTATATCTCCACAAAATAAGTAATACATTTATCGAGGAAAAAAGTGGCCTCAAATGTCTTCAGTTCAGTAGTCCAGCAAAAACCGCAGTGCTCTTGCATACAGAATGCGCTAAAGGTCTTAAACACGATTTTCAATCAGGCGATTGGCTGCTGCCGAATTTAGCCTAGTGTGCTGTTTGGATACCTAAAAAATAGTACAACAATTTATTTTTGGGGTAGAAATAGTGATATACTTTGTTGCTGTCTTCATTCATTTTTACGTAGATGACAAAACATTGTAAACACGTTTCACTTCTCATTTACTTGAGTGTGTTTAACTGCACGTGAGACCCACCCAGATCATAATTACAGGAACATTAAGCTTATAAATGTGCTGTGAAGCAGCAGGAGAACATCAGCGCTTCACGCAACACCAAGAACCCAGCAGACCTACAGTCACACTACAACATAAGCAGAGAAAACGCACTAGGCCTATTGTTTATCATTCAACTTCATACGCTTTATATGAAGCACCTCCTTAAATTATAAGGTAATGCAAAGCTAGTGAATTTACAAAGAAAACTTGCAGGTGAGATGCGTAACATTCCTGATTTCCTACAATTTATCACAGTGGGTCAATGCTGTTTTTGTAGATGGGCTGGAATATGGCAAATCTGTCATTTAGCTGTAATCTGCAGGTTACAGCTTTTAAGTATCCGAAAATGTTGTGGCGACTGTCATCAGTGGAGCGGATGGCACACTGAACAGTTTCTACCAGACTGCGTTCCAAATTGTGTAGAGCCTACATTGATATTTGCATACTCAAATCCCTATCGGTTCCATTAAATGTATGTAAAAAATCGGGAAGTAGTGCTATACACTCTTGACGACGGCATTTATGTCACACACACTTTACTACTGTACGCATTCGCTAGTCTACGCGGACAAACTTTTAATAAGTTAAGAAATATTTTTAGGCTCACTCCTGCGTGTTTAGGTGCACAACTATTTTACTCGAGTCCTAAACTGAATTGCTTTTTTTTTTTTTACTACTGTTCATAGTAGGTGCGCTTCTTCATTTTGACCACCAGATGGCAGTAACTGTGCAGAAAAGCTTTGCTTAATGAATCCAAATTCAGCACGTTTGTATTGAAAGAGGCTGTGAGATAGTAAACTGCACTTGCAATTGGGTTAAAACATAATATTGTACCAAAACATTCAAAAGAAGGGAAAATACATTTATTCAAAGAAAAAGTTATTTAGCTAGTGATTTTGTTTCGTCAGTGCTTGAAGACCAGCTTTGCAGATGCTAGACCTGCCGGTGCTCAATATCTGTGGTCCGTCGGGGCCTGGACTTGTAGAGGAAAGTTTATAAAAACACAGGCTCTCATTCATAAGTAACATAAACAGCCTCATGGCCTCTAAACCCCTTCAAACAAGTGCTCACCCTGTCTCTTTTTCTGATTCTGACTTTAAGTTGAGATCCTTTATGTCGTATTATCTTTGTTAGTCATCGCCTCAAAACACTTTAATCAAAGTAGACCTTTAAATTACAGTATCAAACCCCAAAAGGCCAGAATAAAAGGATTGATTAAGTGACTGGGTCGTAATGTTCACCTTAAATGATTACATTCTGGCATTCCAGCTGCTACCACATCCAGAAAATATTTCACGCTGTTCTGGCCTCAGAGAGCAGTGTGTTTTGTGTGCCTCAGCTATGGTGGTCACTGTTTAAATCTGTCAGGATGGGGTATGTTGTTTATACCTCAGTGTCAGCTGTGGTAAGCAAACGATGAGCAAGCGCAGTCTCCATTTTGGTCTGGATGTTAAATTGTTTGGAATTGAAAAACAATGCTCTGTCTTGTTTTCACAAGAATTCGGTTGTTGACATTGAGACCCCAGCGTCCTCTCCTCATCTTTAGCTTTATGAGATTTGTGAAGCTTGGCTGAAAACAAGCACTAAAGTTAACAAATCATCAAAGCGATACTGGAGTAATGTGATGAACTTCACAGATGAATCTCACGAAGAAATCTCTGGGTCATATCTCACCCCAAAATCAAAAGAAATAATAAGAAATTATATTTTGCATACATAAAACAAACCCTTTCACTTAATGTAATCTTGAGTGAAATTAGCACATTTTCTTCTGTAATTCTCATTACTGAAATAAAAAAAAAAAAATCTTATCATCATTATCATCCTGTGTGGACACAATGACACTTTATAAATTAAGTGATTTTTAAAGAAAATATTAAAATAATAAAATTAATTTAAATGTAAAAATGTTGTCCTTTTGAATGTTTTATTCATCAGAGAATTCAGAAAAAACGTGCTGCTATGTAAGCAGCTCTCTGACTAGAGTTATGAAAATGTAGCTTTGCATCACAGAAATAAATTGCACTGTAAAATATATTAAATAAAAAACAGTTATTTTAAATGTAAATAATATTTTACAATATTTCTGTATTTATTATATTTCTAGTCAAATAAGTTCAGCCTTGGTAAGCATAAGAAAAAAAAAAAATTGTAAAAAATCTACTGAATGATATATATGTGTGTGTGTATATATATATATACAGTGGGTACGGAAAGTATTCAGACCCCCTTAAATTTTTCACTCTTTGTTATATTGCAGCCATTTGCTAAAATCATTTAAGTTAATTTTTTTTCCTCATTAATGTACACACAGCACCCCATATTGACAGAATATACACACATTATTTCCACAAAATATCATTTTGTAATTCTTCCTTTTGACTTTGGGCTGAAATATGAGATTCACTCCTACATCCCGGTGTCCTAAATTTTATTCTACGATGGCAGGAACGTGGCACACAAATCTGTTTGGCGTCACTCCGCAGGGCAAACATATTGATCTGTGGAAACCACTAGCTAAATTATCAACAACTGACAGGCAACAGAGATCGAGAGCAATTGTTGGAGGCAATATTTCCAGTGTTTTAACATTTCAGAGAGGGACTCGGCCAACTGAAATAAACACCCAATCAATTGAGCTCACAAGATTTTAGCCGTGCTGTTTTTTCCCCTTAATTTCATTCCCACAGTCTCTTGATGCTATTTTCATGTATCATCTACAATCGTAACATAATGTTTTGCCTATGAAAATGCCAAGGTGCTTTCCAATGGGAATTTTCATTGGATGGGTTTGAAATTAAAAGCTCTTGTAAAAACTATTGTGTGCTCTGCTATGATGAGGAGTTATTTGGTTGCCATGGTGAAGGAAAGCTCGTTATTTTTAATGGTTCTACGCTCGGTGCTACAGAGCCTTAAGCAATGGCACTGACAAACTGCCAGCCTCAGCAAATGCTCTGTGTGGGGCATGTTATAAGAGTGAAAGCGCCATACACACACTCACATACATACCTGCGAAGTGCGAACGCTGGCACACGTAGACATCTTCAACAGAAATCACCTCCAACAGTCTGCCCTCTTCTGGAGGTGGCCTGTAAACAAACATATTTATTAACCACCTTCAGCCCACAGATCAGATTTTGTATCTAACTATAATTGATTGTATGAGATCTTGTCATTTAGGCTGGAGGACAGAAGGAACAGCTGGGATGGAGACTTGTAACAGAATCAGGGAATAATAAATGTCTCTCAGCTCCACCCTCAGCAGGAGACACGTCCATCCATCACTGCCAATGAAAGATGGCCAGAAAGCCCTGCAGTCTTCACTTCTCCATTTTTTAAATCCATCTTTCCTCTTATCCTTATCTTACTGTGATTTTGCCAAGTACGACATGTTCCTGGATTAATATTGTTGATACTGGAACAACATTTCTTAGTTTGAACCAAAAAGATTTTAGTAATAGCTCCATAAAAGATGACAAAGCACCAGAATGTAGCATAAAGACCATCCTTACTGCTATGTTTAGGATAGTTTTGTCATCATTTACTCACTCTCCACTTGTTCCAAACCTGTATGAGTTTCTTTCTTTAGCTGAGCACAAATGAAGATATTTTGAAGAATGTTGGTAACCAAACAAGTCTCCGGTAGCCACTGACTTTCATAGTACTGTTTTCCATACTATGGAAGTCAATGGCTACCAGCAACTGTTTGGTTATCAACATTCTTTAAAATATCTTTTTTATGTTGAAAAGAAGAAGAATTTTCATTTTGGGGTGAAGTTAGAGCCAGACACTTTTTTGAGAAATCACGTTTTTGTTTACTGGAGACTACTGGCAATTTTTTATATACCATAACTGTCAGATTTTATGTTCTGTTTAACATATATTTAAAAGTGATCTGGAAAAGATGCCAGCAACTGTTTGGTTATCAATGATCTTTACGATGTTCTTTTTTGCGCAACAGAACAGGTTTGGAACAACTTGAGGGCAAGTAAATGATGACAGATTTTTCTTTTTTGGTTGAATTATCCATTTTGAAACCACATGATAGCTTTGAACAGATCAAAATGTAAGACAGGCCTAGCACTGATACTGGGAAAATGAAGCTGATTAACGCTCAGTCCTGTTAGAGCTATGTTGATTTATACATCCGCCTTATACTGAAGCATAAATTCATACTCATAACACAGGTCTATTTCTGTGCACATATGCTGCTTCAGTGAAACAGGCTTGATGCATTAGCTCTGGAGCTGTCTGATGGGTGCTGGGAAGGATCTGACCTGATGTCCCTTCAGCAGGAGGAACGGTACAGGTCACACTTGCTGCCCGTTGTTGCTCATGCTCCAGTTCACCAGAAAAGTGGGCAGAAAACATGAGTCGATGTACTAAGCAAACAGAAAGATGGTCTTCATGTGCTTTTAAGTATCACAGTTCTCTGATATTTACACACATGATGACTTCTCTCCAATGCATGGCCTGATGGGCAAAGCGTTCAATGCATTCACGCTTCCGAATATCTGCAGAACGAGTAAGTTATTCGAGTATTTTCACAATTTTATGAATATTGTGTATTCAGATGAATCATTCAACATGCTAATTTTCACACACTATATAGTATAGATGACATATTTGGACTTGGGCTAAGTAAACAATTTCTTTTTTAGATGTTTTATTATCTGCCAGGGCAGAAAATTGTAAGTCTGAAAAGTAACAGCATGACTTTTGTTGATTGCTGCACAATTTGAGATGTCATTGATGTCCATAGCATAAACGCTAAAGGTGCAGTCACATTTAGCATTGTTTTTGCAGACAAATTCCAGTCATTTCATTAGGAATCCACACAACTGAGAAATTAGCGTGAAGATTTCCCCATATATTTTCCTCAACATCAGGTTCAAGTTGGTCACATGGATCCACCGCACTGACCAGCTGAAAGTTGTTCGGTTTGACAGTGAATTTTCCTTACAAAATTTCACAGAAAATCCACTAATGTGACCACACCTTAGCCCTATGAGAAACAGTGATAGTCTTGTTTGTCTTAGCAGCCATGACTACCCTGTTGGGAAAAAAAAACAGTATGCTGGTTAGATACGTTTTGAAGTATGGTAGCCGGTTTGAGCTGGTTTAAGCTGGTCCTTAGTTGGTCACGAGCTGGTTTAAGCTGGTCATGTGCTGGTCCTAAGCAACTAGCTCCTGCTCAGGACCAGCTCATAACCAGCTTATAACAAGCTCAGGACCAGCTTAAACCAGCTCATGACCAACTAAAGGCCAGCTTAAACCAGCTGCCATGCTTCAAAACATACCTAACCAGCATATGCTGTTTTTTTTTTCAACAGGGTAATAATATTTAAAAAGGGTTTAGAACAAAACAAACAGACTCATAAACCTAATTCACCATTGAAAAACTGCAAAACTTGCAGTTACCCGTCAAATATCAGTTATCGAAACACACTGGTTGACTTGACTTGCTGACAAGTTCAAGATAAGAGCACAATGATGCACTGGTTATCACTCAAGTGCATCCGCATTTCATTCTCCATCAAAACGATTCAAGAAGGAAGATGGAGATTGGATAAACGCATATCTGGGCCACACATGAAGAAAGTGGTTTCACTTCAGATGTATCAGCTGATAAGATCTGTCCTTACTGTGACTGGGTCCTCTTACCGCTAAAGAGACACTCATCTAGCGCTATTGTTGAGCCGCTATCAGCTTTACACTACTATTTTGCTCTGAGCAGCTGCGGTCAATGTACCTTCAGCGTCCTTTTGTTGCGGCCTTTCAGAGCAGCAAAAGAAGACTGGAACCAATATCTATTGGAATCATCCTAAATATTTTAGTCTCTCCAGGTTAATGTAGGTCCTATGAAAATAACTCTTTCTGAAGAGATGGGGCTTTGCGTTAACTAGCGCCATGAACGCCACACATGACGATTAAAGAGCTAAAGGTGAAGTTTCCGTTTGATGTGGGGAGACAGAGACAATGATACTCATTATCGCTGGCGCTGCAAATGTCTCCACCTCTGGATTGGATCAGGCGCTAACAGGTTGACATGAGGGTAATTTCAAGCTCATCTGGGGTAATTGAAGAGCAGCCATATAGACCAGATTTATAGGCTACATTTTATGGCCAGATGATAACTTTCTCTCATCTGCTGCACTGTGGGACTGTTAGGCTTGGCTCTTTGCCTTAAATTAAAGGAGGTTTGGAAGAATGAGAATAAAAATACAACTCTAAACCACTGACATCAAATCCTGATCTGTGAGGTCTTATGGGGTCAACGCCAAAACCGATGTCCCATGATAAGAACTCATATGCCAGAACTAATTTTAATGCTCTTTTCTGAGAACTGACAAGGATAAACATTGGTAAAGCTTTGCGATCTTCTTGTGAAGATGATTCAATTCCAGTTGGGAGGGTCACATGTAATTTCACACTACATGGGGAAAGTTGTCACAATGGAACCTGCCAATAACAGTTAGACTTACTGAACTATATTCATTTTGGAAACTTTCCTGTGTGACAATTAGCCTTTTTCCTGCATTTCTCATGACTGGAACAACTGCAGAGAGAGGAATCTAGAGAAAAGTACAATTATAAATCATATTTTTATTTTTTCTTCTTCTTCTTCCAAATCACCTCAATCCAGTAATGAAAAGCTGTCTAATTGTAGTGTCTGAAGCGGTCGAACAGGGAAACGAAGCGTATGTGTATTGGTTGGCCACCATAGCGACCGTCCGAACAGAAGAAAAAATGAATTACCTCCATAAGTACATTTAACTAAAGAGATAATTGAATCTTGGCTTAGGCCTTTGAACAGCATGGCTCTTAGCAGAGATTGTTATCTATTGGGATATGGATGGATCTCAAATGCTTATTGAGCTGTTTTAAAAGGGGAAATCCTTCAAACTGATGTAGACGCTGACAGACATGAACAAAACACTGTGGTCCTTCTAGATTACTGACTATAAATATAAAATAGTTGTGTGAAAACACAGTACTTTTAAAGCACAAATGACATAACATCTGACAAGATGGGAAGTTAAATGATATATATCACAAACAATTACAAAGAAATGGCAAACAACACCAAAGAAATTTTAAACTAGGAAATTGATATGTTTTTATTTAAATCTAGTGTTCTGCACATGTCTAGTGTTCTAAACTGTGATAGGTAAGTTTAGGGGTATGGGTTGGGTTAGGTGAAAATAATGAAAATATCATTAACTGATAGAAAATCAGTCTATGTGGTGTGTGTGTGTGAGAATGTACAGTCAGTTGATTATAATTGTAAAATAAAATCCTTTAGGGTCATACAAGACCCTGTTGGGGTTTATTTTGCAATAATGAATAGGCGACAGTACATTATCCCTTACATATTTAGTAGTGTGGAATGTACTAAATATTACAGAAAGGCTAAATGTGACAGAAAAACATACACAAATGATGTCTGTGTGAATAAATATGTTCTAATGTGTCCATCTTTGACATGCAGCACAGTCTCTCACTCAAACGACAGTGTGACCATTATCTCCCCTCCGCATTAAGCCAGTGCACCAGGCATCAATTCAATACAAAGCCTTACGCCCTATATATCTGGCCTGGATCAATGCATTGACTCTTTATGCACTCACAAAAGCAGAAAGGATGAGAGTGGAACAAACGGCCCACATTCCCACGCAGTCACTTGGGCATCCTGTAGGACAGCACGGGGTCCTGACGCACGTGCATCTGCTCACACGCCCAACCGACACAATCAGCCTGCGATCTCATGACCACGAGACGTGTTTGAAGCAGTGCCGCCGGAGATGACACGACGACGAGATCTCTGTGAGAAAAGGTTGGAATGAGTCCCTGAGGAGAACAGCTGAGGAAGGGGAATGCTTTGTACAAGATACAGGGATACAGTGATATACTTGAACATGTGACAGTGCTATCCACACAAAGGTCATGTTTATTTGATTTCAAATACACAGAGAGCATTTTATTGACTATTTATAGGTGTTTCTGATGTTTCTACAGGCTGTCAAACTCCAAAAAGGACAAAAATCATTGTAAAGCACTGAATATGCCTCATCATATGAATGAGCATTAAATTCTGAATTTAAATTATTTTTGACATTTTTGGGGGCATAAAGTCAAACATGTCAGATAAAGAAAACAAAACCCTCATTAAATCCATGAAAAGCACAAGTACACAGTCAAAAAAAAAAAAAAAACGAAATATATATATATATATATATATATATATATATATATTGTTGTGAATAAATGATTAGAGTACATTTTACAAGAAAACATTCTTTCAGTTTTTATACTTCATAATTTCACTTTTAATTCAATGTGTTATTTGCCGTTTCTTTGTAATTGTGTGTAAAATTACTAGCAAGTTCTTAATAAAAAGTTTCTACACCAATTTTTTATAGTCTACACTATAAAAATATTTTTTGCAGTGGTAAAACAAAAACAGTGATTATATGTTTTACAAGAAAATACTATTTCTAGTATTTTCTACTTAAAATATTTCATGTTCAATTGTGGTTTCTTTGTATTTCTTTGTGTAATTTACTAGCTATTTCTGCGTGAAAAGTGTTTCAAGTGTTTCAAGTGAATCCTACACCTTTTTTTTTCAGTGTATTGAATAATAATAGTATTTTAACAGAACTGCTTCACTGCTTATTATTATTTTAATAATCTGACTTTTTGACAAGACAAGGTTAGTTCAGGTTGTAAAATGTCATGTGGTGCAGCTGCTCGAAAAATTTATAATTACTGATATTTGTAAAATGTACTATTGACCTGGTATTTTTTATTTTTTTTACAGTAAATAAGATGTGTACACTCAAACTTACCATTTTTGGCTATAACAAATCTTTTGCATTCCACAGAAGAAATAAAGTCATACAGGTTTGGAACGACATGAGGGCGAGTAAATTATGACAATTTTCATTTTTGGGTGAAATAAGGCTCATAAGTCAGTGTTAATGGCATATACGAAATGAATGTAATGTTAGAGAATAAAACCACATATTGCGTCACAAAATTTCCTCAAACAGATGCAAATAGACAGAGGCTTGAAAACTAAGTACTTCAATGCAACATTCTCATAAAAGGTCTCCACAAGCTAATGAGTTTGCCTCTCTTGTTTATGATCTGTGGCTGGACTCAAGCTTGAATCCATTACAGCAAAGACGCAAAACCCACAATTAAAGCCATGCCTTTCAAATTCGTTTACGAATCACAAGAAACCAGGTGATCCACAGCATATGTATCAAAGAAAAGACTAGATCCAAAATAAGACTGACCTAACTGAGTTTTCTATATCAGTACCTTTTTATTTAAGTGTTTCACTATGATTTTAAATTCTGCATTGGAAGATTTGCTTAATTAGATCACAGTTTATCCAGCAATCGAGTCCCGTGTTTAATTCAGCCCAGAAAGATTGGATCATTATGTTGACTGCAGTAGATTAAACACATGTGTGTAAATGATTTTTGATGATTGCCATTAAGAAGTACATTGACGGGGTGATTAAATAACGCTTACATGAGTTATGAAAGGTTAACTTCTAAGGGGGAGAAAAAACTGTTTTTTTTTATACTAAACCTGTTGTGGTGGGCTTGTGTATTACCATCAGAGCAACTCACCCTCAAGCTCAGCTCAAGTGCCTTGAAACTGCTAAACAATGAGCCAGGTTGTGCTTGCTGCTAGCAGATTTTGAGTAATGCGCCTAAATTAACATGTGATAGTGATTTAATGCTCAACACTTTCCCAGTGTGTGTGAATGGCCTAGTGGACTTGCACAAAAGCAGCTTCATGGATCAGTCATTAGCACACCATTACGGTTGCTTTTATGGGCGCTGTCAGCCAGTCCCCATTATGAGCTGAAGTGAAAGGAGGAATCAATCTAAGGAGGAAAACGCTTTTTCCTGAATCAAAGCAGACATTTATCTGAGTGTCCAGAAAGAGCTGCAAGTTAACAGCTTAATCTGAATGTCATTTGTCCATATTCACAGAGAAACTCTTTCTATTCCATATTGTCACAGAAATACAATGGCATCCATTCTGAGAATCTGACAGTCTGAGAAGAGATTGTAAAACAACAAAAATTAATACTTTTGAATTATATTTTGGTGCAGCCAGTTACCCAGCATGCCTTGCAGCAGGCTCTGAAGAGATTGAGTTCGGACTGAATTCTCGCGTTACCGACCTAAAAAGTGTAAAACGAGTTTGTGGTGGTGTTTATAGGAATCTGTATTCTAGAATTTGCTGTATTTTTGCAGGATGCGTTTATGTGGTTACCCTCATTTAAATCTACAGTGCCAAAATTGTAGTGCTGGGTTGTCATTCATTCATTTTATTTTAATAATCTCATACTGATGATATCATTAAAATATTCTAATTTTATTTTGAGGAATATGACATCACAAAAAAAATATCTTTTGTATGTTTTAATATTTGTATGTACTGTATATGGTACGAGCTGTTTTGTTGAGTAATCATATTTAAATCATCTGATTCAGTTCATGTTGTTTGAGTATATTAGTGTGTTTTTCAGGTAATGTTATGAATGAGTTAGCTGTAGTTGCTTAGATTATTTTTATAGCATTTGGTGTACGAGTAATGATGGAAAAAAGTGAGCTTCTGAAAAAATTGTTTTAGAGAAAGAAAAGAATGAATAATACTTTTGGAGCTTTTAAAAAAAGTTTTCCACCTGAAGAAATAGGCTTGTTTGAGATGCGCCTCGCCTTGCCTGAAATGTAGGTGAGAGTAGGCGGCTGCAGTGAGGGGAGGAGTGAAATAAGCGCAGTCAAGTGCACAATCCGACACAGCCGCCTCGCCGTCGCGAGAGTTTTTCTGCACACGTCAGCATGTATTATAAATAAAATTATTAATATAAATTATATTCATCATTTGTCTTGTATGAAATTATTTGTTTTACAATAACAGCTGTGTTTGGTTTATATTATCTTAACATGATCTGGTATTATAGTTATTTTTAGTACATTGTATATTTAATTTATACACTTATAAAATATTATTATTTGTAAAATCATGTTTGTTCCATTAAGTAATATTTTAAGCGTAAGTAGTGGTAAGACATGTTGGCGTTAAATATCATTAAATATGAAGTGCATGAATAATTTGTATTCCTTCATTCATTTTGTTTTTGTTTTGTGTTTTTATTAAGAGAGCTTGGCTAATTAGGCTAATTAGAGATAATTAGCCTAATAAAAACTAATTTTTCTATTAAACACACCTGTTTACCATTAAAACTGAACCTAAATTATAAAATCACCTTGAGATCATTTAAAACCTTTAGACATTGGTTTATAGGTTTGTGATATCAATGGCCTCTAGGAGTGAACCATCAACATTTCAAAACAGTATGATTTAACATCACATCACATGACTTGGTCAGTTTGATACGTGCTCTGAAACACAGATTTGAAACAAAATATTTGTAAATGTTTTTTAAGCTTCATTAATTAGTTTAGAAAAAACATGTTTTTCAAAAGATCACACAAAATCAGTCAAAACAATATATTAGACATCGGTACATGGGTTCACATTAAGGTCATCGCCACCTAGTGGCAAATAATAAAAATTATAAAAAAAGCTTTGAAACAATATAACATAACAAAAGCTGATTTGCTGAAATCACATGACTTGGCCAGTTTGATACGCTGTAAGCCCTAGTCGTAAATAGTTTCGAAGCTTCATGGAGCAGTGATTTGAAAGTGCACAACACTGGAAAAATGGAGCTTTTTAAAAGAATTTGAATTGGAATCAATTGTACCGATTCCTTCACAAAACGACTCACTATTTCGAAACACTCAAAACACCACACACTAGCGAAACCTGCTGGTTAAAATGTGCAAATTCAATGAGAACTCAGCCCAAACATATAATTATTTTACAAACCACTTGCAAATGTCTTCATGAAAGTATAATCTATTAAATTAAAGCTACAAATCATTAAATACCATTAAATATGAAGCTGTATAATTTGTGTTCTTGCAGTGCTTGTTTAGAGTGTTTTTAGAAGGTCTTGGCTAATCAGGCCAAGTAGAGACAATTAACTATCAATTCACTCTCCTTTTTTCATTATTCACATGTGTTTGTCATTAAAACTGACCTACATTTTAAAACTGACACGAGATCAGTTAAAACCATATGTTAGAAATTGGTGCACTTTGGGATCAATGCCCCCTAGTGGCAAACGATCTAAATTATAAAACGTTCTGAAACGTTATGACGTAACAAAGTCTTGTTTGCTGGCATCACATGATTTTGCTAGTTCGATACGCACTGCGAAACACTGATTTGAAACAAAAGTTATAAAAGCTGCAGAACTTCATGAAGCAGCGGTTCAAAATGGCCCAGTACTAGAAAAACTGAGCTTTTCAAAACTGAATCAATCGTACCAATGCTTCACAAAATGACTCATCGTTTCAAAGCGCTCAAAACCTGCTGGTCAAAACATGTAAATGCGATTACCAATTTAGACATTGGTTCATATCAAGGTCCAAGGCCCCCTAGTGGCAAACCATGTAAATTATAAAAAGTTTCGAAGCACTAGGATATAACAAAGCCTTGTTTGCTGAAATGGCCAGTTTAATACGTTAACTTGGCCGGTCTGATACATGTTTTGAACCAATGGTTCAAATAAAACATTTATGTTTTTAAAGCGTTATGAAAAAGTGCTTTGAAAGCGCCCACTGTTAATGCATACAGTGGATGCAACATAAAATGTGGGTGCTGTTGTCATTAAAACAAACAATTCAAATTATGCTCAACATTTTTGCATTTCATTTTAAAAAGAATGCAAAATAGAAGCATTTTCACCATCAATCTCAAGCATTTTGGATCCACTGCACATCCTCCACTACGTGAGCCAATAAACCCTCTTTCACTACTGCAAGTATTCATGGATATTCTCAGATGGTCTACCCAAAAATTCCGGATGACTTCACATTTCCATTCTTGCAACATAATTGCCATATATCAGCAAACGGAGGAAGCACATGCCACAACAGAACAGCAATCTGTCTGTCCACTGCAGAGCCAAATGATAATGGCAGCATGTTTCGTATTTCAGGCCTCTGAGAACATGCAGCTACATCTGTGATCAGAGCTCCACTCACACGATTCGCTTTGGCTCCAGGCA
This sequence comes from Sinocyclocheilus anshuiensis, assembly GCF_001515605.1. Classification (NCBI taxonomy): domain Eukaryota; kingdom Metazoa; phylum Chordata; class Actinopteri; order Cypriniformes; family Cyprinidae; genus Sinocyclocheilus; species Sinocyclocheilus anshuiensis. The sequence goes on from NW_015542553.1 coordinate 121,523, forward strand.
TCCATTCCGTGTCAGACGTGAATCGAGGGTCAGTTATTTAGAAATGTAATAAAGAGGATCTGTCTTTAATTAAATATACCCATCAAAGCTTTGAGGTCTAGTACCTGGGTTTTGTTCCCAGAATGCACTCTGGCATGTTATGTGTATTTATTATTTCAGTTAGCTTTGGAGACACTGCACTGACCTCCAGCCACAGAGTGTTTTAATGTCTCACAGAGATCCAAGTATAGACTAATTAAACACAGAGTGGTTGGTCACTTGACTGCATCAGGAGGCGAAAGCTGCTTCGAATCCCTGTGGCAATATTTTATTTTTATCTCTTGCAGACAAAAGGAAGAAAAGATGGTGCTATTCTGCCTGTGTTCACATGACAAAGACACAAAATGACATCTTGCCTGCACTGTGGAAAAACTTATAACGGCAACTGATGCTCATCTTTCTTTCAACACAGTCTTTTGTCAGATTACATTAGTTGACTGTAGATCTGAATAATCTACTCTCATATGCAATCTTTAAGAATATGTACTCAAAAAATGCTGTTACTTTTGCAATTTACTTAATTTGTGTTGAGATTACATAAATTGCTTTAACTGAAATTGGGAAGTGGGTTTCTAGTTCCCATCATGCTTTCCCATCATGTCATATCCCTTTTAAGTTTTGATGAATATTAAATTGATTACATAGCTGGATGCTCTTGTAGAGGAGTGAAGCTACATCAATATTACCCAAATACCCAGCATGCTTTGCATGGGACTAGATTGAAAGAGTAAAAATTTAAATTAGGCGTTATTTAATGTGTTTTTGACAATAATAAGAAAAGGAGCAGACTTGTTAGTGTTTAATGCTCTGATATGTCAGGATTTAGAAGAGTATTTGTTAAGGTTGTGGGGGGATCACCATTGTGCTGAAGATTTGTGCTCAAATTGAGGATGGGTACATAACAACTATCACTTAAATCAGGGATTCTCAAATCTGGCCCACGAGATCCACTTTTCTGCAGAGTTTTAGCTCTAACCCTAATCAAATACACCTGAGCATACTAATCAATGAGTTTGATCAGGGTTGGAGCTAAATTCTGCAGCGCATTTAGATTTGAGGAACCCTGGCTTAAATGAATGATTACTGATTTAAATCTGCTGTTAACAGCTATATTTAATATTCTGTCGTCTGACATGTCTGTTTCTACATCTTCAAGCATGGACAAAATGCTCTAGTTCCTCAACTCAAAAACATTCACTTAAGAAACTATCGGCTTTGCATGCAAACTGTAAATGTGATTAATGCCAATTAAAGCACATAAGGTAATGCGTCTGTCCTAAAGGAACTAAATGACATTAACTGGCTCCATATCATGTCTGTACAGTGTAAGCCACTCACTTTAATGCATCTATTTGCATAACGTGCTGCAAATTCCCCCGTGTGGGTGTCTGTCTTATCTGCTCTAACCTTGTAAAAGGTTGTCAGCTCTTTGAACATGCTTACACCCAACAAAGGCATTCATGAATCTGAATTAATTTAACTTGAATTTAGCTGATTGATGCGAACATGTACCTACAGATACAGCATATTATGATGAGGCAGCTGCCCATAATGAGCTTAAGCGGACTATCCATACTAAGGTTACAACATATGCCTCTATTATACAGCAAATAGAAAAAATCAGACAAAGACTGAAATTATAATTGGAGAAATAAGGCTTAGATTTCACGACTACACAAAATATAAATATATATATATATATATATATTATATAGGAGTTTATACATCATAATTATATAAATATAAATAAATAATAAATAATATATAAATATATATTTCAAAACTTAAATTAATGGTCATTTCCTTATAAATAATTATGTAAATGTATTTATTCATAATAAATATGTATTTTAAAAGCATGATACAACATGTTGGATTTCAAAAATTTGGTGAAAATAATATTTAATAACTGGTTTCAGTAATGAATTTCCTATTCCTATTATTAAAAGAAACTAGATACAACACATTTCAATATTTATTGAATTTAATTTAATTACCCATGTGTAATAAAATATATACATATTCTAATTCAAACCTTCCAAATTATTTTCTACATTTTCCTGATTTTAACACCAATTATGGAGATTGATCTTTTGTAACAACCTACTAATAATTGAATGCTGAAATATTCCTTTTCAGTTATTATGATTACTACAAAGATTATGTGATCCGATGCTCTTGGAAGGTTGCAAAACTACATCAGCATTTTATAATCCAAATTCATTAGGTTAAATTTTCCATAATAACTGCAGGCGGTGTACTTGAACATTGTAGATTTCACTCAAATCAGCATATTTTCAGAACTTTAAAAAAAAGGAATAGGTCTACTGTACTGTTTGTGGATAACAGGCAATCTGAGTGGTTAAAGAGAACAACCAAACTCACCAAATACTGTGAAATGATGCCACAAATGCACACAGTGTCCCATCATAAAACAGAGAAAAGCATGACAATCTACAATAGCATAAAAGAATTCCACATATATGTTTTAAGTCCAAGCACTATGGGCCATTGAAAAAGGAGGCCATATGTTCTGGATTAACAATCAAAGTTTATGCAAGAAAAAGCGCCATTATGTTCAATTTGTTTGCCAATTAGTTTCTGAGGCAAACCCACTCATCAGAATGGAAAACCTGAGCAGGTCAGACCTCTGAGAGGCCCTGCGCTCATAGTCACCCAGTAAGTCTCGCCCTTGACCTCGCAGAGCAAGGGATTGTGGGTAGGCCACTTTTGTTGAGGATGCCCCATCCCCTCCCCCCTGTGGATTTGCAAATGGCTGACAGAAGGAGATTGATTGATTGCAGTGAGAAGTTAATCTGTCCCAGGACCCGTTAAGCACACGGCTTCCCAGCACACTGGGGCGGCTCTGAATCAAGAGGGCCATCTACAGATTGCAGGGCAACATTGGTGCAATTGGAGGCTGACCTTTCTGAGTGTCCTACACAGTAATAATCAATACCGTCCCCTGCCTTACTACAGGACATAAGAGATGATGAATTCATTATCAATTGACTTCCTTTTGTGGATTAGTCAGACAGAAGAGGGAAACATAGAGGATGAATCTTAAGGGATCCGAAAGGACACTTCCACTTAAATAGTACAAACCAACCGGTGTTGCCAACATGGACATTTATTATGCTACTATGCTGCAGTATATTAACCATACTAATCATACTAATGCTATTATGTTTATTAATCTGAATTATTTGCAAATGTTCTTGTTCTAAACCTACCTTCTCAGGCTCAGATGGATGATTAATTTAAAAAAGGAACGGAGTGGAGAAAAAGGAGACTTTTAGTCCATGTGTGTTAGCTTTGAAGTCATCTATATGCTGGAGTATTCCAAAAAAAATGAAAATGTCCCTGCCTCTAATACCACCTGCATGTATGTGTGGTAACTAAAGCCTATTGGATATTTTTTCGCTGTTCAGTAAGTCCCGCCCAAACATCCTGTTTCGGGTGGAATTATTATGAATTGTTGTGATCCATTTGGTTTATAGTAAAATATACTGTACATATTCCTTTTTATCAATGGACAATATCAGTTGTCCTTGTGGGCAACGCTCTGACATGCAGTGCGGTTGCAACATGGATGACCTGACATTGAATCTCGGTTTGTGGTCTTTTCCAATTTGGGCCCACTCTTTCTCTCTCACTTTGTTTCCTACTGTCCTATCTGTATAAAAGAGGCAAAAAGTGCCCAAAAACAAGTAACACAACACATTTAAAGCCTGAGAAATGATGCATATGAAAGATAAAAATGCTAAACAGATGCACATTAAGCATCTGTACTGGTTAAATGCACATTTGGCCACATAATTAAAATGACTTGACACTAATCATACATAATAACCATTTTTAAAACTGCTACTATATTAGCATGATTTTTATTTGCACATTCTTCCACAAAGAGCAAGTATGTGATACGTTGGTGCTGGGATGCTATACTGTGATTAAAGAAATTGTGAAAAAGAAGTGCACTTAATTGTATTGAATGTGCACTTAATGTACTTCAAATCTCCAAATATAACTTGAAGGTAATATAATATTAATAAAATAAAAGACCACTCTACATGTCCACCATGCTTTTATAGTAAACTGTAAAATCATCCTTATAGGACAAACATCAGGAAAGAAAACTCGTCAAGTCATTGCAATGAATTTGGAGCGACTGCTCTTTTTTTTTCTTTACGTATGTCAGTTGTCTGGCATCCTTGGACTCTATCGTGATATGAGCCAGTGCTTTCATACCGTCTCTCTGTCATTCCCTCTTCACTAAAACTATTCTTCATGGAGAAGCTGAAAAAATCCCCCCTCATGTAATCAGTCATGTCGTCTGTTCAGCTGCCAGACGTGAGAGCCATGAGCACTTAGATCTCTATCTCTGTTAGAGGCTCTTCTCTCTTTGCAAAATGTTCTCTCTTCTTCACCGAGCACTATGCACGCCGCAGCCCTGTTTACTCTGCTTTATTCGCCCTCTTCAGACAAATCTCCCTGAATGAAGCGGAACGCAAACTCATCAGAGGTCCTGTCACCCAATTTTGGATAAGATAGATCAGTCCTATCTGCTCATCTCGGGTGGATGTTCCCTGCCGTGCTGTGGGCTTCTGAGGGCCGGGGTGTATTTTCTAGAGGGGGGCCGGTCAAATATTTAGTCTCAGTGCTGTCAAAACACTTTGGCAGCTGCTTCCCACACTAAAGTCGAAACCTCATCGAACTCATAAATCACATGAGCCGTGACACAGGTTTGTGGTACGCTGAAGGCCATTTTTCAGCTCAGTACTAGGAGTTTCTTTTCCTTTGACATAAATCTCAGTTCATTCTTCTGTGACAGACAGCTTAAAGAATATCTTGACGTTGTTGGTTTTTTTCAGTCCAGCTTATAGCTTCCCTCAGCCGTTTATCCGGTAGGTCTAGAAACGTTCCAGCGTACCGTCATAAATTTCAAGGGGCAAAAGTAATGTTTTATTCAGAAGGAAGAGCATGCATTGCAGATGCTCATAAATTTCTCAGGATTTATCCAGATAGTGGAAAGATTTTATTAAAAGTCAGGAAATTATTTGCTTATTCTTGCCCGGAAAGTTTAATTTCCTTCTAGCTCTGATACTGTTATTAAATCTAATCTGTGCGTTTTCAAGAAGTCAAGTTTACATTTTTGGATTATAAAGCTGAGGTAGTGAATGTCAAAATGTGCATTCACGTAATCCCACCAGTCATAATGATAATTGCATATAAACAGCCACTTACCTCATTCCTTCCGACTATTATTTGGTCAAACCTCCATCCCAACATCTTTTTTTTTTCAGAGAAGTTTAATTTCCTTCCAGCCTTAATAGTATAAATGATCACAATCTGTGGTTTTAAAAGAGCTAAAGATTGTGTTTGTGCATTATCAAGTTGATCTCGCAATGCATCTGAAATAATTATGCTGATTACTCGCTAACATGCATTAATGCATATGCACACACAAACACTCACACTGCCTCCATTCGTGTATTAACTCGCTGCATATTAAAGTGACAGCAAAAATGTATGATTGAAGTGTGTCTAAGGCACTGATGGTCTGTGATGATTCAGCTGCCGGCGGTGTTTGTCCCAGTTTACCTCAGCTTGAACCTAGATCAGGGCAAAATCATAAGTGTAACTGCCCCATAACCATTCTGACACAAACAAGCACATCAAGCAACTCTTTTAAGGAAGCGACTATTACACACACACACTGGAATGAGGAATTATATTTAATGATAATAAAAAATAGATGAAGAATATATGTATATGGAACTAAAAGTATGAACCCAATTCAGACATTTGGAACGATAAGAATGAATGAATGAATGAATAGCATTTTATTTAATCAAGATCCATCCAAATTAAATAGGCTAAGAGTCATAATTAAAAAAATAAATATCATTTTTTTAATTTAATTTAAGTTCCAATCATAATTAAATAGGCTCAAAGTTAATGAATACTTTCCATTCAATAATCATGTATCTTAATCAAAGATTATCAATAGGATTTTGAATACAGCAAGTAAATAAATAAATAAATAAATAAATAATATTTATTTATGTATTTATATATCATAAGTTGTATTCAAAATCCTATTGATAATCTTTGATAATTAAGTTACATAATTAATTAAGTTACATTATTGAACAATGATTGATAAGTTACTTGATTGAATTTTAAGTATTTGTCTATATACTTCTAAACATCATCTAACCTGCATCTCCTCAAACCCACACTGCTATACTGAGCATTCACTGAAAAAAAAGGTTTCTTTCCATGTTCCTGATCCTAAATTAGTCTTAGTCACTGCTTTCCCATGTCAGGATAAACTCTTGAATTTGCATTAAGCTATTGCACACACCTCATCTGACTCTGGTGGCTCCAGAGCTCTTGACACACAAGTCTAAGCTTTTTATGTCTATCTGTTTGGGCAAGAAGTAGATGACGGCGTCTGAAGTCTGCCAGCGTGTCCCAGTTCTTCTTTAGCTCTGCTGCCCTCACGGTTCAGCTCCTCAGGTCAACAAAATCTTATAGCCTGCAGGCTGTACGAAAACGTCCCAAGAAATAAAGGCAGTATATCTAGTGGATTTTAAAACCATTTGCCAGAGTCAAGCTCAGTGAGAAAAGAAAAATCCAAGTTTCTCTTCCTGCCTGATATTATCTGTGGTCTATATCCTTAAACTGATGGCTCCACTGAAGTGGCTTTTCCAGCATTAGCTTGCTGTGTTATAAAGCCTGGCCAAATGCATTTAGTCATGGTTCATAAAAGAGATTTGACAGGTGATATGGTCGCTGAAGAGGTGCTCTGTTGAAGTAGAATGAAGCTTCAATCAACAGAGACATTGGAGGTGATTGTCTTCAGAAACATTTTTTGTTATATGCTGGTAGAAAGTCTCTTCACATCCCGATAACAATCCTTAAGTTAAGTGGTCTAAATGTTTTTTGTTTGTTTGTTTGTTTTAAGCTTTTACTTTATTTTGCTACATTATTTCAGGAAAAAAAAACAATATTGTAAATCTCATGTAAATGTGTCATTTTTTTTGTAAATAAGTAAATAAAAGAAAGATTATTAGAGTATGTTTTTCTACTTCAAAATTTCACATTTAATCATGTCACTTGCCTTTTCTTTGTAATTATTTGTGAAATTTACTTGCGATTTCTGTGAGAAGATTGTTTCGAACACATTGTTTTAGTGAACGATTTCACAGAAATATCTTTAAGATAATGCACTAAAATTTATTTTGATTTCATTATGCTTGCATGAGACAAATCTCAACAGATTACACTTCAAAAATTGCCTTTAAATATATACAAATATATAAGTAATTCACCTGACATTCATAGTATGATTTGCACACTGGACTTTTATGTAATTATACCAAAGTCATTCTACATGTAGCCATTTACAATCGGGTCTGTAAATGCAGTTTGTTGAAAGGGTAACTGCATTTCCTGCTATCTAGCTTGGAGTCAGTCATTACAGAACCTGTTTTCCAGTCCAGTCATGCACAAGGTTATATCTGCAAACATGAGAGGTTCAGGATATGGTTTTCCTTGACCTACTCAAAGGTTAAAATCTGTTCAAATCTGAGGATCCGCAGTGATGAAGGACAACATTTGGACGGCATCTTTCCAGGCTCAATGCTAATTCCAGGGTTAACAGGCTGTAAATTGCATTGCCACGACTACTACGGTGGTGGCGTCCACTCGGTTTCACATTCCATTCCAAGAATGCCAAACAGTCGAGCAGACATGAGACAAGGATCACAAGATGACCTCAGAAACAAGTCCAGGGCCTCTGGGCTAAGTAAGACCAAGTGGATCTTACCAGAAAAGTATCCTTAGCCAATATCCCAGTCTCAAAAAGCAATGTTGCATAAACCAACTATATTAATTAGACAAACTGGACATCTCATTCCATTAAATGACTTCAACGGATGTCATAAACCGTTTGCTGCCCAGTCCCATGCTGTCTACTATCCCTGAACCACAGAAAATATCAAAGTTGATTTCCCCTTCTGTCTGAAGCAAGCTCTGCATCTTAAAACAATTACCACTCCGAGACATTTCCAGAAAGATGTGTCACAGAGCAAAGGAAACAACCGAGAGCTATTGACAGTGTAACCAGCCTTGAAACAATCCCAAAATACAAATCTATTAAAATAACACAAAGCAGAAACGTCCCATGTGCTTGTGGTCAAACAGTGCACTTCATTTCACTTGAAGTACTGCAGAGAGATTTATGCTTACTCATATTTCATGGTGACTAATGATGGTGCATATTTCTGTGACACACACACACAAAAAAAGATCCTGCAACAAAATGACCCACCGGGTAATATTTGGTGGTGTTACTTTGAAGTCGTCCTACACTGCGTGCCAAACAGATGCAATGAGATTCAAGCAACAAGCAATTTGTTTGTTCACAGTGAAAATTAAAATGTTCCACGATGTGGTAAAATTGAAGTGGTAAAAGTGATTTTTCTCAGTTTGAGGGGTTTCTCACAGCCACAATGCACTTCATAGGAGAAAAATTAAAAACTGAAAACACAAATGTAAAACTGAAAACAGCAATGTAAAGCTCCTTTACCTTTGATATTTTCATATTTCTGTAATTTGCAAATGCTTTTATTGAGAAATGTATTAAGACATCTACATTTGTTTAGTTTATTAACTCCCTGGGAATTGAACCCATGACCTTAGCGTTGCTAGCACCATGTTCTACTGTTTGAGCAATAGGAACATGTTTAAGGTATAAAACACAAATCAAGTGACCGACAATATTCAGTGCCTTTTGCATTGAAAAACTATGCCGTTATTTTTTCAGCAGCATCAGCAGACAGCCAATCACAAACTAAACCAGCTTACCTCATTAAATATTTATGAGCTTTGTACAGTTGTAGAAACAGATCACATATGTTTAGTTCCAGCATCTGAGAGAAAAATTAAAGCCAGACATGTTTTACATGTTTCAATCTGTTATTAAAATGGTGAGTTGTCACTCACATAACACAATAATATAATATAATATAATATAATATAATATAATATAATATAATATAATATAATCTTCCTAATTTTATATATAGAATTTTATATAACCTAATTACACACATTTAAATAATATTTTGAAACATTATTATATTATACAAAGTAATACAGTGAATAATAAATAAATACGTAAATTACAACCCAGGGTTTACAAAAGTAACATGCAGAATTAATTACTACCTTTATGAATTACGTCAATCCAAGGTTAATTTTAAGTTTTTACACTGTACATGAGAGGTCAGTGTTACTAATGGCTCACTTATAGTTGTCACTGTACATTAAACAGAGGAAAAAGCATTTTAACACTGAAAAATGACACACTTCACCTTTAACTCAGACTTGGGTTATATTTTTTGTCATGTGTCTTTGTAGCTTAACTGTATGTAACAAAGGTAAGAGCTTCTCAGACATCCTGGTCCTTATTTTCTCTGAAACGTAATAATTTGAGCCGTCTGGCTGCAAATCTCTTACAGCGATGACAAGTTTGAAAAAGATTTGGGTCCTTCTCATTTCCTGAACGATCATTCGTATCTTGACCACAGAAACCAGAAACATGGAGCATGATGAAAAAAGACAAATGCGCGAGTGCCTTTCCTTGGGCCCCTTTCAAAGCCATGCCAAACTGTCCACCCCTCCCCAAAAAGCGCTGAGTTATTGCCCTGCAGTCCTCTTAAAGCGTTTTTCCCTAAATGTCAAAGAACAACTCACAAAAGCGCAGATCTGCCAGCAATACTCCACCCTGACACTAGTTTTATTAGAAACATTTGGAGGCATTGCTACAAGATAGAGAACCACTCAAATACACGCAAAGAAAGAGAGAAAGGAGTGGATAAACGAGTTTGTGAGAGAAAGCGAGAATCGAAAGTAGCATGAGAAAGCTACAGAACAAGCAACAAAAGAAAACACAGCTCTTCCTTCATGACGGTGTGGCTGATGAAGGTGTCTGCAGGGGGAAAATGGCAGCCGTTGAGATAACAACAGTCTCATCCCGAGGCTGATAAGATCTTATTAGAGCTCTTTATAGTCCTGGCCGACTCCACAGATGGATTCTATTAGAGCCATCTTCACACCATCGTCATGCAGGACCTCATAATTGCTGAACAAACATAAAGACTCTCAGAAAGTGAACAACTGGGAACACTTGAATGATGAAAGAGAAAATAGGGAGAGAGGGTGAGTTGCATAGGTGTTGTATGATCGGCAAGAAGAGTAATAGAGCCATATTATCATGCCTTTCCCACTAGCAAATAGTGCAAAAAGCCAAGGAAATGAGGGATGATGGCTAATGTCACCCCATACCTGAATTCTATTTGTATGTGTGTGTGGGCACAGAAAGAAAAAGATGACTAAAAAATCCCATATAAATGTCCTATCTTCCCTGTTACTGAAAGTGGGGTGGTCACACTTCACTTCATGTTCCTCTGACTTTTCATTCACACAAAAATTTAATTAAAACATTTGAATGAATTATAATGTAATACTGTAATATAATATAATTAGGGCTGCACGATAAATTGCATGCGATATTTAATGCGCATCTTGTCAGAAAGCCGGTTCTGTAATCAGCGGTAAATCTCCATCACCTGCGTGCTTTCACATTGAGCAGCATTAACTACACAGAGTCATTGTTCACTGACGAGCTGAAACCACGTTCATATTCGCGGATTTTTTGCGCAGCTCGTCAGTGAACAACGGCTCTGTGTAGTTAATGCTGCTCAATGTGAAAGCACGCACGTGATGGAGATTTACCGCTGATTACAGAACCGACTTTACTGATAAGATGCGCGTTAAATATCGCATGCGATTTATCGTGCAGCCCTAAATATAATATAATACAAAAGCTCTAGTATGACATCATATCCTATTGCCCATTTTCACACACATTGTGGGCCCCCAAATAATGTTTGAAGCCAAATGTGATTGCACCTTTAGGGTGGAAAATGTGAAAGAATGTTGGGAAGGGAGAGTGTGAAAGTAAAAATATTATCATGCATTGTAACAGCATTGTCTCCAGCTAACATTGTGTGGAATGTGCGCAGAGGCCTGATAAGCCCAGTATGGAGGTCTGGGCATGCTGGAAAAGACCGAGAGCTTTGAACAAACCAGGCTTACTGTGTCCCTGTATGCTCTCGTTTTGCCAAAAAACCTCCAGGGGGACGGACATTTTGCTGATTGTAAAAATTATATTCACACCACTCTCTACTTTATGGTGTTTGTGCATTTTAGAATTTTAGTCTAGTAACCTTGACCACGTCTGTGGTGTAGCAGAGAAGAATTAAACAGCCTATTTAAATCCAGGCGTTCCGTGCAAATGGATGACCTCTGTCCTGTGGGAGACACTTTTACAATTATATTCTCATTATGTACTGATGAACAGTTATATAGAACACATTACAGTCAGAAACACGTGTGTTTTAAGTTTAAGACCCATGAGTCAGAGAGACACTGACGGTCACTGTTGGGAAGGTTAGCGAACAGCGCTCTGTGTTATGAGAACATGAAGATGTAGGAAGAAACACATGGTTCTTATTTAGAGAGAGAGAGAGAGAGAGAGAGAGAGAGAATGAAAAAGAGAGGCAGGCATTCCATTCTGCAGTTGGTTTTTACAATGGATAATCTTACTCCATCATTTATTATATGTAAGCATAAGGATGTTTCTTCAACTATAGGGATCTTTGGCTCTGTGGACTTTTGGAAAAACACTAGTTTATTTGATTTGTCCACTAACAGTTGATATATCTCATCACAGCATCACAGAAAATATTTGTCTTTTTTTTCTATAACACATCAAAGAAAACAGAAAATCCAAAGAAAAGAATAACGAAAATAAAATAAAATAAAAGAAATCTGTTTTAATAACAATAAATCAACCCCTAGGACATAAAAAGTGCCCATAGCTGAAGAAACACCCATAAATTTATGTCGGGCTTTGCTTCTACACAGGCATAGCCAATGTCTGTATATGCGTATAATATTAATGTAATTTGACAAAGTCTTTTACCATCTTCCCACAGGCCTTTGCATGTAATGAGTCATTGCAGAGATGTGCAGTCTGCTGCTATGAGAAGTGGAATCTCTGTCCAATAAGATAATAGTATGTGGGCTACAGATAGACAGATAGAGGACAGCCAAAGTACCCGTATCTCACATGGCTGTACGGGTAACCCAGAGGTCACAGATTACATCCTATCAGCAGGCCCAGAAGGAATCTACTGATTTTTTTTTTTCACATTTTTTGCATTGTTTTAATAAACAAACACACAGAGACTGGGGATCTGTATAAGTCTAATGAAATATGGTTCATCAAATATATATATATATATATATATATATATATATATATAAAGAGATATAAAACATGTCTTTATGATGATGTTCTGATTAAAAGGATAAGGAAATCATTGATATTATTTGGCCCTTCCTCCACAAGAAAGGCTCTGTACTACCCTGTAAACAGAGACTACTTTCTTTACACAAAGCTGTCAAAATCTGTTGCCATCATTTGTGATGTATCAGGGGACAAACCGAATTAAATAAATTATTTTCATATACACACTCACACTCTGTTAAATATATACTTGTTTGTTTAGAGATCAGATTGCTAACATCTTCTGTCATTCCTATAAATGTATACATTTTATTAACATGATAATCTGCTGTGTTAGACATTTTGTTTCCTGCCTATAAACTTACATTGCCACAAAGAAATGGCTTATGAAGGCATGGGATAGATTTTGAGCAATTCTAATAGGACAAATGAACAACAGCCCTTTTTTTTTTAGAAATTAAACAGAAAACATATACACACATAAATAAACACATTCAGTAGTAAACAGTAAAATATGGACTGTGTCATATTTGCTGATGTCTACAGATTGAGATGTATTATTAACAACAGGGCTATATATAGAAATACAATTTATAATAGTTTTGCTGTTGTTGTTGTAAGCATAAAATAGATGCAATCTGGAGATATTTTAACCACAGACTTGTTTATGCCAGTAAATGATAACGTCGATAAATTATAGTGTAGAATGCAAATTAATCTAGCTAATCAAGCTAAATAACGCTTTCACTAGCAAAGATCGGATTCTACATTTGATGCATACCACGCTTGATCACTGGTCAGTGTACAATTATGTTATACAGAAATCGAAACCTTCAGTGTTGTCAGGTCTTTCCTTCAGTCCACATCCTTGTTTATAGGTAGACCTGCCAAACTGGGTGGCCTGAAGCTCCTGATCTAAGACCTGACCTGCCTTCAGCCTCAGGGCTTAACGTTTGTTATAGGCTGCACTGCCAGGGGTCACGGCCTCCCATGTCACGCTCTAATTATGATTGTCACATTGATGAGCCAAAGATGTGCTTCTAAATGATTTGTGAGCAAACATTTTTGTTTTTCAGTGATGGTGGGAGATGAATGCCTTCTCACGTTTCTTGTTAAAATAAATAAAGAAATAAAAATAGCACATTTTACCATGTTTAAATCCATTCCTCGTATTTCTAGATTTCTATGATAGTTTATTTCTACCAAGGGATTAAAAAATTACAATTAGGTAATTGCAACTTTTTATCTCACAATTCAGACTTTTTTTCCCACAAATGTGACTTTTTTCTCACAATTTTGAGAAAAAAAGTCAGAACTGTGAGATGTCAACCTGCAATTGCAAGTTTATATATTATATAAACTTGCAATTGTGAGAAGTAAAGTCGGAACTGTGATATATAAACTTGCAATTATGAGAAAAAAATCTAAATTGTGAGATAAAAAGTCGCAAACGTCACACCTATTTAATTTTTTTATTATATGGCGGAAACAAAAAAAAAACAGAATATGTGAGATGTAAACTTGAAATTGCAAGAAAAAAGATTCACAATTCTGAGTTTAAATCTTGCATTTCTGATTTTTTTTTAAATACATTTTTTGTTAATTCTGTGGGCTTCCAAAGATTTGCTCACAGAACCAGCAAAGAAAATGCTAAATAAATGAACAAACAAACAAACAAATAAATAAATAAACAAAAATACATTTAAAGAGGAAAAAATTGGCTTTTAAAAATGCTATTCGTACATCAAGGAAAAATGTACAGAAACACATCAATGTACACACACACCTCCAGAATCATTCTTTACCCTGCGTTCCATTCGGAAGGGCTCATCCCTACGCCCTAATCCCTTCAAAGGGTTTACCCTTCGGAGTGAGAGCTTCGAAGGGTTGAAGGGTGTAGGGGACCAAACAACTGTAGTCATTTCAATTAGAATCAACAAGTTCAGGAATTTCGTGTGAGTAAGAAAAGATTTCGCAACAGGTCCAAGACTGTTTAGGCATATTCGTTGCATTGACTAACAGAAAGCTGCTTTGATTAAAGTGACTTGATTCTTCACTACACTACTAATGACCACAAAATTTCACTGAAAATTTGCTAATGAGACCGCAACACAGTTTGATGAGACTACAGTTTGTAAATGCAAAAAGGATACAAATGGAAACATGTTTTGTTTGTTTAAAAAAAAAAATACTGTCAAATACTGTTTGAAGTTGATAAAAAGTGTATCATTGCAGTTTCCTTCATCTTACAGCGGTGCAAAAACTTTGCTCTATTCCTTTACGCCTACGTATTTTTTGTTTTTACATGTTTGATCCTCATTTTGTTCTCTTCCACAAGCATAAAGTCATAGAGAGGCATGAAGGATATGAATCTGTGTTTGTGTAGTCTTGGCAAAGTCCCCCACACCCCCAATCATCCCTGCTCCAAGAATAAAACAGCAGAAAGCAAACTGAGTTCAATTCATTTTTCACTTGTATCTGATTCAAAGAGCAGCTGTTCATAAATATGTCTGCATTCTCCAGGTTTTGGAGGACGACAGGGCTTTTTTTTTTTTTTTTAGCGCTCTGACTATTATGT
>NW_015542553.1:136638-150290 GCF_001515605.1 Sinocyclocheilus anshuiensis
GGACAGTTTTGAGGACTTCGGTTTGGAACGACCCTTCAATATGGCGGCTATGATTGTTTTCACTTCGGAGGGCGATATATCCCGTTTGGAACACCTATGAGCCCATTGGGAGACTGTTTCCTATTGGGCAGTCCAGCCTTTGGTTTTATAGTCAGAGCTCGTAAAACCTGAGCAGAGGGGAACGGAGAGTGACTGTCTGCTACACTTACATGAAAGGTGCTCCACTCGGCTGAAGAGGTTCAGCGCTCGGAGAAAACACTGAATGAAGTGCAAGCTGATGTTGTTGCACGTAAATCAGAGATGGAGCCTCGCAGAGACAAGACTTTTATTTCTCTGAAAGATTTATACAGCTAAACAAAGAGAGACATAGACCCCTACGGTCTTTGTTCAGTCGAGAAAGAACGTATACAAAAGTGGTGCTTGTTAATGCAAGCCTCACTACTGCTCATACTTAAGGTTAAGCAATCAGACTTAAAATGGACTGAAATGAAATTAAAATTGGACAAACAATGAAAAACAAGCGGGGAAAAAATCCCATAGACACCAATGAAGGCATGTGAGCCATTTCTTGACTTGGAGGAGGGCTCTTTTGACTTAAGCCACCACCTAGCAACCACTCAGAGATTTTTTTCCACAGTCAAAATCCAGTCATTTCAATTAGAATCAACAAGTTCAGGAATTTCGTGTGAGTAAGAAAAGATTTCGCAACAGGTCCAAGACTGTTTAGGCATATTCGTTGCATTGACTAACAGAAAGCTGCTTTGATTAAAGTGACTTGATTCTTCACTACACTACTAATGACCACAAAATTTCACTGAAAATTTGCTAATGAGACCGCAACACAGTTTGATGAGACTACAGTTTGTAAATGCAAAAAGGATACAAATGGAAACATGTTTTGTTTGTTTAAAAAAAAAAATACTGTCAAATACTGTTTGAAGTTGATAAAAAGTGTATCATTGCAGTTTCCTTCATCTTACAGCGGTGCAAAAACTTTGCTCTATTCCTTTACGCCTACGTATTTTTTGTTTTTACATGTTTGATCCTCATTTTGTTCTCTTCCACAAGCATAAAGTCATAGAGAGGCATGAAGGATATTAATCTGTGTTTGTGTAGTCTTGGCAAAGTCCCCCACACCCCCAATCATCCCTGCTCCAAGAATAAAACAGCAGAAAGCAAACTGAGTTCAATTCATTTTTCACTTGTATCTGATTCAAAGCAACCGTATAGCAACTGCACTGCAGCATCCCGGCAAACACCCACAACAACCCAGCTTCACAGTGGCATGTTGTGCATGTTACGATTATTGTCGCATAACGAAAAACTACTACTATTTCATTTTAAGATATATATATATGTTTTGGAGGACGACAGGGCTTTTTTTTTTTTTTTTAAGCGCTCTGACTATTATGTTAGTTTTGATTCCTTTTCCAACTATAGGGGTTTGAGAGTGTTTTACTGCTAGAAAAAAAGTGAGTTTAATCTATGTATCATTTTCCAAAGCCTGCGCAAGCCTGCTAAATGCTGAAGCATCTTTGAAGACTATGGCATGAGTAGCCAAATGCATGTCTTACAATCACAAACAGCCTCTGCCCATTAATCAGTCAGATTAATCTCAGAGAAAACAAAGGAAGAGGCTCCTTAACCCTTTCCAGCAGAGGTTGTGTCAGTTAACAGACATGGCAAAGTTACAGGATTCATCAGATCATATATCAACACATTCATCCATCCATTTCATTACTAACCTTTTTTACAAGGGCCTCATTCATTTCAGATTCCTCCTACACATCACCGGAGTTGATGTCAATCATCTTAGAAACACTTGCTCCCCTTTAGGCTTGGTTGAACTTAAGTCATCTCTGGTAAACTTGCCTATAAAGGACAAAATGAAAATTAACAATGAAATGTGATTCTTTCTGTCAGACTAATAAAGATGTGTCCACATGAGTTAGTGTCATTATTTTAACATTAAAATGCACAATAATGGCACAATTTCAAGTGACGCCCCAGTTAAAGTGACTCAGTTTGGACATGAGCAACTTTTGAGCCCATGAAACCTTACATACATCCTTATATATTTGTGTTTAAATAAGCTGCCTAGTAAATATTCAAATCCAAAACGGCGGCATTCTTGGTATCTGTTTTTGTTTGGTTTTTGACTGAAATACAGAAGAGGTTGAAGCATGTGTGCTTCTCACCAATGACTGGCTGTGACAAAATCTGTTGTCATGGTAAATAGTGCTGGCTATTTGTTGTTCAGACAGGTGCACGTGAGATCCATATCCCAAAACAACTGGGGGGCATCCAGGGCCGTCCTTAGCTGATGTGGGGCCCGGTGCGAGTTAGGGAGCGGGGTACCCCTCGGTCCGATCGCGATCACGCTCCGGGGGAGGGGGTGGTTTCCCCCTCGGTCCATTCCTCAGGCGCAGGGCCCGGTGCGACCGCATCAGTTGAACCCCCCTAAGGACGGCCCTGGGGGCATCAGTGAAAGACAATCATCAAAGAGAACAATAAAGAAGAAAGTGAATGTCCACAACCCACTGAATCAAACATGCCTGAAGGTGAAGGCCTGGCCTGGCCTTTGTTCACAAATAACGTCTCAGTTGGAAATGTTGTGCATGATTTTTAGGGGCAAAGAGAGCTCTGGGGCTACATGAAAAATGCAATGTTGTAAAACACAGACTTACAGATCTTGACAAGAGTGTGCTGCATTGCAGGTGTCTGCAGGGATATACTGTAAAGTGTCCTAACACACGCATGTAGAGTCACAGAAAGTTCACAAAAATGAAATCTCTCTTTAAAGTCTGAACGTCACGGACCAAATGCTGCTATTTCGGAAACAAAGTGCAAAGGTGTGAGTTTATATATACAGACAAGCACAGCTAAATGTGACATTTATTATAATGGGTTTATGTGAGCATTGTTTTAAGTTAAAATTAAGTTAAATTAAAAGTTATATTTTTTTAATGTTCTGTAATGGTTTAGGCCTATTAAATGTTAAAAAATTTACTGTAATGTTGAATGGCTATAATTACTCATTTTATCATCAGAAATTAAATTAAAAAAAAACTCCACTTAACAGAAGTATCAATACTTTATACACTGTAAATAAATGGCATTGTAAATGCCAATTTAATCCTCTGGCATCATAACTTACGATAATAACTGACCCCTGTTAGAGCATATAACATATTTACGTTGGCTGTACATTGCAGTGGGGGGTTAAGTACAACTGTCCTGTTTTAGAGCAGTCCAGCACTGGCACATAATTAATCAAGCAAATGAGGTTAATTGCAGCCATTGTTTAATAATGCCCTACTCCCATTATTGTATTGTTTGTGGAGCTTAATAAAAACTCAACCTCTCATTTGACAGGTCAATCCCACAGCGGGGAAATAACCTATCCAGCCCCCATCACAAACACATATACAAACAGAAGTACCATTGGATAAGAGGATGGTGAGCAGCCCTTTTGGAACAGCACACAGAGATAGTGGTGACACACAGGGTTCTGTTAAGGACAGGTTGACACCAGCTCTCTTTGTGAATCAATGGTTTGTTAGTAATAGCTGCAGTGTTTTTATATGGGCACAAGGGCTGCATTATGAACCAAAGTGTAAACAAATAACCAGGGCTTTTGAGGGGGTGCCTGGATCTTCCCTGGGGCTGTGTCTACATATGGAGGACAGAAGAACAATACTTGTATGTATGCAATAAGAGTGAGGGATGTTTAAGCAGGTTTAGACCACTAAATTCAGTTCTATAGTTTCAGGGCATTCATTAAATTCAGAGGAGCCAGATTAATCATTCATTATCATAATCATTCATAATCATTGAGTTAAACTCTAAATTGAGGATGATAAATGTCCCTAAATTGATAATTAATTCATTTGAAAATTAAATTGAATTAAATATATCACTGATAAATATTTGATTAATATTAACTGATAAATAAATAGACAGATATCTTTGTAAGTACAAATCTGTTTAAAAATCTGTGTTTAAAAATACAACAATAAAACAATACACTAATAAATGTTTTAAACGTAAATACATTTAAAGTATATTTTAATCTTAAAGAATATAAAAATAAAACATTAATATATGATTTTTATTTGCAAATATATATAACAAATAAATTATGTAACAAAATAACACTTACATAGCTTTTTTTAAGTGCAAATATATTTTTAAAATAATGTTTAAAAATACAACAATAAAACAATACATATACACATACACTATAATACATAATATAATATAATATAACACATATAACCATAAATAAATAAATGAATGAATAAAAGTGTAAACATTTTTAAATATATTTATTTTTTCTAATATTAAAGGACATAACAATAAAATAGTACATTAATACATGATTTTAAGTGTGAATATATTTTATTTTTTATTAATGTTTAAAAATATAACAGTAAAATAACACATTAATATGTTTTAATTGCAAGTACATTTAAAGTATTTTTTTAATAATCTTTAAAAACGTAACAATAAAATAATACATTCATATATAACTTTAAAGTGCAAATATATTTTAAGTATTTTAAACAGTCCTAAAATGTATCAATAAGAAAGATAATGCATCATTTTAAATGTGAATTTAAAACAAAACATTTGCCAGCTGATTTTAATCATTACCCATTTGCCTTTTTATCCATTAGCCTGATGTTTGTCTTTTTCCAAAGACATTCTAATCATTCACCAGAAGTAATTCACATTGGAACATCTTTCTATGTTAAATCAAAACTTCCATGTGTTTACGACTCAACATATTTTGCTCTTTTCTAACATACACTACACACATGGACAAAACAACTAGGTTTCCTACATGTGAAATGTGATTAAAATCTTAAATTCAATTATTTTAAATTTTAAATTATTTTAAGCTGAAGAGCTCCAATAAAGGGTTAAAGATACAGACTTGTGATACTGCCGTCCCTGTGGTCACACATTTGGTTACTCTGGCCATGATGTGGCCACTGAGCGGCCAAAATTGAGGCTAATAGATGATGTATGTTGGTCTGTCAGATGGAAAGACGCCTTGTTGGCAATGTTCATCCATCATGGTGCCCAGCCATCCATTTAGCCTCTGACACTACACGAACCAAACGGCCTAATCCAATTGCTCACACGAAAGGGACAAGTTTAGGGTAATGGGGTGACTCTTCTTAGGGGGAACAGTGGCTCTCCTTGGACTTTCTTTTCAGAAAATGTTAATGCACATTATTTAGAAATGTAAAACTTTACTCCATGAATGTGAAAATGATAATGAATGAACAAACCAATGATCTTTTAAATAAAATGTATCTGAAATTCATTCTTTCTTTCAGACAAATGTAAGCAGACCTGCAGATTTGTGTCTCTAATGAATGTGTGGGCGTATATAATGATTTGTCCACCTTCTTAATGATGAAGTCAGACCCCATTAGTCTACTGAACGCCTCTGTCTCCTCAGGCACTGGGGTGTCGCCACTGTTTCCCTCTGGAACGGACAACCTCTGACTTCAGCAGCGTAAAGGTTGTCTCCGTGGGGAACCCTGCAGCTCTGGGGGCATGTTCCTGCTGAGAGAAAAAAGAAGCAAGTAAACACACAGTTGGAGATTTCCAGAAAACAGTCAAATGAGACGATGAAAGTGTTCAATCAAGAGACCCACCCAATACACATCCACCAATTGTTTTGTTGTATGATTAATCTGTCATGAAGTATTGCATGATTATTTCTTACACCATCAACCATGCTTTCGTTTTAAAAACATTAAACATCCAAATTCATTTTTGTCAATTACACATGAGATGTGTGTGTAACGTGTGTGTGTGTGTTTATTTTAATATATTTGAATTGTCAGCAGCTGATATGCTTAAGAAATATTTCTTATTATTTTCAACATTGAAAAAAAGCTATGTTGCCTTTGCATGATTTTTATTTTATTTTTTAGAATTTTTTGATGAATATGAAGTCCTTATTTGAATTTTTTTGTAACATTACAAATGTCTTTACTGTCATTTTTGATCAATTGAATGGACTTTCTGTTCATTCAAATCATTGTTTTAATGGTATTTACACATCACAATTTATTTGGAACAAGATAAATAAGACTTTCTATTTAATGTTAAGTGTTAATATGGAAATCTGAGACAAGATGGCTGATAACACAATGTTAGCTTCTGTCCCATTAAAAAAAAAAAAAAAAACATCTTTATCTTTATTGATTTCATATTTGCCACTACCTTTTCAACATCCAACACAAGTGTTTTTAGCGCTTGGAGAGTCTTGTCAAAACAATATTAATTTTAGTAATAAGTAACAAGTGATTTATGATGTATTCCTTAGCTGTCAAGCTAAGTGCAGGAGAGCACATACAGCAATGTTATATATGGCAGCCATGATGAAGCCTTTCATTTCAAACTGGTAGGAGCAGTCTGGAGGCCCTGAGATCTGTTTATGCTTTGTTTAAAACCCTCTCTCACATTTGTTCAGCTGGGTTGCTTTTCTTGGCATCAAAAGGCATGAGGGCGCCGGCCCTGCAAAATCCAATTCCCTCTCACCCAGGTCCTCTCTTGGCTCCATTGACGGTCTCCACTTTGCCAAAAAGAGATGAGGAAAAATACATATATATATATATATATATATATATATATATATATATATAGTGTGAAAAACACATTGTAGTTCTAACTTTAGCATTAGGAAGCCTATTTGTTCTGCTCCGACTCTCATAATAACCTCTGATGCTGTTGAACCCCCCATAATGCACTGAAACATCAGGGAGTCCATGAGCCCACGGCAAAATTTTTGTGGTTACTCACGGGTATATTATTCTCTGTAGAATGTGTATCTCTTTGTTTCAAGGGCATCTAGTTTGTGATTCATGGAATGGAGGGGTGTGTTGGACATGACCGTAGTCATTAAATCTAAGTAAACAATGACTCTGTAAGAATGTTGAAAATAAGGGCTCTTCTGTTCATATGATAAGAGGATGTTTATGTAGTATTCATCAGGCTAGATAATGCGAAGCATGTTGACGAACGATAAACATCTTTGTGGGTCTCTTTTGTTGTTGATTTCTCTTCTGTTCAGCCGCTTTCTTTTTTCTTGTTCTTATGGCATATCTAAATGCATTATTCAGCAGACTGATGTTTGACTCATGGATTAGAAACACATCACTCCATTTATCCACTCATATAACATGTGGCCTCTAACAAACCCTCAAGGGTTTTTTCTCTCTCCCCTGGGCAATTTTTCTTGCTCACAGCTGAGACTTGTAGAAGCACATTAGATTTAAACTGATCCAGACCAAAGACACCCCTTTTCCACCAAGGGTGCCTAAAACCAACTGGTCTCAAGCCAGAAACCGGTAACGTTAGTGTCTATGGGATCATGTCTGCATCAAATAAAGTTTTAAAAACAAAAACATATCATTCTGGCAAGAATGTTGCAAAACAAAACTATATTGTTTATAATAAAATCACCTAATGCTGTGACAATGCAAAGCAGCTCAGTCTTATACAGTCTTACTTTCCTTAGCTCTAAAATAAAAATAAACAAACGTATTTATATGTAAACATAATAATAAAAAATATTTTTATTCAGAAAGAATGCCTTTCAAAAGTGACAGTAAAGGCATTTATAATGTTACAAAAAAAATCGATTTCAAATAAATGCTGTTCTTTTGAATTTTACATTCATCAAAGGATCCTGAAAAAAAGTGGTTCCCACTCACAAAAATAATAAGCTTAAACTTTAATAATAATACTAAATGTTTCTTGAGCACCAAATAAGCATATTAGAATGATTTTTGAAGAATCATGTGACACTGAAGACTAAAGTAATGACTGCTGAAAATACCATCACATGAATATGTTATTATATACTAAAACAATACAAAACAATATTTATTATGTGTTTGTGTGTATCTATACTGCACATGCTCTCCAAGGCTTCAATTACTTGATCAAAAATACAGTAAAAATTACAATTTAAAATAACGGTTTTCTATTTGAATACATTTTAAAATGTAATTGATTTCTGTGATAGTGAAGTTGAATTTTCAGCAGTCATTACTCCAGTCTTCGATGTCGTCATTCTAATATGCTGATTTGGTGCTCAAGAAATATTTCTTAGTATTATTATTCTTATCATTATTATCAGCTTATGATGATTGAATCTAGAGCGGCTTGTGATAATTGGATGTTCAAATGTGTTTGCAAAACACGGAAGACAACAGTCACTTCTTCATATCCAAATGTCACACATCAGGTGTTTTGGTGGCGCAATTTCAGATAGAGTGCTGGCATGAAGTGAATCTGAAAGGCGCCAGAGGTCTTACCTATTCTCATGGCTGCTAGTCCATTTGGCGAGACCCAGACTGCTGGGATTTATTTTATAGGGGCATCGTGACAGATGATTTGCAAGGACACGTGCAGTCAGAGACTGTGGAATGAGAGAACGTGGTGTTCTGGATAGCAGAAGGTAGGTGTTAAAATGTTTATCTACACCACGGGGAGAACATATGACAAAGCTACATACCACTCTATCCTTAGAGCTCCCAAACAGTGTATTATTAACCCCACACGTCATTTTGAAAGAACTGCTGCAAAGCCTTGAATAAATCATCTGGCTCATCAATCCAAACCAGATGAGCTCTGAAGAAGTGGTTAAGTCTTTAAATCAAGCCAACATGAAGTGACATTTTGTGTCAGTGCTGAATCAGACAGAAGACATGCCCAGAGTCAAATCTGACACTTTAAGCTTGATCAGACGAACCCAGAGCAGGTCAAGTGCAGGTCAACACTGTACACAAAATGAGATCATAGTGAATTTCACTGTAAGTCACTTCATGTCATTTTAATTTGGCACATTCCCCCCTAGATGTTGAACAGATTTCTTTTCTTTAATAATGTCTTTGATAATTAATTAGCATGATTTTTGTAGATAAAATATTTAGAGTGACATGAGAGACAAACTTGCATGTTTTCCTGTGAAAACAAAATTCTTTTCCATACAGTGAAATGTATGATGATCACGGGCTGTCAAGTTCGGCTACAATTTTTGCTTCGGTTCATTAAAAATAAAATTAAAGCAAACTATAATATATACACTATAATATTATAATATATTATTATATACTATAGAGTAAAACTTATTAGGTCTGGATTTTAGCTCTGGTCATTGCTAAATAAAAACTGAATGCAATAAAATAAGGCATAATACCCCTGCTAATTTTCACATTAAACAATACTAAACATAATCAACATCTGAACCCCTTGGGAGCTGGAAATCATTTTCCACTGTGTTATTTGGTGATTTGTTTGTTGATTTTTTTTTCTTCATCAGGAAAGGAAGGAAATTTGGTCCAGCTGCATCTGGTATTTTGTACAGCTTGGCATCCACATTGAGGTTGCTAATTGATCAATATCTATGAATTACAGAAGGAAGATTCCCAGACAACATGTAGTGAAGTTCTGGAGCATATTACAGTGTTTCTTATGACCATTGTAAATTCTGACAGTACTAAATGCAATCACTGACAAAAGCACACTTGTCCAAAAACACTGTCAAGTCAAAAGTATTATTAATAAAAAGCAACTCAAGAAATGAGTTGCACTGAATTTCATGACATCAATTTGCTATAAATTTTCAAAGCTAGCTTCACGATTCACTAGTTAATGACACATCTCAAAATTAGACTTCTAAATTCCTTTACATTTAGTGACTGTTTATCTTGAATAATTTAATTTTTTACTGGAGAAACATAACTGTAAAAGGTTTGCAGAGTTGTTTTTCTCATAGAACCCCAATCACTGAAATAAGGCACACTGAGAGGGAGGAGAATGACTGGAATTTCAGAAGTGTATAATGGTTTTACAGTGTGCACCTATCCAACAGGATAGTTTGCGAGCCGAGCAAATCGCTATGAAGGAGCAGAGATTATATTCTACACACGTTCAGCTGTTTTCACTGGCACAGGTCTGTGTTTACAAAGTTGTGGGAATGCTGAGAGATGCCGTGCTCAGTTGTGGAAATTCACTGTGCTTTTGGAAACCGAAAAGCTGCCTACCTCAGCCCTGAGGTGGCAAGCCACTTCCAAACTGGTTAACAGAGTTGAAAAGCTTTTAAACATAGATGTGCCTCTGGCATTTTCTCTGTTTAAAGTAACTGTCATTGCAGTGTGGTTTGTTTCCACTTAATCTGTGAGATCAGACCATTGAATATGACCAAGTGCCTTGTCTGGAGAATATGATTGATATAAGCAGGAAAGATGCCATAGATATTCATAGTGCTGTGTTAAGTTGAGAATCTACTTGTGTGTTTGTAAGTAGGCACTAGGAAGCCATCTGTCAGGCCAAATATGGCAATGAGAAAGTATACTTGGTTGGAGAAAGTGGGGAGAAGGTCCTTTGTGATTAATTAGAGATCCTGATGGCAAGGACAGGTGTAGTCTGGAGAGAAAGAGAGAGAGACTGGTGAACAGTCCTTTGGGAACAAAACACTCTCACACACACCAACATTCACACAGGCAACATTCTATCTGAGCACTTAGAAAGGACACCTCACTTTAAGCACTAACACTTTTAGATACACATAGACACCCGTTTATCATAATGCCATTATGTTTTGCACTGCTATTCTCTGCTATAGTAAAACGTTCCACTGGGGAAAAATATATGAGTCTAACTATGTCTGTGACATTTTTGTAACAAGTTAAGATAGATTCAGTCATTCAGCTGTTAAAAGTGTGTTTTCTAAATTCTATCTATCTATCTATCTATCCATCTATCTATCTATCTATCTATCATATTGGTTTATTTAGTTTTGTCTAGTGTTTTGTTTTGTTTTGTTTTGTGTCTTTTGTTTGTTTAGTTATTTGTTTAGTTTTATTTAGTGTTTTGTTTATTTATTTGTGTTTAGTGCTTTGTTTAGTTTTGTTTGATGTTTTATTTAGCTTTGTTTTGGCTTGTTTAGTGTTTGTGTAGTGTTTTGTTTTTTTAAGTGTTTTGTTTAATTTTTTCTAGTGTTTAGTTTTGTTTTGTGTCTTTTGTCTGGTGTTTGTTTAGTTATTTGTTTAGTGTTTTGTTTAGTATTTTGTTTAGTTTTATTTAGTATTTTGTTTAGTTTTGTTTGGCGTTTCATTTAGTTTTGTTTGTGGCTTGTTTAGTGTTTGTGTAGTGTTTTGTTTAGTGTTTTGTTTAGTTTTGTCTAGTGTTTAGTTTTGTTTTGTGTCTTTTGTCTGGTGTTTGTTTAGTTATTTGTTTAGTGTTTTGTTTAGTTTTATTTAATGTTAAAACATTAAACACATGTTTCATGTGATTCAACAACGTTTAAATCCATTTAACTGCAATATTTGGCCATATGCAAAGTGAGAAACTTTTATTTTGAAATCGCGATCTACAATAAATCGCATATTTAGAAATATGTTGATGTATTCTGTGTTGGCATAGGTTTATAAATGACTTAAGTGAAACAACGCACAGTTTTAGCAGATGAATGTTAAGCAACCCAAACTCACCGCAGATGCAGAGGAAGAGTTCAGCCCTTTCACACATACAGTCTTCACTGGTAAATTACCGTTAAGAGATCATGTGTGAACAGGACCTTTTCAAAACTACAGGTAAATTTGTTCTGCCAATCATATCGTTCTTATGGAGATGACGTGATTACTCTGACTTGTTTACAAAGCTCCTTTAATTATATATAAAAAAATATTTTCTATATAAGTATGTCTCTAGATTAGCGAACTACAATAAATCGCATATTTAGCAATATGTTGATGTATTCTCTGTTGGCATAGGTTTATAAATGACTTAAGTTACAAATTAAGTGAGACTTGTTTACAAAGCTCCTTTAATTATATATAAAAAAATATTTTCTATATAAGTATGTCTCTAGATGGAAATCTTTGACCATTGCGCCTCGCAGCTTTTTCAGAATGTGTCACGCTCATCAGCTGCGACTCTGCAGTTGAATACTATTATGCGCGTCTCATGTTTATAGGACCAAAAATGTCTGACTGGCTAGTAATGTTAGTATGGTTGAGAGTGAAAGCTGTGTTCCTCTCATACATTGGTAGGCGAACTCGTTAACTCAAACATGATATCAACAAGTTTTTTTTTATGTAGGACGACTATCTTATTTTCCCGCGGCTAAACGCCGCACGCCGGAGATCTGGCACGGTGCCGGATAACTTTAAGCCCTGATTTCTTTATTCATAATATCTCAACACCACGTTTTTAATATGTATTGAACTTTACACATGTATTTATTCATGATATCTTATATAAAGACGGAAGCGACGAGTTTTCTGCATTCTGACCTTGATCTTGACGGATTTCTTCAGCTCTTTGATGACCGTCTCTCGGTCCTCCAGCTTGTTTCCCAGACCCTCGGCGTCGGTCATCTCGGCTCTGACGGTGGCGGCGCGGATCTCCACCGGCGGACGCTGCACAGACGACACACAGCACACGAGTCAGAGCAGCGGCATCATGGGATTGACTGATTACTGCTGTCAGTGTGTGTGTGTTTGTACCGGACTCGTTAACTCGAACGTGATATCAACAAGTATTTTTTTAAATGTAGGAGGACTATCTTTATTTTCCCGCAGCTAAACGCCACACGCCGGAGATCTGGCACGGTGCCGGAGAACTTTAAGCCCTGAAAATGTGTTTAACCAAGCTTACTGTATCAAGAAATGTTTGGACATATTTCGAAATGCATGTTTAAATTATGTCAGCACAGCACATTAAAGCTTTTATTTTTGCCTGTGAAAGAATACTGAATTATTATGTAATCAATTAGGAATATGTTTTTATTTGTTTTTGTGCAACTCATGAGTGAGAACAGCACAGGTGTTCTGCTCAAGGATCATATTTAGAACAGTGACTCTTAATGCTGACTGTCACATTACTGTGTGTTTCTAAATGCCTCTGGCCTGGCACTTCAGTCAACAGTTACAGTGCGGAGCATGCACTTGAGTTCCTACAGGTTTGTTCAGTGTCATTTCTTGTTTGTGTATGTGTGTGGCAGGGAGAAAATCAGAGAGGGAGATGACACAGAAAGACAGAAGTGCACGTCTGAACAGACTGATGCATATAGATAAAGATCAACTTTTACAGAGGATTGTGCACGCTATTTGGAATGGAAGATGGAGAATGAACTGAAAAGTGAAAATGGATGGTGAAATCTTGGAAAGAGGGCCAGACAGAAGAAGAGAACAAAGACAGAAAAAGAGAGAGGTTGTGTAAATGATTTAGTGTGTATTGGAAGTCCAAAAGTGACGTTAAAAGGTTTTGGTCTGAATTTACAGAATGGATTTATGAAGAACAGAATGTCTCACAGAGAAGACCTGATTTTGGTGTATTATATATAAAGTAGTCTATATATATTATTTTGCAAATAACGTTTGCTCATTATTTATCACACACACACATATACATACATATACAGTGCACAGCATAAATGAGTACACCCCCTCTGAAACTTAACAAATTCAGCAATTACTCTTTGCTTAGAAGACATGTTATGGTTAATATTCCAGCAAGTCTGCTTGATCAGTTACCAAAGAAGAATGTTCAAATTATTCAAGAAAATACCATTTTCTTATCAAAGTGATAAAATGTTGTGTTGCAAAAATGAGTAC
>NW_015542553.1:151818-157022 GCF_001515605.1 Sinocyclocheilus anshuiensis
AGGAAATACAATTTTCTTATCAAAGTGATAAAATGCTGTGTTGCAAAAATGAGTACACCCTCCTGAATGTTACTAAATAAAACTGAAAAAAACAAAAAATCTGGTGTAAGGTTAAGGCAAGTATTGATCAACAGGTAAGTATGTTGAACCAAAACTGTTAAAGGTAAGTAATTTCTTGATAATTAAGTGTTACATGGCCCACTGAATCATTCTCAGACTTAATGCTGACAACAATGAAACCACTTGAGAGAGAACTGTCAGGAGTTTCTTGGCATAAAAGAGGACAATGGTACAAGAGAAATACCAAATTATTGTTTTAAGTGTGAAAATATAGTAACACAATAACACAGAAATTCAAAAACAATGGACTTGTGAAAAGGCCCCTGAAATAATCAAGATCTAACAGCATCCCAAATGTTCTAGTGTTGCTAGAGGAGGAGTACAGAGAGAAGTGCCTGGTTCCCACAGTGGCATTCAGTGGTAGTAAAGCTTTTATATAGGGATGAATGAGTGCTACTTTTGACTCGTTTGAATGTGTGTGTGTGTGTGTGTCTGAGTGATAAATAATGAGCAAACGTTTAAGCAAGGAAGAAAGAAATGAGAACAACTTGAATCTAGAAAAAATAAGTAACAAAAAAATGATAGATGTGTGGGAAAAGAAGAAGAGGAAGAGAAAAGATAAAGCACCAAAATTCCACAGAAAGGCAGACATAGTGAGTGAGAAAGATTAAAGAATGGTTATCACACAGTTACAGTGAGGGACAGACCAAAACAGAGTGAGAGAGACAGAAACCTCTGTGACTGGATCTGCTTCAGGGACATAGGGAAAGGGGTGATCTAAGCAAGGCCCCATGTAGAGTGTTTTCCCTGAGCAGCCATTTCTCAAAGCTTCTCCTAGAGGTGAGGACAGAGGCCGTCTGGCACATGTTCAACAGATGTCTCTCCAGGAACTGTCTTTTAACTACAGGGACAACATCTGCCTGGAAACTGCAAAGATGAGAGTAATTACCCTAGAAAATCAATCACTGGATCAAAGATTCATTTCAGATATAGTAATAACTGATAAAAAAAAAAGAAAAGAAAATAAACTTCATGCATCATTGCTTCATGTTTTAAGAGTCTGTTTTCTTTTACCTGTCATTTGAGGCTTAACTATTTGTATAACCCTGATTACTTTGAAATGGGTGTTCATTGCTCCAGGCTTGCATTATTGGGTTCACAGACAATGACAATTCTTCTTACTGTAGGATCTATCATTAACCCCTGTAATGCACTAATTTTAACCGACTGAACTATAAAACACAGGGTTCAACGTCAGGCTCAGGCATGTGTGCATGAATGTGGACTCTGCTGTGTTGTCACACAATCCTTAAAGGAAAAGTTCAACCCTAAAATAAAATTTATAATCATGTTTTGCAAAATGTCCAAACCTGAAAAGTATTTACAATAATGTTTTATGCAATCCAAAAAACAAGACGTCTAGGGGTTAATTAACCCAAAAAGCAACACATATCATATGGCGTGGCAAATGCAATTTACCTCAAATGAGCCATGACTGAGGTGAACTTACTCCAGAGAGAGCAAAGGAACAAACAAACGCCAAACAGTCTAATTAAACAATTAACCTTAACCAATTAAAATTGCCCATACTGGCATAATGGGATAGGGAAATAAAAGCAGAGTTGTAACTAACTAACTAGTTAGTGACACAAAAAGCAAGAAAACAAGAATGCAAGAAAGAAAGCAACAAGCAAGAAAGAAAAAACCATGTGAACGTCAATTAACTATTTCTCTTTTAGATCCAGTGGTTGTGGGTGGTCACAGGTAGAAGAGGATAGAGGTTCAGGGTTTCACGGCTGCCAGCTTTCACACCAAAAGCAAAGCCCTCCCCTAAGAGTGTCCTGTGACCGCGGGGTCAGAGAGGGATCAGGAGAGGGGCAGAAACTCAAACCCAGAGAGACTGAATGGGGAGAGCTAGACTTCCCCCTGATCTTCACCTCAGCCTGGTGCATACAGCCTATTAGAGGCGCTCAAGGTCTCACAGGCCGGCTTATCTCAGAAACATGAGAGAAGCCATTTGTCAGGAGAGAGGGGTGCTATTCCTCCCAAAATCTGCTTTAGATTTTGGTTACAGCCTTCGGTTCATTTTAGCTCTGAGTACTTGCAGAGGCTTCACATAATTGAAGTGTGCTTTGCATGGTCTGATGACAGTCACATTTTTATTTCTTCTAAATTTACCAGTACATTAAAACTAAATTGTATATAAAGAACTTTTTAAGCACTAAAGTTCACTCATTTAAGAAACAACAAAAAAGGGCCAATGACAATGCAGATTTTGCTTGTCTTTCTGGGACCTCGTTCGCAGATCAAACAAACCAATATAAAAAAAAACACAAAACAAAAGAAAACAAACAAAAAAACTCGAAAGAAAACAAAAACGACTCAAAAGAAAACAAAAACAACTCAAAAGTAAACATAATTATTAATGCTAAGAGAATCTCAGTTTGATGTTCAACATCTCAGTTTCTCTACATTTTCTTCTCCACTTTTGCATTCCCATTTTCCCTCCTTCCTATCCTGACTCACTGGCCTCAGCTTTGCCCTCGGCTCTATTATATGACTGTGACATTCCACAGGACAACCTGGTGCTTCTGTGACGCCCTTCACTTCCTCTCTGCCATGATGGGAAAACAACCTTTACTCCAAGAAGCCTTTGGCCTCAGCGTCCAAAACAAGAAAATCAAGATCAACCTACACATGCTGGAGATTAGCAGCTATTTCCAGAAACATGAAAAATGTACTGTGGCAAAACAAAGGTATTGAACTTGCCATTTAGTGGTTTTAAAAGAAAACAATGTCCGAAAAATTTAGAGAAGCACATGATCAAGTGCACAAGTAGTCAGAGGAGATATGTTTGAGACAGTCCTTGGGGTGGTATGGTGTCTTCTTTCATTTTTTCCCTTCTTTGTCACTGTTTTTTTCTCAGTATTCCTCAGTAAACATCAACCCAGAAGATGAGACCCTGCCCTACCCCCCATCCTACCCAAACACGCTATTCTACCACCCAAGGCCAAGCAGGAAATAATTTAGATATTTGCTTAGTCCTGTCCACAACCACCCACAATTTGTTTTACATTCCAGTCAATGATCTTGCACGGTTCCGGTTACTCTTCCAAGTATCAGTGAAATTCTCACCCTAGGTTTTGTTTGTTTAGGCGGTTTCATAAGTACTGAACTGAAATCCATTGGGTTAATATTGGTTTAAAGAGTGTCAAGAGACATAATGATGTTAATGAGAGATCTGGCATTAACAGCCAGAGTTGATGCTGTGGTTTTATTCAGCAGCATGATGAACTGTAAAGAAATTGTCAATGATGACAAAGAACACAAATAAGGTGAAAAACCACTTGTCAAAATTCCAAACTGCCAATGAAAGACTGGAAACAATGTGTGACCATGAGTCCCACAACTCTGAAGCAACATCTCCAGCAGCACTTGGCCTCTGAGTTCACTGGAAATGAAAACTCAAACTCATTATATGGAAAGCTCCACAGCAGTTCAGTTGTACTCAACTGGAACCAAAGAAACATAGAAAAACACACAACTCGCAAGCCTGGTCCTGCACACTGATTTCTGCAACCCTATAGTGAAGCTGACTGTTTAAACATGCAGTTTTCTCATAAAGCATAATTTTAGTGGTATAGTGGCAAAAAGTCTGAGACCATGTAAAAATTAAAAAAAAAAATAAAAAAAAAAAATAAATAAATAAATAAATAAATAAATAAATAAATAAATATATACCACAAAACCAGTCATAAGGGATTTAAAAAAAAATGTATTTATACATCATCTGAAAGCTGAATAAATAAGCTTTCCATTGATGTATGGTTTGTTAGGATAGGACAATATTTGGCCGAGATACAACTATTTGAAAATCTGGAATCTGACGGTGCAAAAAAATCAAAATACTGAGAAAATCGCCTTTAAAGTTGTCCAAATGAAGTTCTTAGCAATGCATATTACGATAATTTTGACCCATACAATGTTTTTTTGGCTATTGCTAAAAATATACCCAAGCGACTTCAGACTTGGGTATCCAGGGTCACATTTGATCTGTTCTGATGTTGACAGTGTTCTACTACAAAGGGTCAATGATGTGACACTCCTTTTTTGTCTTGTCTATTAATATATTTTTAAAATTAATTTAAAAATCTAATTCATGCATGCAGTGTCTTCGATAGACATGTTCTTTGATGAGCATGTTTTTAAATCATAAGTTGAAATTAATTGTAATTCTGCATAAATAAATAAATAAATAAAATGGCAGGGTGAGACAACTGTACTGATATCATCATGAAGGAGAAAAAAAGAACAACATTGAACTACTAAGTAATTTTTTTCTATGGACTATGGCACGATTAAGAAGTGCTAACCTGCAAATGCTATCTTATCAAATGCAATATTTATCAATGTAACCCAATGTATAGATTAAGTTCAATTTTTTTATTTAAATCAAATACATTTTGTTAACATATGAGAAATTGTACATATTCAATTAAGAAAAACACAATTTCATCATCCTCATGAATATGCTGGGTTTCTCTCATATCTAAAGGCTGCAACACACCAGTTTTTGTTCCATGATGAGTTATACAATCGAATCCTTTCGTGATAACATACAGTATACACGCTGCTAATAATTTGTTAATTGTGCAGTGTGAGATTCATTGGTCATAACAGAACTTTGTGAGATCGCGATCACAGATTTTAGTGGGTATAAAGAGCACTCTTTGCGAGTTTTCTAGGCTTATAATCCATTTATAATCCATTTAAAATGTAAACTTTGTTTTTTGGCCACAAAATGTTTTGCGGGATTTGCTCTCGAAGTTGCAGTGATTTACATAGTGATAACCATAGCAATAGACGGGACAAAATATGTGAAAATGTGCATTAAGACTAGAGCACCCTCATTAGCACCCTTTAGAAGCACCCTCAGTGATTATTTCTGGAACCTGGTTGATACGCTTTTATTGTATAACTATATACAAAAACAAAAAAATACAAATGCAGTAAATAAAATAATTTAATAAATGCATATTTATAATTTAAGCACTTAACTAAAATAAGTATTAAATAATAAAATAAATAACTAGAGAAGGCTGACTATAATCAGCTTGCTTCCATTTAGTGAGAAAAGCCTACTC
>NW_015542553.1:157545-170068 GCF_001515605.1 Sinocyclocheilus anshuiensis
AGAGCCCTCCATCATATCCCTACAATGTTCTGGTGCTGAGATATGCCAGTCAATTGTACTATATAGTTGCTAGGGTGCTGTAAATGGTTGCTAGGGTGTGGCTAGGAAGTTGCTGGGTCACTACTTATTATCTATGGACTATGGTACACTATTAAGAAGTGCTAACCTGCAAATGCTATCTTATCAAATGCAATATTTATCAATGTAACCCAATGTATAGATTAAGTTCAATTTTTTTATTTAAATCAAATACATTTTGTTAACATATGAGAAATTGTACATATTCAATTAAGAAAAACACAATTTCATCATCCTCATGAATATGCTGGGTTTCTCTCATATCTAAAGGCTGCAACACACCAGTTTTTGTTCCATGATGAGTTATACAATCGAATCCTTTCGTGATAACATACAGTATACACGCTGCTAATAATTTGTTAATTGTGCAGTGTGAGATTCATTGGTCATAACAGAACTTTGTGAGATCGCGATGAACAAAGAGTGACAGCTTTTTAGTGGGTATAAAGAGCGCTCTTTGCGAGTTTTCTAGGCTTATAATCCATTTAAAATCCATTTAAAATGTAAACTTTGTTTTTTGGCCACAAAATGTTTTGCGGGATTTGCTCTCGAAGTTGCAGTGATTTACATAGTGATAACCATAGCAATAGACGGGACAAAATATGTGAAAATGTGCATTAAGACTAGAGCACCCTCATTAGCACCCTTTAGAAGCACCCTCAGTGATTATTTCTGGAACCTGGTTGATACGCTTTTATTGATGATGTGATGTGATGTGACATGTGGCCAAGTATGGTGACCCATACTCACACAGCAGTGAACACACACACACCGTGAACACACACCCGGAGCAGTGGGCAGCCATTTTTTGCTGCGGCGCAGCACACGTCCAGTTTTGTGTGAGTGAAGGAAATCTGCGTGCGAGTGGAGATTCTTGCTCGCGCATTACATGGATCATGTAACATTGCCACCACGTAGACCCGCCCCTGGTGTGATGCCACTAACATGTAGGGGGAAAAAACATGAAATGATACAATATATTAGTAAAATTATATAACAGGACCTGCAGACCCGCATTATGGTCAAGGTTAATAAGACTTATCAGATATCAGATAATTTGACCATTTCATGACAAAGAAAAAAAAAAAATATATATATAGTAATTTATTTAAAAACATATACACTCTTAAAAATAAAGGTGCTTAAAAGGTTCTTCACATGTTAAAGGTTCTTTATGGAACCATTCAGACACATGTATGAAAAATATGCCCCCTTTTCTTAAAAAGTGTATAAAAGCTGATTTTATACAGATGATAATCAAGATGAATAAAAAAATAACATTTCTAATACCTTGGCACATATTTTAAACTATACTCTCTTCTATCATAGTAAATCTTATACATCACTGAGCCACAAACATCTGCGTACATGAAGTCCAAAATGGCAGCTGGATAGACTGACCCCTCTTTCTCAGTCAGATGTATGCCCTGCCGAGTTAATCTGCACTTCCCTTCACTCCCAGCATGTGTATAGTCTTACCTTTAATGCCCCACTGTAAATAGGATTAGTGTTTCAGTTGTCTGTGGGATACACATAAAGGCCTAAAGCGCTGTTAGGGGTCCTTGTCTGAGAAGAGAAGGTGGAGAGAGGAATGAGAGATAGGGAGAGAAAACGATCTACAAGCTGACTTTACGTTTCCAATTGTGGTAGGTGTGTGTATGTATGTGTGTCAGTGTGTGTGCAGACTTAAAATGAATAGGGAGATAATCCCCTGAGATTAAAATGTATGGTAGAAACATTTTGTCATTGTGTATGTGCGTTAGGGGCAACCCTGTGAATTAGGTCAGGGGCCCAGGCCGTCTGCTGTCGAGAGCTGCGGAGCCGGTTCTGTCAAGGTGTCAGAAAAGTGATGTTACTGTACTCTAAAGCTGTAAAGTGAACGTCTCAGCGCAAACACACACAGTAACAAGGTACTGACGGACAGGACAGATGAGACTGTCGGTTGAAGAAACTCTGCTGGGTAGCATTAACCTGTCAACATTCCAGTTAATGCATTGCACTTTGAGTAAATAATTTTACTTTGAGTCATCTATTGGATGGGAAGTCTGGATATGCAATAGCTATTTGACTGATATGAATCGAAGTTCTGCCTCTTCATTTTAAATATTCAATCAAACATGGCAAGGAGGGAGTGTAAGTGCCCTTAAGCAAGCCACTTCACTTCGGGGAGCCTCAAGAGTGCAGTAAATCTCCCTGCCTCCCTTGTCTTGCCAGACTTTCACAGTGCCAGACAACTGGGGTGCTCTTTGCCCTGAAAATATGATGCGTCAAGACTTGTTGCATCAGGTTTGATGTCAATAACATAAAGTGGTATTGGTTCGCGCATGTCTTGTCATTGACGTCAGGTCTGGTGTGGTGCGTGTTGACACTTCATATTTAAATATACACAAGTCAAGTGCGCATGATATTAGAGAGCTACGCATACATTTTGTTTGTGGACCATTATTGCAGTTTTGGGATCCAGTTTAGGCCTGTGAAGTTGCTGCACTGTGTTTTCTGTCCCATTTTTTTTCTAAAAATGCTAGAATACAAAAATTAAAATGATTGCTTTCTCAATAAGTAAAGAAATGTGCATTAGTATGTAAGTGTGCAGGACTTCTTTTATATTTTATTTTTAACAATATGGAATAACAGTACTATTAAAGCTTGTTTCCGCCATGGGTTAAATATTTCTTTTCAGAATTGCTAGAAAAAATTAAAAATGATGTTTATATTACTGAGTTTATAATTTTGACTTTCTCACAATTATGAGTTTATATCTCATATCAGAATTCATATCTCACAATTCTGACTTTTCCCCTTGCAATTCTTTTGCAGAAAGAATATATAAACTGAGAATTGCAAGATGTTAACTCGAGATATATATTTATGTTGTGAGATCAGAACTCGGAATTGCAAGAAAAAAGTCAGAATTCTGTGTTTATACGAGTTTTTCTCAGAATTACGAGTTCTTATCTCACATTTTAGTTTATATATAGCAATTCTGACTTTTTTCTCAGAATTGCAAGTCTATATACAGGTGCATCTCAATAAATTAGAATGTCGTGGAAAAGTTCATTTATTTCAGTAATTCAACTCGTATTGAGTACATGTACAGTAAATTAACATACTTTCCAGAAGGCCAACAATTCACTAAAAATTTTTTTTTTTATTGGTCTTATGAAGCATTCTAATTTGTTGAGATAGTGAATTGGTGGGTTTTTGTTAAATGTGAGCCAAAATCATCACAATTAAAAGAACCAAAGACTTAAACTACTTCAGTCTGTGTGCATTGAATTTATTTAATACACGAGTTTCACAATTTGAGTTGAATTACTGAAATAAATGAACTTTTCCACGACATTCTAATTTATTGAGATGCACCTGTATATCTTGCAACTTATGAGTTTATATTTCATAATTCTGAACTGAACAATTTCCACAGAGAATTCCAGCTCATCGGACATTGCTACTGTTCAACAAAGTGTAATGGACATTAGAAATAACTAATAAAATATGGTTATGATCTGATTTTTAGTGATGATCAATTATGGCTGCATTTACAGTAGAAATAAAGCATGGCCAAAAATTTGTGATTTAATCACAATATCGCACCAATCAATGTGTGCTTTTGCGCATTCATTCGTCTGATGATGTTTAATTTACTTTGGACCGCTCGGAAAGTGAGAGAGCAAAGCAAGAATGTGAGTGTGTGGAGGGACTGGTGGGGGCCGCGCGTCTGAGCCAATCAGCGGAGAGTATCGCTCATGTCATTTCAGCGCACTGAACACACAGGCTCTTTGACTGCAGACTGCATGTTTACTCATCGCAGCTGGGATTCAGACTCGCTTTCTGCGTCTCCGCTATGCTGACCCATTGGTTCGCGCTATTTGGATACTGAACAGCTCCACGTCCTCTACAAAGACCGCTGGTTTACCTTCTGTCATCTGGACTCGAGCAAATGACACAATTTGTGAATATTCTCTAATAGCAACGGAAATAAATCAACTCATATCGTCCCCGTAAGTATGTTTGTGCATTTCTGTCTGCCCTTAAAATACGCGGATTTGTTTTAATTGATACAGGCTCATAAAATGTCGATTTCTAGTATTGTGATGTGCAAAACACGGGGAAATCAGAAACAATATTTTTCAGCTGCGTAGGCATGATTTAAAGGTAGCCTACCATAATGGAAAGCAAAGAAAGTGCTTGAACTTTCTATGCGCGTGTAGGTCAATGACAAATAAAAAGAGATTATAAAATGAGATTTAAAAAAAAAAAAAACTTGTGCCAAATTCTTAAAAATGCAATCGTTGTATTCATATTGTTTTGAAAGCGTTTATAACTAAATTATTTGATGACCCCAAAATTTAAGAGGTCAACCATGAAGGAAAAAAGTAGAATCGGATCTTTTTAAAATAACAATTATGGGGGATCTAAAGTGGTCCTCCCTGTTTTATGTTTTTCTTTTCACAAGTAAACAAATATGTTTTCTGCATGTTGGTTACACCATAATGACTTTGGTTTGCCAGACAAAATTACAAATAATAATAATAATAATAAAATAAAATTCCGATAGACATTGCAAGTCTCCGGTTAAACCGCCTAGACATTTTACTTTCCGCAATTCGAAGTTCAGAAATCCAAAGCATTGAAAATATTTGAGTATGCATGACATTTTAATGTATTGAACTGAATAACTTGACTGATGAAACAACTGACTGAATGAACACAAACGATTCAGGGTGTAATTGCATTTATGCGAAAAGGAACTCGATGTATAGAAACACCGCACTTTACCTACCAACTTTAGACGCATGGTGTGTTACAGCATATGGATGTCTGGTGTGAAGCCCTGCGGGTCTCCAGATGTGTGCACACACACACTCAGCTGTTCCTTGTCACTCAGGGCACTACCGGCATTAAAGTCTCTCTTTCCTGTCAACCAGGGTGCCGTTTGGTCTCCTGACATGTAGCTCACCGATCCACGACCCAAAGACTCACCTTTTCCATAATAACAATAAAAGAATGCTGTTAGTTCTTAAATACTAGCCGTTGGGGACTATTTCCATATAAGGTAAAAGAGACTCAACCTTTTC
Organism: Sinocyclocheilus anshuiensis; assembly: GCF_001515605.1. Classification (NCBI taxonomy): domain Eukaryota; kingdom Metazoa; phylum Chordata; class Actinopteri; order Cypriniformes; family Cyprinidae; genus Sinocyclocheilus; species Sinocyclocheilus anshuiensis. The sequence goes on from NW_015542553.1 coordinate 162,702, forward strand.
GGTTCTCTGTGAGAAATTTGTATGCACGCGAATTGCACAATGGCTGAATGACGCACATTGTCTTACTATATCTTTCGTGAGAGTAGTATATGTATGTATATATACTTTAAACCGCATAATATCCAGCTGTTTCTTATTTTGAGCGAGAGTATCGAGTGAGTTCTCTATAAGTGAGGTGTTGGTGTCCTCTAGCGGTTGTTGTGCTAGTGAAGATTTGGCCTGAGGATGTCGTCGTGTCCGTTGCTCAGCAACAGTTACGAAGAAAACGTCTGAGCAACTGACTAACTTAAATACATTATTTATTAATTTCATAATCTAGTTATCCAAAAATTACATTTTAATCGCACCGGAATATTTAACCCAAAAATAAAATATCATAATTTACTCAACCTCATGTTGTATTGCTTGAGGTTAGGCCAGAAAGGCAGCATTACATCAGCGAAAATGAATGACTAAAGTGAAATGTGTTACAAGGAAAAAAAAGGGCAATGCTAAGTAAACATAAGGCTAAGTAAATAAAGGCAGAATTGGTATTTTTGGGTGAACTACTCCTTTAAGCAATGCCTGGTATTTTAAAAGACACTCCATGTGGGAGTGAATGACAAACCAGTTAACTAGATCCCTGGGGCTTCTCAGGTGAATTGAGTGGAAGTGGCAGATTTCCACATGTGGCACCAGAGATCTGAGATTGTTATGTAAGGACTCGGTTAATAGATGAGCTATTACGACCACATGTAAAGCTCGGTTTCAGCTGACGGTACCAGAGAGTGATTGTAGTGTGTCCCCTTGTTTGGTCTAAATATCTATTAGGTGTGTTTGAAGTTGCCGTTGGGTTGTGCAACTGACTATTATGGAAATGGTTTCAAAAAATAAATCAGGATTTTAAGATAAAGTCATAAGTAGGTATGGGAATTTCTGTGTGGTTATAGATGGGGAAATCAAATGTGCCTGTCTTGGACATAAACAAAACAATAAAATAAGCATTGTTTAAGCTTTTTTCGTTTGAGTTGGTTAAGCTAAAGCAGTGTTTGGAAATATGATAAATAAATGTGTCTATAGAATGTGAAACAGAGGGATATTTGTGTGAGAACAAGTAGCTACGCAAACAACAGAAAGAGCAATTCTAACCCCAGATCCTAGCCGAGAGGATATGCTCTGAGGACTGCTTATATATGTATCGGTGTTGATTTACTAGTGGCGAGCGGAGGAGGGTCACAGTGGCCCATTTATACTGGGAGGCCCTGACGTGTGCTCACCTATGCAAATCACCCCACACCTCAAACACATTTGGCAGCTTTCTATCTGCCCGGCCTGTGAATGCTGCCAAGCATGGAGAGGGGGTCAGAGACAAGCTGCTCTTTAGTTGTGCTGAAAGAGCCAAACAGTCAGATTCGGATACAGGCCAGCTGGTATTTAAACTAGTAACCCCTTTAAACCTCTTCTTAGGCAACTAATATTTTCTCAGATAGCAACGAGAACAACATCAGCGAAGCAAAATAGTCTAAAGCAATGCAAGTCAATGCTAGTAGCTGTTTGACGTTCATGATGCCATTGTAGTCTTTAGTGCCAGTTTAATCATAATGATGGTAAAAGGTAGGAGCACGATCAGCCATATTTGCACCTTGGCTCATGTTTTCTTATATATTTATGGTTCCACTGAAAAGTTTGGCCTTCTTTTTGAGAGAAATTAATACTTTTATTTAGCAAGGACACATTAAATTGGTCAAAATTGACAGTAAAGACTTATAATGTTACAAAAGATTTATATTTCAAATAAATGCTGTTCTTTTGAACTTTCTATTTATCCAAGAATCCTGGGGGAAAAAGAATTGTGGTTTCAACAGAAATATTAAGCAGCACAACTGTTTTCAACTTTTATTATAAGAAATGTTTCAGTAAAAAATTAGCATTTTCAAATGATTTCATGTGACTGGAGTACTGGCTGACCCCAAACTTTTGAACAATAGTAACAAGCAAAGAACAAAGGAGAAGAGAAAAATTGGGTTATGAGTATGAGGTAAAAATGAGTCAATCTTTTGCGAAGCCAAGGGATCAGAGCAATTTATTTGATTTTTTTTTTTCTTTCTTGTTTAGTTTTTTGTAAATGCAAGTGAGAGCAAGTTGATTTGGCACTGTAGTAATTACCCACAACAGGCAGTATCAGAGCAGGAGATTAAAGGCAGGTAATGATTTGGCTCAGTCAGACAGACGGCTGCCGGCAGCTTTTAATCAGAGTGTGAGGATGAGACAAGGTAAACGTGCAGCAGACGTCCAGCAGCCGGCCGCTTCCGACAGCGTGGAGATAAGGGCATCTCAGCTGCTGTGGAGGTGATCATACACTCCTCCTGACAGCTGAAAGGTGGCATGCTGCTTGAATTACGGCTGTTTGGATTGAGAAGGAGCAGAGATCAGTGCTTCTGCTGACATGGCAACTGATTGGCATTGAGATAAAATATACATTTATATTACAACTGTAACTGTTTTATAAGAGCAGGTGTGATATTTCAGATACAGATTTCTTGGCTTGTGCGCAAATGGATTTCCCGCTTCCTCCTCTGATTACTCTCATGTGAATGTTGTCACATTCCCAGGCCTTAAAAAGCCAATGCTGATCAACTCGTTGATCCAAGTCACAAATTCAATCAGGATATCCCTATTAAAAAGTACATGTACTCATGAATCTTTGTTTCCCTCTCATTCACATGCTCACCAGTCATTTGAGTCTCAAATATTCTATCAGAGCCGTGGCCTAGTGGTTAATGCATGTGCTCAAACACATTAAGCCATGGTGCTAATATGGTGCCTAAAAATAAGAGAACTGTTCAAGGAAAAGTAGTCTGAAAAATCATGCACTATATATTCTAGGGCTTCTAGCACTATACAATAGATTTCTTTGGAAGAGATCAAAATTTAAGTCATTATTCAATGAATATAAACTCTCTAATCTGAGCAAATTAAGTTTGCGCATATTCAAATTGGATCACAAACAGTTATTAGATCAAATTTGGACGTCAAACCAGGTGCAAAAAAAATTCAAATGGATATTCAAATATTGATTTTTTTGGGTGAAACATTGTTTTAATGCAGTAACTATAATGAGAAATGCATAATAGTATAAATATAGCATGTCACATATAGGACATTTTTCTAGTTATGCCCAGCTCCAAAATGTTTTGTTTGCTCAAAGTAGTTCTTTGTGAGCACAATATGTATTTTTAAAAAATCCAATAATTGGAAGGAATTACGAACAATTGGAAAAATCATGTAGTTTCATTGGTCAAAAGGTATGAGAACCCTGTACAAACATTTTATAATAGTTGGACTTGCATATTAAGTATTTTAACATCAAAAAACATTTCACCTTTAAGATACTGTAATGGCTTCTTCCGCATAGCATGGGATGGAAGATGTGCTTATAAATGTTCTGTGGCTTACTAATGAATGCTTGGGGCTTTCCAGCACACTGCAACCAAACAAAGATTTTATTGTATGCTTGTTTGGCTTGTAAAGGTATGGGGTTTTAATAGCTAGCATTAGTAACATGTTGTAAAGAATCATATCGTGTGTTAATATGAATGAACCCCCGGAAACCAGACCATTTGCTTTGCTAGGAAAAAGAAAAAAAAGGACGAGATTCATTATCTAAACGCGTTCAGCTGTGAAATGCAACATGCAAAGGCTTGTTTTGGAGTCTCATCCTTTCTGCTTCTATGGTTTTCATGCCATGAAGCTGCTAAAATTCACACTGTATTATATATCTATATGTGCATGCATGCAATTTACTTTAGAAACCCAGAATCTCTCAAAAGGCCCCTGTTCAGGGACAAAGGGCTTTACGTTTCAATAACACTTGTTGCTCCTCAGAGAAACTTGATGAAGATGATTATACGTTACATTCCCATTACCAAATTCTTCCATGCCTAATGAGCCAAATTGTCTATTTCTCTTTCTCACTTGAGTATCTGCAGAAGATAAACAGATTCATTTAAACACATCTCACTACGTATCATGAATAAGATGACAATATACAGACCAAAAAAAGAACAAATTATGATATCAGTGTCTTTGCAGCACCAAAGATGTGCAGTATCACTTTACAATAACCACATGCCCACAAAAAGATTAAGCTACAGAGGAAGTAAAGCTTTAGTCCAGGTCTAAGGAACAGAATAGCATTATTTTGTCAGAGGGGCCCCCGACACAGACAGGCATTATGTGAGGCTTACTATATAATCCCATGGTGTTGAATTACATATCATCACCGCCACCCCAAAGCAGCACTATCCTAACAGGTATAAATAGCCTCGCAGTGAAAGTAAAGTACAGTCTTGTTTGTCAAAAAGTAGGGTTGGTGATTAGCACCAGGCTTGTCATGTTACCAGCTTATGAATTATGTGAAACAGGCTGGATTGTATAACACCCTATGTGTGTTTTAAGCCCAAACAATCAACCTGCCCCAGGGGTCTAGTGTCATTACTGTTGCCCCCCGGTTTTCTGGCTTGCATGTCCCTGCTGAGAGAAGAGTAATTACCCTCCAAATGGGGATGATGCAAGATAACATTCACAGTTGCACAATTTATCATCAGAATGACTGAAGTCTGTGTATGGCACTCTGAACGGTGTGTAGGTGGCCTCCGCTGCGTCTCCAGATTACTTACTAACACTTGACCATTTGACCAAAAATAGGTATGCTAACTTAAGCATTTGAAAATAATTGGACATTCTTGGTTTCATTTTGGATTTTAGGACCACAAATGCCTTTTGACATTTAAAGTCGCAATGAAATGGAAGCTGTGACAGATCTTTTTTTTCATTTTGTGATATATTTCAGAGCAAAACAGCTTATCCAAAAACAAAAAAATGTTGGTTCAATCCATTGGTTTTTGGTAGGACAGATCTGAATGTGAGCTTGCAGTTGTTTGTGAGAAAGGAGCGGGGTTTTAGCAGATAAAAAGATCAGAGAAGTCTGGCATACATCACCACAGAGAAGTCGGTCACTTCGCCAGAAGATTGAGTTGTGATATTTTGAATAACAATTATGAGGTCAAAGAAAATTCAAAAATTCAAAAAAATATACATGGATGAATTGTTTAGAATATGATCAATAACTTGCATTTAAAAGGAGATAATATGAATTTCCATTTCATGCTGACTTTAAAACGTTGGTAGGTAACAAATTTCCATGTATAAATATAACACTCACTGCTTGACTAGAGTAAGTCAAAGTCCCTTGCAAGGCAAGTCAGTTCACTCGGCAGCCATCTTGGAAACTCCCCAGAGCAGCTATTTCCAGTCATGCAAGTACAGCTCTGTAGGTAAAGACTGAAATATTTGTCAATTTTACATTACAATAACATATTTTAAACGAGACATTAACATCAGTATCATAAATTGCACATCTTTAGCACAAAACCTGCAAATAAAAATGGCATTTTTCAGGCTAGTCAAGCTAACACACATTTAAAAGTAAACAAACAGACGGCACCTCTTTGAAAAAGGTGACTGGCTTCTTTATCAATGGGGCAACACTTCCATTCTGCTATTAAAAATATGATTGGTTCTTTTAACAGTAAAGCAGTACTATAGCTGAGCGTAATTATTTATGTAACATTTTGTAACACAGCAACGCAATTGCTCATGTGAAAGGTGTCTGTGTTTTACATCCATTCCTGTACTATACACAGATTGAGTGACTAAACTGATCATTTAAAGCTCATTAAAAAAAGTTGTTTACTTAGAGCTTTCCTATCGACCAAACACGCCGCTAGCCATGCTTTGCTGTTTTTGTTACAGCCACTTGAGTGTAAACTGACATTAGACGGTGAGGTTCGTCAACTACATCAACAATGATCTCTTCATCGGCACCTGGTTAAACTGCATGCCAGGATCTGGAGCCAGGAAAAACTAACTAATGAACTACCAAAACATATCAGGCTCATTGCTTCAACATGTTGCAGTGTATCCTCGCTAATAAAAACAAATCGCACGGACTTGTACCTCTCCTTGTTATTCCTGTCTGTTGCGCTTCCTCTGTGTGTCGACCTGGGAGTAAAATCTCCTTAATAATCACAGTCAGCAGCATTAGGAGCAGATGTTTGGTATTCGTTTGGTATGAGGCAAATTATTTTAATTAGGAGATGTAGAGGTAAGGGCCCGTTGCTCTCAGTGGAAGCCCAGTGGAGTTTGAGGAGGGTTGTTGTTGGGCTGGGTGGTCTTCAGCTTTCTACACGAGGCCCTCAAGAAATTTTTCAGTCCACCTGTAATTACACATGATTTTGTGGTTGCAGGACTTAAAATTTTGTACTCATAAGTAATGAATGCACACATGTACAACATTTACATTTAAACATAAAAAATTGCTTGCTGTCAGACAAATGGCCTGGTGGACACTGTATGTGTGCCTTGACTCTTTTGTTTGATTTCAGCTTGTGCCATTTCCAGCACATTACTATTATATTTGTTGTGCTTAAAAGTAATAAATAAAAATAATATATATTTTGTATATAATATAAAGTAATAATAATAATATCATAATTTATTATTATTATTATTTTTAGCATGCATATCATGTTGTATTCTTTATGCATATTTAAATAAAACCATTGAATTACCACAATTGTGAACTTTACAAATACATTGGAAAAAAAAAATGTATTAGAGAATTACCATTAAGAATAATTGGAATTACAATAAAAAAATAAGAAAAAGAAAAAGAAACCATCTATGGTCAAACTTAAGTTAAACTTAATTTAAAACTTTAAGTAAAACAGTCTTGTTTGTGAGAATATAATTGTACATAATATATGAAATGATGTTACAAGACAAAAAAATTGAAGTCCATATACACTATCTAATTTGCATATTAAAGTGCTGTTGGGACAGCATGTTGAAAAAAGAAGTGTAATAATGGGAGTAGTAATTGGCCAGATTTTCATAATAATATCTAACATTTCATAAGAATATTACATTTACATTTACATTTACATTTACATTTACATTTACATTTACATTTACATTTACATTTACATTTACATTTACATTTACATTTACATTTACATTTACATTTACATTTACATTTACATTTACATTTACATTTACATTTACATTTAGTCATTTAGCAGACGCTTTTATCCAAAGCGACTTACAATTGGGGGATACATAAAGCGATTCTTCTTAAGAGGCAAACAGACACAGGAAGTGGTTGTAATACCAAGTTCTTAGACATTGTTCAAATAAGTACAAGCTAGAAAGAAAGCCCTGAATGTGCTCTGTACAGGACATCTAGAGTTAAAACTGTTACATGTGAGGTCTCAGAGAAATTAACTAAAATATAATGTCCACTACAGAGGCAAAAACTCCATAGCTGG
>NW_015542553.1:170085-177998 GCF_001515605.1 Sinocyclocheilus anshuiensis
GTGAAATGAGACGTGGCCATTATTGTAGCAAACAATACAAATAAAATTGATGGGTGTTTGCATGTCTTTTATGCCATTGTTAAACTCCTGAAATTGTATATCCTCTGCGGGTAAGCCCACCCGTGTCTGGAGAGGTTAGTGTGACCTCTCCTTTTTTGAAGTGGAATGTATCAGTTAACAATATCAAAGTAGGCAAGCAGGAGAGGGCATGAAGGCCAGTAATAAAATGGGGCCCATTATGAACTAAATGCATGCACACACGCAGCTGAATCCCTGAAGATGAGAGGCCAGACACGCACCGCATATATTATCATTACTATAATCATCTCCACATTATACCATATACTTTTATAATACAGTCACACCTAAATGCAATGACAGTATTTTAAAGACTTAATTACAGTATTTTACAGTCAACACGGGTTCAGGTCAGGTTTCCAAACTGAATGGAGATATTCATCCATCCACAAAAGGACAAAATACAAATATCTTTTTAACCCACAGAACTCATTCTATTCAGTCTAGTGTGATACATATAATTTGTGTGGAAATCATATTGAATAATGTTGTTTTTACTGTACTAAGGCATGAGAACTATCAATAGTGGCTTATATAACACAATGTGCCATAAATCCCCATGGGATTAACATAGGAAGACTATGTTTTTTTTTTTAATTCAGGGACCTTTATGTACTTGCTGGCTGTTCAAAACGGTGGATAATGTCCAAAGGTTTTAAATGAGCTTTTTTTTTTAAAGGTGAAAACCTTTAAAAAAGTTCTTTATCACACAACGTGTCTCTACACATTACAGCTTGCCAGTAATGCCGGCTAATCTGACCTTCTTTCCTCTTGCAATCTATTCAGGAACATGACTACTGGCTTTTTATTAGGCTTTACAACCCTGTGAAGGTGTCTTGCAAACATTCATTGGCGGGCTATAAAGTTTTGGCACACATAAGTTTACCGTTTTCTTTTATGACCCGATATCTCACACCAGCTTGTGTCTTTTTACTCTTCCGTGACTTTGAATATTAACACAGCAGTGAGAAAAGCACTTGCTAAAACATTGCTGATGGATGTGGTGTTTTGACTGGCAGGAATGGGTGAGACTTTAATCACTTTAATGTCTGTAAGGAAGTTTCCAGGTGTGAATAGTCAATTCAATTCAAATTCAGACTTCAGTAGTGAGTTCAGTAGTGTTAGTGGACTGAATGTGAATGGACTGATAATGGGTGTGAATAAGGACTTTGTGATTGAAGGGAAAGTAAATGCTTGGTGATCTGCACTGTATGGAAAATTGAGAGGACGACCATTTGAGATTTCAATAAACTCTAATGTTTAGGCTACGTTTACACGACAACGATTTCAAAACGATTCGCGTTTACACATATCCGCGAAACCAGCCAAAAATGCTGTATTACGTATGCCAGGCCAGTAGTTGCCGCTGTCACGTTGTTGGTAAACAGTACTTGTTGCCGTGTGTATATGATGTGTCTCCGCTGTTGGTTGTAATATTGGTGAAGTAAAGCCACAATTTGCTGAAGAAGCATTAGCAAACTCTTAAACAGCAACAAAAGTACCATGTACTCCACCATTTTTGTGTATGTTTGTTCGCGCTTGCCTTTAAAATCAACACGTACTGCGCATTTCTACATAACTAACACGTACTACGGAAATCTTTGAAAACAGTGACGTCAAAAGATTTCCGTATTGGGTGTTTACACGGAAACGATAACGGTGGCGTTTTCAAAAACTTGCACTTTGAAACCCGTTTTCAAAACTATGCGTTTTCAGTCCCCAAAACACCGTTAGTGGACTGAATGTGAATGGACTGATAATGGGTGTGAATAAGGACTTTGTGATTGAAGGGAAAGTAAATGCTTGGTGATCTGCACTGTATGGAAAATTGAGAGGACGACCATTTGAGATTTCAATAAACTCTAATGTTTAGGCTACGTTTACACGACAACGATTTCAAAACGATTCGCGTTTACACATATCCGCGAAACCAGCCAAAAATGCTGTATTACGTATGCCAGGCCAGTAGTTGCCGCTGTCACGTTGTTGGTAAACAGTACTTGTTGCCGTGTGTATATGATGTGTCTCCGCTGTTGGTTGTAATATTGGTGAAGTAAAGCCACAATTTGCTGAAGAAGCGTTAGCAAACTCTTAAACAGCAACAACAGTACCATGTACTCCGCCATTGTTGTGTATATTTGTTCGCGCTTGCATTTAAAATCGACATGTACTGCGCATGTCTACATACTTAACACGTACTATGCACGCGCACGGTGGCGTTTTCAAAAACTTGCACTTTGAAACCCGTTTTCAAAACTATGCGTTTTCAGTCCCCAAAACACCGTTGTCATGTAAACGAACAGGCAAAACGCATAAAAGTTTCCAGTTTTTGGCTGAAAACGTCGTGTAAACGGCCCCTCAGTTTGTGCATTTGAACTATGGATGTTTAGGATTAAGTTTTGTGACAATAGCAGTAGTTTTACTTTGGATTATCTGAGAACATTCTGGCTGATTCTTGTGTAAATTGTAAGGCAATTATTTGAACTTCCTTTACTGTCAGGTTATTGTCGTGTTTTTTTTTTAAAGAGACCACCACAAATGCAACAAATTTGTCAAGGAAAATGAAATAAATTTATAATGATCTAATCTCAACATGCAGAAATTAGCTGAAAGTGGATTTAAATGCCTAAGTTTTACCACAGTTAAACTCATATGAGAAACCATTTGATTACATAAAAACTTTCCAAAGTTTCTTTCTAAAAAATCTTTTTATTTATTATAGAAGAATTTTGGAATTCTTTGGGAAAATCTTGGAATTAAGATTTTGCAACCTTAATAATTATGCCTAAAATATTGTTGAACCAACTAAGAATATAAAAATTGATATTTTCTTTTTGTTTGTCACTCACTTTTTGTCTCAGCAAGCAAACCACGCTAGCGGCTTGTGTAGTGAACATAAATGATGTTATGTGACGTTAGTCCTAAATGATTAGTTTAAAAGCAGGCGTTAGTAGGTGTTCATCCCACTGCTAAATTAACTGTTTGGCAGAGGCCTCCGCTTGATCTTAAAGTCATAATTTTTCACGGCTGACTACATTTCTGTTTGTCATAATGCAATTACATTACAACAATGCTCAGACAGGGAAAATATGTCAGAGCGAGTCTGTGTCAATTCAGTTATGCCCTGAAAGAATATTCAAAGCATCATCGCTTCCTCCTTCGTAATCCTCAGTCTTATTTAATTCAGAATGACTGATCTAAAGGAATGGCATTCGAGAGACCGACTGCGGTTGTCAGGTGAGAGAAACTCTGATGTGTTGTTCTGACAGTGTGAATTAAAACACATACGGTGTGAGACACTACAATTCGGTCATTATCAAATCAATAGCGCAATCACCATTCTGCAGAGGCTGAGATAAAAAAAAATGGGTTATCAAAAAAAAAAAGAGGTATTAAAGCCTGAATGCAGAGAAAAGAGGTAATGCTGAAATCCCCAAAATCCCTAGTTACGCATCCAACACTTTGCTTTTACACAAACATGACCGTATTTGCTTACAAATGTTGGCTTTGCTGTAATTGGAGCAGCTGCATGCAACCAATTGTGCCACGATCCATTAGTTTGATGCCTTGTCATTAACACGGGAAGGAAAGAGCAAATCTAAATACTTAGAGAGATGAGCAGAGGGAGCAGGGTGTGCGCGGGGGTCAGGGGTAACTGAAAAAAGCATCATTAGTTAGGTAGCACTGACATGTGAATGCAGCGGGGCAGCATCCATTCTTAAACACTTGTCAATTGGCGTGGCAATGAGGTGAAATATGCGTTATCGCATATAATGGCTTGCCAGGGGAAGGTCGGCCTGTTTTACAATGGGAAGAGGAGGATGTGAACCTTAGGTGTTTCGCACATAGCTTCCCTTTCCTTTAAGTTAGTGCAGAGGTAACGGTGCAGGGTTTTGCGGTAATAAACTACAACTTAAGCCTTCTAAGGGAGCAGGAAGGGTTGTGAACCTGCTCCAGGAAATGATGGGAACAAGGTCTGCTAACTGTGGTTTCTTTGTCTTTATCCAGACAAACATTCACAATAACGTTTAATTTCTCTAGAAATAAAATTCGTCTTTCTGAGTTATACTCTTGGTTTCATATTTCTCTCTTACTAAGAATCACTGTGGCATTTTCTGCCATTTCGATGGTGTTCCTGATAAACAGCTTAAGAAGAGAAAGGGGTTTCTAACAAAGGTCACCCTGATGGTTAAGTGGTTCTTTACAGCTTCTGCCAAAAACCGAAGAGGAATCCATCTTTGTTTGCTTGTACTCACGTTGCTATCTTATCTTGCTGTCTAAAACAACCTCTCAGATCTGGAAGACGCTCAAGTTCTTCATGGTGACATGAAATTTAACTAGGATGATTTGCCAATTGTTCAGTCTAGCAGTTTCACACAGGCTCAATGTGACATTTCGACTGGATCGTGATGAAGTAGCTATGACCAAACAGAGAGGCATGTGAGGAGGGTCCAGCTTTTGTGTTTTATGCATATAATTACAAAAACAGCATTTATCATTAGACACTTAGGGGGCATCTTGAAACTCACTCTGCAATCCTTAAAAAGACTAAATTTATCATTATGAGATTAAATACAACCCTAAAACGTATTATGCTTTTTGACCATTATTCTTAAATCTTCTTGAGAGAAGATTACTTCTCAGGGGTTTTTCCTTTGTGAGATTCCAGAATTGGAAAGGAATCAACACAATAAGGTCATTGTATCCGATTGAAGTGTGGAGGTGAGAGATGGCCATTGGGGCGGCCATCGTCGCTGTCAACACACTGAGTTCAGTCTGAAGGAATGAAGAGGAGGAGGATATTGAGCTTATGGAAATGCCTTAGAACTTGTGAAAAGTGACTCACAAGTAGGGTTGGGAACCAACCTGTATGACGATTGTTGTCTGATAAGAAAACAAATGACTCTAATGATCCTGTTCTTTTTAGTGACTCAACAACACACAGCACAACCAGTGTAGTCTGATTCCTTACAGAATGACTCTGAGTCGGTTCTTCTTAGTGAATCAAACACACTAACTAACTGAAAACAGGTAGTTAAAGATACACATGATGCGTTTTTCCAGTTGTATTTTCTAAAATGAGTAAAATGTTACAAAATATGTTTTTCTCCAAAAGTAAAGTACTAAAAAAAAGTACTAATAAAGTACTAAAATAAAATCATTAAGGAATGAGAATCAATAACCACAGCAATTCTTGGATCATTCACTCACCCTCATGTTGTTTCAAACCTGTATGACTTTCTTCTTCACAACACAAAAAAATTATTTAAAAAAATTGGAAGAATGCTTCTCACCTTACAATGAACGTCATCGGGGTCCAAAACAACTGGACCCCACTGCCTTTCATTACATGGACAAAAAACACAGACATTTCTTTTTAAATAACTTCTTTTGTGTTACACTGAAATGTTTCAGGTTTGGAGGTTGCTTGCTAGACACTTCCTCCGTAACTTGCACTAATTGGAACCTTTTCCCAAAAGCAATTTTGGACACAAATGCAGATATAAAGTATTGCAACAGCTGTTAACTTGAAATGTGGAGTTAGGTTACATAATTCATTATTCCAATCCCACATCTGATTTTGTTAACATATATTTCCCGAGTAGTCCCTGTTCTTCCTTGACATGACAAATGTAGCTGAAAAAAAAAAAAAACAGGAACTCTTGGGCTTTGGTGGAAAACAACAAGCCCTTGATGCAACTTATGCAACATTCAATGGCGAATGAACTTGTCCAGGATGTACTTGACTTTGAATGTTTAGGAACAAAACAAATGGCTCTGTGGATTAGTGAGGGTTTGCTATGGGATGTGGACAGCTCTCTTACAGCAGGAATGTGGACGAGGGTTGTTTTGGGATGGGGGTGGATTTCAGTTTGAAGTGTAGGGGGAGGGCTTGAGTGGAAAGGGGGCTGGCCCAGGGGGGTCTGACTACAAGGAGACATGCTACTTGGCACATACATCGATGCATTAATTTCAATGTGTTCAGAAACACAGGAAACAACAGCATTCTCACTGACTATCCATGCTACAGACCCTCAGGGGAATTTAGACGGAATTTACATGATATTGTTGTGGTCATGCTTGCTAGACCCTTCCTTCGAAACTTGCACTAATTGGAGGCTTTTCCTGAATGCTGCAGGATGCATTACACACAGGTAAGATGCTTCTCGAAATGCAATCAAGTCTAAACTAGTCTTACTCTGTAAATATGAAATTCTAGACTATGCAGTGCATACAATCACACAGTCAGACTGATTGAATGATAAGTATTTGATGACGTACAGAAAGCAGCAACTGAAATAACATGTAATGACCATATGACCATATAAGTTTTGGCATTAGATGACAATTGGTCACAAAAAAGGGAAATAAGTGGGCACAACATGTACACTTGGAATATCTCAGGCACCATTTACACCTGATGTAAATTTTTTGGACAATTTTGAGATCCATATCATGCTGATGCAGTATCTAGTAACCATTTTAATACTTAAGAGGCTCATTCATTTGAGTTTTATGCCAATGTTCTTTGAAATTTGCTTGAACTAATTGAGTCGGGGGAAGGATGCAATGAAATAATCAAATACCTGCGGGTCCAAAGTCAAAAATTATAATTTATCATGTATAAATATTAATATGGGAGGACGTATGCCATTCGGTTAGTAAGATTACATGTGCAGGTATAATCGAGTTACAGCGGGTTTTATCTCCTTCTCAGTCCAAGTTTACATGGCACAATGCATAATTGAATATTTGAAGGACTAAATACATGTCACGCATTATCTTGTGTGTTTTTTTTATGAACATCTGCTCAATGCTGAGGCTAATGGTAGTCAGATTAATGCATATATATGCTGAGAACTGTACTATCTAGTGCCAAATGTACATTGCAAAGGTGGTTTTAGGTGTCTTTACATTGTTTAATTCTGCTCACAGATGCATTTACACAGCAATTACAACTGTATAATTTGAGACTATGGGCTGAGGTGGGTCTGAGCAAGCATAATTTAGTCTGGGTTTTATGCAGCATTGGGCCTTTACACTGAATTTTTAGCAGGGACAGAGCAGCCTTAACTCTTTGTGTAAAGACACCTAATGTCTATTAGAGTTCACAAAAACATGCACTAGTACAATTTCAGTCAGACTAAAGAGTTTACATGACATTTCAAGACAAATTATTGCTTAAGTGTAACTAAAATTTCAAATGCTTATAAATGTCTGGGGTGGTTAGTGCCCTGGTCATGTGACGAATGTCATTATACCTTTATGAAGTGCTACAGGTTTCTTTTAGCTCTATCTTTGGTCTCTATATGCATGTATCAATGCTTGGCAAAATCGTTGCTTGTAGCATGTCAAACTCACTTAGCTTACTTGACACGTTACATTAGAGAAACTTTTATATCCTAGACTTGACAACAGTGGCACTGTGAAGCTCAGGCTTGTTGAATCTCAGCCTCAGGTGGAATGGTTGTAATCCAAGCCTCAGTTAATCCATGCACCAGTCTTTGTTTATTTCATAAGCGTTTCATATTTGACATAGTAACTCATGGCCAACACTGAACGCACACTTTCCTGTCTGAGGTGCCAGTCAGATCAGTGGCGTACATCTGGAGCGTGTTAACATTTCTCTGCTGTTGTGACTTTTTAAAAAATGACCTCTCTTCAATTTTCCTGTTTTTGCCACAAAGCAACACATTGTGGCTATGCCAGAGAGTGACAAGATGTAATGTGAGAGCTTGTGTATGTTGGCCTTGGAAGCCACAGCAGGCATTTCCTACACTCAAAGACAGTTTTTAAAGAAAGTTGGCAGAGAAAACAAAATACCCAAGCTTTTA